>NC_140991.1:72597494-72992494 GCF_052327205.1 Somniosus microcephalus
CCCCCCCCAGTCTCTCTCTCCCCCCCCCCAGTCTCTCTCTCCCCCCCCCCCAGTCTCTCTCTCCCCCCCCCCAGTCTCTCTCTCCCCCCCCCCAGTCTCTCTCTCCCCCCCCCCCAGTCTCTCTCTCCCCCCCTCCCCCCCCCAGTCTCTCTCTCCCCCCCCCCCCCAGTCTCTCTCTCCCCCCCCCCCCAGTCTCTCTCTCCCCCCCCCAGTCTCTCTCTCCCCCCCCCCCAGTCTCTCTCTCCCCCCCCCCCAGTCTCTCTCTCCCCCCCCCCCCAGTCTCTCGTCTCTCCCCCCCCCCCAGTCTCTCTCTCCCCCCCCCAGTCTCTCTCTCCTCCCCCCCCCAGTCTCTCTCTCCCCCCCCCCAGTCTCTCTCTCCCCCCCCCCCAGTCTCTCTCTCCCCCCCCCCCAGTCTCTCTCTCCCCCCCCCCCCAGTCTCTCTCTCTCTCCCCCCCCCCCAGTCTCTCTCGTCTCCCCCCCCCCCAGTCTCTCTCTCCCCCCCCCCAGTCTCTCTCTCCCCCCCCCCCAGTCTCTCTCTCCCCCCCCCAGTCTCTCTCTCCCCCCCCCAGTCTCTCTCTCCCCCCCCCCAGTCTCTCTCTCCCCCCCCCCAGTCTCTCTCTCCCCCCCCCAGTCTCTCTCTCCCCCCCCCAGTCTCTCTCTCCCCCCCCCAGTCTCTCTCTCCCCCCCCAGTCTCTCTCTCCCCCCCCCAGTCTCTCTCTCCCCCCCCCAGTCTCTCTCTCCCCCCCCCAGTCTCTCTCTCCCCCCCCCAGTCTCTCTCTCCCCCCCCCAGTCTCTCTCTCCCCCCCCAGTCTCTCTCTCCCCCCCCCAGTCTCTCTCTCCCCCCCCCAGTCTCTCTCTCCCCCCCCCAGTCTCTCTCTCCCCCCCCCCAGTCTCTCTCTCCCCCCCCCAGTCTCTCTCTCCCCCCCCAGTCTCTCTCTCCCCCCCCCAGTCTCTCTCTCCCCCCCCCAGTCTCTCTCTCCCCCCCCCCAGTCTCTCTCTCCCCCCCCCCAGTCTCTCTCTCCCCCCCCCAGTCTCTCTCTCCCCCCCCCAGTCTCTCTCTCCCCCCCCCAGTCTCTCTCTCCCCCCCCCAGTCTCTCTCTCCCCCCCCCAGTCTCTCTCTCCCCCCCCCAGTCTCTCTCTCCCCCCCCCAGTCTCTCTCTCCCCCCCCCCAGTCTCTCTCTCCCCCCCCCCCCAGTCTCTCTCTCCCCCCCCCCCCAGTCTCTCTCTCCCCCCCCCCAGTCTCTCTCTCCCCCCCCCTCCTCCCCCCAGTCTCTCTCTCCCCCCCCCCAGTCTCTCTCTCTCTCTCCCCCCCCCAGTCTCTCTCTCCCCCCCCCAGTCTCTCTCTCCCCCCCCCAGTCTCTCTCTCTCCCCCCCCCCAGTCTCTCTCTCTCCCCCCCCAGTCTCTCTCTCCCCCCCCAGTCTCTCTCCCCCCCCAGTCTCTCTCTCCCCCCCCAGTCTCTCTCTCCCCCCCCAGTCTCTCTCTCCCCCCCCAGTCTCTCTCTCCCCCCCCAGTCTCTCTCTCCCCCCCCAGTCTCTCTCTCTCTCTCCCCCCCCCCCCCAGTCTCTCTCTCTTCCCCCCCCCCAGTCTCTCTCTCTCCCCCCCCCCCAGTCTCTCTCTCTCCCCCCCCCCCCCCCCCAGGTGTCTCTCTCTCTCCCCCCCCCCCCCAGTCTCTCTCTCTTCCCCCCCCCCCCGTCTCTCTCTCTCCCCCCCCCCGTCTCTCTCTCTCCCCCCCCCCCCCAGTCTCTCTCTCTCCCCCCCCCCCAGTCTCTCTCTCTCCCCCCCCCCAGTCTCTCTCTCCCCCCCCCCCCAGTCTCTCTCTCCCCCCCCCCCCAGTCTCTCTCTCTCCCCCCCCCAGTCTCTCTCTCCCCCCCCCCCCAGTCTCTCTCTCCCCCCCCCCCCAGTCTCTCTCTCCCCCCCCCCAGTCTCTCTCTCCCCCCCCCCCAGTCTCTCTCTCCCCCCCCCCCAGTCTCTCTCTCCCCCCCCCCCCCAGTCTCTCTCTCCCCCCCCCCCCAGTCTCTCTCTCCCCCCCCCCCCAGTCTCTCTCTCCCCCCCCCCCCCCAGTCTCTCTCTTCCCCCCCCCCCCCAGTCTCTCTCTCCCCCCCCCCCCCAGTCTCTCTCTCCCCCCCCCCCCAGTCTCTCTCTCCCCCCCCCCCCCCCCCAGTCTCTCTCTCTCCCCCCCCCCCCCAGTCTCTCTCTCCTCCCCCCCCCCCAGTCTCTCTCTCTCCCCCCCCCCCCCAGTCTCTCTCTCCTCTCTCTCTCCCCCCCCCAGTCTCTCTCTCTCCTTCCCTCTCTCTCTCTCCTTCCCTTTCTCTCCTTCCCTCTCTCTCGTATCCCCCCACTCTTTCTCTCTCTCTTGCATCACGGGGGGGCGTTTCATTCCATGTGTGGGCGGGCCTAATACTGCAGCCTCCCGAAACGTCGCGGCCATTTTTTTAATACCGACAGCACCAGCACAACAAACCCCCACAGTGCGGCTCCAGCACAGTATCCCGCTCCCGGCCCGCCAGAGCGGGAGGTGAGTTGGGGTCACTCGGGCCGGGCCTCACAACCGCTCGGCCCGAGACACAGAGCGGGGCAGCGGCCAGCCGTAAACCGCACGGCCCTGTAAACTGCCGTTTTACAAAAAAGCCTTGGCAACGCCGGCCCCCCCCCCCCCCCCCCCCAAAGCTAGTAGTATATAAACAGGGTTGATATCTGAGTTCCAAGCAAACCCAAAAGTTGAACCCCCAGCACCTGGTGTTGAACTGCTTACCTCAGCACAAATGTGGTCTTCTGGGATTTAGATCTCAAAGGTTAAGCTTGAGTAGGGCTCTGGAAATAGAAAATTTTCATCATAGCTGAAATGAATCCTCAATTAGTTGTGGCAGTTGGTGATGCCGTTAGACATTTTAACCTAAATGTTGTAATACTATTACATCAGGTAAACCAGTATGAATTGTCCCTCCATACCTGAAACAAACTCCAGAGTAAGTTCAAATTGCTGGTATATGAATTCATGTAAACCATTTTAAATGTCTGCCTCAACGATGTATTTTAATCGTACTTTGTTATTCTGGTGAACTTTATATTGATAAATATTTTTGACCTTTAAACTTTGTGTTTGAATGTGTTTTCTAATGCAGGGCTTCAAAGAAAAAAACGACTTAATCTTTTCTTGATACCCATTTAGTATTTATAAATGTACTACTTGGCAGATGTTTGCATTGACTAGTCAGATAAATGCTAGTTTGTCATGCTGTTTTTTGCTAAAATTTGCAGAACTTCCATAAATTAAATGTTGAAGAAATATATGCTTGAACAATATTTTATGGATTTAGCTATCACTTGCCACCATTGTGTGTTCCTGGCTAGAGCAAAAAAATAGCATATAAATGTGTAGCTGTAGTGCACACATCAATGGAAGCTGAAACTTCTTCTGTTCCGTCCCTTCGAGGTTTAAAGGAGCTGGAAGAAAAAGGTAGCTGCTTTTGTTGATGTGTCCTGGTATGATAAGAGCATAAATAAATGGATGGACTTGTTCTCCCTCGTAACCTTCAGAGTTAGCTTTTTATTTTGTTTAGCAGTACGACTAGGATTAAACTACCCAGGACAAACATTTTTCATGTCCAAAACCTCTAAGTTTGAAGAATGCAGAATTTGTATCACAGTAAATCATCACATCAAATCCTGATTTTTGTCTGAACTTAATCATTTACTATACATCTAAAATCTCTAGAGGGCGTTGAAAACGCTTTGTGAAGTGTTGGTAAACATTTTAGTTCACCCAGTCTACATAAAATACATTGATTTCGAGTGTAGCAAATATTAGTGTGCACTACATAGTTCAAAAACTTGATTGACAGGATCAGAAATCTGTAAATAGTTGGATTGTAAAGAAAAGTAATATGAACATCAAAAAGGACGCTGTGCCCTGTAAGGGAGGGGTGATAAAGAATTAAATGGTTTGTACTTTGAAAGAGCTAGCACTGTTGCTTTAGTGCCACTATGGTGTTGAATTCCTTCGACCAATTTGGACACTTGCAAGAGTTTCTTCTGTGGAAGCATTTCCAGATGTACTGTTTTCAACGGAAGCATCTTGGGACTTATTTGGGTTTTTTGTGAACATGATTTTTTAATCGTGTTTTTGCTTATGGTTGAAATTTATGCACAGATTTTTAAATAAATACAGTAGTGTATTATTACGTGCCAGGAGCACTTGTAAGGAACAAGTAGATTATGTAGAAACCACGTGATTTAGAGTTATTTACCAAGTATATGCTCTACATCAAATGACACATTACAGTTTGATGTATAGTATATACAGGTAGACTACCCTTTATCCGGACTTCCGAAAACCGAAACCCTCTAAAAACCGGATAAGGGATAGTGTAGCATTTTTCCGCACTTCTGAAAACCGAAATCGCTCAGCGTAAGTGTACCAGCCTTTATCCGCACATCCGAAACCAGAAAACCTCTGAAAGCCGAAAGTGGAGCAAAGCATGACTTCTGAAAACCGAAATGCGCACGACCACGACCCCCGCCGACCCCCCCCCCCCACCCCCGGCCGAACCCGACCCCCACCGACCCTGAATGTTTTCCTTACAAATAAACTGTACTACAGTATTTATCCCTGTAACTACAGTATTTATAGTCGTTATTTATCCCACCCTTTCAGATAAGGGATAGTGTATCCTTTATCCGCACTCCCGAAAACCGAATTACCTCTGAAAACCGAAGTGTTTTCGCGCACCTTCCGAAATCCGAAATTTTCCTAAAACCGAAACACGGCTGGTCCCGAGGTTTTCGGATAAAGGATAGTCTACCTGTACTGCCTTGTGTTCTGCAGTAAATCATTAAGGAACATTTTTTGTACCTAATATTACAAATTTTTTCTGCTTTTTGGAAAAACAGAAAAATGCATTTTTACAAATATTACTTGGTCCCCTTTAGATACAAGGAGTTTATTACTATCCTGTTTTTTTTAAACCTGAATTCTTTGCTACAGAATAAGATTAATAATTTCACTGTTAATGAATTTCTAGTTTCATTTAAATTCATGTGAAGTGCCTTTCTCCATTGCACATCCTTCACACAATATAGGTTAATAGCCTAGCGTGATAGGTTCTGAGGAAATAACTTGCTAAGCATGCACATGAAAATATCTTCATGATGCAGTACATGGAGTCCTGCTCCTGTTAGTATAATATGCACTCCTGTTGTCAGACATCTCATTGCCAAAAGTTTGGAACAAGTCTCATCCTCTCTCGGGTACATTAGAGAGGAGTATCAAACATTTTGATAATTAGTCTGGCCTGTCTGAGGTTCAATTTCTTTTTCGGGTTTCTGTTTTTTAGGCTTCCTAGAGGCCTAAACTGTGGCACTGGGTGATGAACCTACAAGAAATATCACACTGCCTGTCTCTTTCAAGCCAAACATACAAAAGAAAAACTGTCTTTCTAGAAAAACTAGAAACAGCTGCAAGTAATAAATGTATGTAGTAACGCCAGCTACCAATCTATTCTCCCTTGATGGCCATATAGTGAACAAATAAAATGTCAAAAACAAACAAAACCATTAGCCTACTAGGAGGCAAGACGCAAAGTGAAATTTTACACTCTGCACTGAAAGTGTGCTTCAACTGGCTGTACTCTATATTGTAAGCCTTTTGGCACTGACCCATGCACAACATTGTCAGCATCAAAACAAGTTAGCTGCCTCCACACTTTAGTAGCTCAGCACAAACATCGACCAAAATCATTAAGTACTGTGTGATATGTGACGTATTCACGATTGTGATAGTAATAAAATGCTCGTCATCAAAACATTTTACTGCAGTGTATCAGATTTGTTTCATAAAACAGGTTTCCATATCATTCAGAACAAAATAGGCAAATGTAGTAACCCTAAGAAATCTAGCCACGACAAGTCTAGCATTTTTGAGCAAGTGGCGGCACCGATTGGTATGGAGAAAACATTGGCCGTTGACACTACTGAGGACTTGACAACTTAAGTCAATCCCAAGGAGCCTTTTATTTTCCTTCATGCCATAAGTTCATAGGCAGGGAGACAATTCAGCACTGACTTTTTTTTAATTAAATATTTGAACACTGGCACTGTGCAATCATCAGTAGCAGCAAGAACTGGCACTGCATTCTGTGTAGATTAAGGACAGATTACATTTGATCCTTCCCAGAAGGTAAATACCTGCTTAGTAACATGGGGCTACCCTCAGATAAATGCTCCTTAGATCAGAGGATCTGGCATCACCTGGGACAGAACCTCTAAATAACCACTGGTTGGCACTAGGTATCTAGGACTGTATTATTGCATGAATAGTCAAAACAAAATGTAAATGCCTCCTAAAGGGACAGTGGGGGGGCTTCCAAGCTATCTTGAAATGAACCCAACTTTGCACTCAACCCACCATTATGGCAGATGGACATCCCACCTCTGCATGCATGGCTGTAGTCCATCTGCACCATTTTTATTGAGGGGTTTTTATTCTGAGACATTCAGACTTCTGGGAGTTGGTTTTGAGGAAATGGAGGCAAATGAGGACATTGTAGTGTATGTGCCTTTAAGTGCCCCATGTGTGCTGTAATGCCGGTAATGGCCACTCGGGCTATATAAGCCTGTATATTGTGTTATATCCGTTAGTTCCCCTCCAGACTTTGCTTAGTAAACACCTATGAACCAACTCCTGTCTTCAGTGTCTCTATCAACACACAGACACAACAGTGGCAACGAAGTGGAAACGGACTTACCTGCAATTCGGCAGCACCTCAAGGACATCGATTCCTCTGGCGTCCAGAAGAATCAAGAAAGTGAAAAAAGCTGTGGTTTCACCAGCTGGTCAAGCTGGTGGCAGGTACTGCGCTAATCCTTCCTGGGCATCAGGCTGGGGCTCCAGCAGCTGGTTTTACAGCTGGGCCAAGCAGCGAAAGCGGAGGCAAGCAGTAACAGACGGGGAGGGAGCACTCGAGACGGCCGGCGCTGCAAAAAGGTCGGCGTTTAGACCTAGAGAGAAAGTCCGGCGGGAACGAGTCTCCAACTGTAAATAAATAAATAAAAAAAGAACGGAAACCGCGGGAAACAGCGTTGTCATCGGCAGCAGCGGCGGGAAAGCGCGGGAAGCGCCATATCTTTTCTGCAGAAAAGAAAGAAAAGCGCGGGAAGCGCCATATCTTTTCTAAGATGCCCAAGTCTGGCAATTTTGATAGCGAGATAGAGGATTGGACCACATATGTGGAAAGAGTGGAGGTATATTGCACTGCAAATAGAATAGAAGATGAAAAAAAAGCTTCAGTACTGCTGAATCTAATGGGCGCAAAGACATACGGGCTGTTACGAAATTTAATCACTCCAGCCAAACCAAAGGACAAGGATTTTAAAGAAATTGTTGATACCCAACACCGCTGCTGATAGCGGAACGGTTCAAATTCTTCAAGAGAAATCAACACAAGAATGAAAGTAACGCTGATTACCTCACCAAATTAAGAAAGCTATCAAAACACTGCCAATTCGGGGCAGGACTAGCAGATTATCTTCGAGACAAATTCGTCTGCGGTCTCTTAAGTGAAGGAACACAGAAAAGGCTGCTTTCTGAAAAAGATTTAACACTGGACAAGGCTTTCAGTATGGCTGTATCATACGAAGCAGCCGTAAGAGGAGCTGCAGAAATACAACAAAAGACACAGGACTTCGGCACCCATGAAATGACACAGGGTTTCGAGAGATGTTATCGCTGTGGCAGATCCATCCATGACCAGAGGGACTGCTGGTTCAAGGACAAAGCATGCAGGGAATGCGGAAAGATTGGACACATTGCACGGGTATGCCGATCTGGACAAAATAAATCCACAGACAGGGAAAAAAAATCAATAAAGAAAAGTACAGGAAGGTACAAATGATGACGGACAGTAGCTCCGAAGACCAGAAGAGCGATAGCGACTCCGAAAACAAGAGACTAAGCTGTCTCAAATTACATAATGTACTTGCCAAAGATGATTACCAGACCATTTGGGTTACCCTCACGATAGCAGGGTCCCCAGTTAAAATGGAGCTAGATACAGGATCAGCTCTGACCGTAATAAATCGACGGGATTACGAGAGGCTATTTCCGCATATACCTTTAAAAGACACATCCATTATCTTAAAAACATATACGGGGCAGAAAGTATACCCCAAAGGAAAAATAAGGGTGCCTGTTGTATACAACGGCAAGGAAATACAGAAGTTGTATTTATACATTCTACAAGATGGTGGCCCACCGCTGTTAGGACGTGAATGGATCAGGAAAATACGTTTAGACTGGCACTCCATTCAGGCACCAGTAAGAAAAAAAACGACGATGACGTCATACCTGAACGATTAAAAGACATCTTGACCAACGCCAAAGAAGTGTTTCAAGAGAAACTAGGAACCTTGAAAGGCGTCACCGCCTCAATAAAAGTGGAAGATGCAGCAATTCCCAAGTTTTTTAAAGCAAGACCAGTGCCATACGCAATTCGTCCAGCAGTCGAGGCAGAGCTGGAGAATTTGGAAAATGCAGGCGTATTATTCAAAATAGATTGGAGCGAGTGGGCAACACCCATCGTTCCAGTCATGAAGAAAGCATTGAATAATGATAAATCTGAAGAACAGAGAAAAATTCGCATCTGTGGAGACTTCAAGGTGATGGTAAACCCGGTCCTTCACACGGTACAGTATCCTCATCCGAGGATAGAAGATATTTTCGCCTCACTATCCGGAGGGAAACGTTTCACCAAAATTGACTTGGCACAGGCATATCTACAGATGGAGGTTGAAGAGGCCTCTAAAAATATCTCACGATAAATACACACAAAGGTCTGTACCAGTACAATCGACTGGTTTTCGGAGTAGCATCCGCTCCAGCTATCTGGCAAAGAGCTATGGAGCAAGTCCTCCAAGGGATTCCGGGTACTCAATGCTACCTAGATGACATCCTTGTAACAGGAGAAAACGACAACGAGCACCTTGCCAATTTGGAGCAGGTGCTCACTAGGCTGAGAGAACGGGGCCTACGAGCAAATCGCCCCAAGTGCGAATTTTTCCAAAATCAAATATCATTGTGGCCACATAATTAATAAGGAAGGGTTGCATAAGTCACCTGAAAAAATTGAAGCGGTCATAAAAGCCCCAGCACCTGAGAATGTTTCACAATTAAGGTCGTTCCTGGGGTTAATAAATTACTAAATTACTATCATAAATTCTTAGCGAACTTATCAACTCTTCTACACCCTCTTAATGAACTGCTACAAACAGGAGTAATTTGGAAATGGAGCGAAGACTGTAAACGTGCCTTCCATAAATGCAAAGACTTAATCACATCCAAAGAAGTTTTGGCTCATTACAACCCATCACTGCCAATCAGACTGGCGTGCGATGCATCCCCTTACGGCATAGGAGCAGTATTATCGCATAAATTCCCTGATGGCTCGGAATGGCCGATAGCTTTTGTGTCACGCTCATTGAACTCAGCTGAGCGTAACTATGCCCAGATCGACAGGGAAGCACTCAGCCTGGTATGGGGAGTGAAGAAATTCAACCATTACCTACACGGACAAAAATTTACCTTGTTGACTGACCATCAACCCCTCATCTCCATATTCAACCCTAAAAAGGGTGTTCCCATTATGACAGCGCAAAGGCTACAGAGGTGGTCCCTTTTTCTAGGGGCACACCAATACAACATAGAATACAAAGGATCAAAACAGCATGGGAATGCTGACGGTTTATCGCGCCTACCGTTGCCAACGGTAGAAGAGGCACCTACAGTAGACCCAGTGGAGATGTTCCACTCAACCATAGTGGAATGTATACCAGTAACAAATTCTGCCATTGAAAAGGAAACGAGAAATGACCCGACTCTCTCTCGAGTCTATGACTTAACGGTGAAGGGATGGCCAGCACATGGCGAACCACTGTTGCCAGCATTCTCGCAAAGAAGAGAACAGCTGTCAGTGTGCCGAGGAACCTTGATGTGTGGATCCAGAGTGGTGATTCCACCCAAACTCCAGGATAAAGTGCTAAAGGAGCTTCACGAGGGGCATCTGGGTGGAGTGAAAATGAAGAACCTAGCCAGAGCGTTTGTATGGTGGCCAGGTATCGATGGAGACATCGAAGAAATGACCAAGAGCTGCCTAGGATGCCAGAAGGTCCAAAACGCTCCACCCCAAGCCCCTCTACATCCATGGGAGTGGCCCTCATCTCCCTGGCAAAGGGTACACATTGACTTTGCTGGTCCATTTACGGACTCAATGTTCTTAATAGCAGTTGATGCACACTCCAAGTGGCCGGAGGTAATGAAGATGTCCTCCACCACCACGGAAAAAAACCATCACAGTATTAAGGACCATATTTGCCAGGAATGGGCTGCCGGAACAGATCTGTTCTGATAATGGACCGCAATTTGTGTCCGAAGAATTCAGGAAGTTCTTAAAAAAACAATGGGGTTAAGCACTACACGTCCGCCCCATACCATCCCGCCACCAATGGATTGGCTGAAAGGTTTGTCCAGACCTTCAAGAAGGCCATAAAGGCCATGGGTAATGAAGACATAAATCTACAGCATAAGGTAGATAACTTCTTGTTTGCATACAGGAATGCAACACGTGGTTACAAACCAAACTCCCACCATGATGTTCTTCAATAGAAGCCTAAGATGCCGGCTGGATTTGATCAAGCCCAACATCAGAAGGGACGTGGAGAACCGGCAATTTCAAGGCATGAATGAAAGGCCAACTAGAACCTTCCAGATAGGTCAACAAGTTTTGGCCCGGGACTACCGTACCGAGAAATGGCAGCCTGGAACTATCTGCACACGACTAGGACCGCTGATGTATACCATGGACATCGGAGAAAGCATAATAAGGCGCCATGCTGACCAAATCATAGAGTCATCCGAATAGGGACAACCTACACCACAACTCTATACGTCTAACGATGAAGTAGAGATACCCATATCTACCTCCGATCCGGTGATACTGGAACCCGATGAACCCGACACTGGCATTCAAGCCGAATCAGCCTTGCCAAAAGAACCTACTACTACACCACCGAGGCGTTATCCGGACCGAGTCAAGAAGCCTCCAGAGAGACTGACTTATAATTGATTAACTGCAGCAATGTGTATATTATTTTTCTTATAACATGTAATTAATAATTACGTAAAATATTATGTACTGGTTAGCTAAAAGGGGAGGAATTGTAGTGTATGTGCCTTTGAGTCCCATGTGTGCTGTAATGCCGGTAATGGCCACTCGGGCTATATAAGCCTGTATATTGTGTTGTATCCGTTAGTTCCCCTCCAGACTTTGCTTAGTATACACCAATGAACCAACTCCTGTCTTCAGTGTCTCTATCAACACACAGACACAACAGCTATGACTTTTCACCAAAAAATATGTGGGGGAAAACCGAGCACACTACATCACCAATTTAGATTCTTTGAAGAATGTTACTGACTTGGTCGAATCGATAAGATTTTCCATACATAATGGTTGCCTAGGAGCATGCGAATTGCGAGACGAAGAAAGACTATGGTGCATTTGGCTTGACTTACCATCCTGGTAGTCTCATGATGCAACAATAATGGAGTTGTTGACTAATCATGGCAATCAATCTTTATCAATTAGTCTACAACAGATCAAGACATGAGACAAGGAAAAGCCCCCAGTTGTGGAAAGCTTTGGGAACCAAAGGCCAAAGTCGCCTGTTCCTCCCAAGCATGCTACAATTACCATATGTCATGTTTCAAATTACTCATACTGTATACCAAAATATTAGGGCCTGTTTTATAGATTTACCACTCATTTAAATATTTTTCCACAGATTAGTTTTGAATTTATCCCCTTTCAATCGCAGACTGTGTCCTCTGGTTCTACTGTTCTGGACAAGCTGAAACAGCTTATTGTGGTCTACATTATCTAGTCCCTTTAGAAACCTGACAATAGCAATCATATCAACTCCCAACCTTCTCTCTTCCAGTGAGAACATGCCTAATTTACATAATGGCATATCAGAATCCAATTCTTCCATTCTCTCAATCATTCTGGTTGCCCTCTTCTGCATCCCCTCAATAGCTATATCATCACTTTTTGTACTGTGTTGACCAGAACTGTACACCGTATTCTACATGCGGTCGCACCGATGATTTATAAAGTGGCAAGATTACCTCACTCTTTTGGCTCAATATTGACCTTTTTTAATACATCCCACTGTCTGATTTGCCACCGAGCAGTGTTGCAATTGTCTCAATTTGTCATTCAGGAACCCCAGGGGTGTGTCATTTTCTGTACACCTTTTCCCATTTAAGTAATAGCCCCTTCCTGGATTTTTTTACCCCACATGAAGCACTTTGCACTTCTCTACATTTTAATTTAATCGGCTAATTCCCAAGTATATTCAAATCCTCCTGTAGCTCATCCTGTTCAGCTTTAAGTCTACCACCTTCACCATCTAGGAAGAATATACTTGCCATAGAGGGAGTGCAACGAAGGTTCACGAGATTGATTCCTGGGATGGCGGGACTGTCTTATGAGGAGATTGAGTAAACTAGGCCTGTATTTTCTTGAATTCAGAAGAATGAGAGGGGATCTCATTGAAGCATAAAAAATTATTACAGGGCTTGATAGGGTGGATGTTGGGAGAATGTTTCCCATTGCTGGGGAGTCTAGAACCAGGGACCACAGCCTCAAGATAAAGAGAAAGCCATTCGGGACTGAGATGAGAAGAAATTTCTTCACAGAGGCTGGTGAATCTTTGGAATTCTCTACCCCAGAGGGCTGTGGAGGCTCAGTCATTGGGTATATTAAAAACAGAAGTCGATGGATTTCTGACTAGTAAGGGCATCAAAGGATATGGCGTATAGGGCCGGTGAATGGAGTTGAGGCAGAAGATCAGCCATGATCTCATTGAATGGCAGAGCAGACTTGAAGGGCCAAATGGCCTACTCCTGCTCCTATTTCTTACGTTCTTATTACCTTTGTATCATCTGCAAATTTAGCTATTGTGTTTGTGACGCCGAGCTGCAAATCATTTATGAAGTTATTAAACAAGAGGTCCCAAAACAGAGCCCTGTGGGACCCCACTGGTAACATTCTCCCAGCTTGATGACAATCCTTGTACCACCACCTTCTGGGTTCTATCTGTCAACCAATTGTGTATCCATTGTAAAATATTTCCAATGATTTCTGCTTTCTTTGATTTTAGTACCAACCTTTCCAGAGGAACTGTATCAAAGGCCGTACTAAAATCCAAGTACACCACATCTACTGCCATGCTCCTTTGTCACACATCAAAGAAAACCAGCAATTTAAATTGACATGGCCTTCCCTTCATGAACTCATATTGGCTATCTTTAGTAGAAGTTTTTTGTCGGGATGTATAGAAGTCAGTTAGGAAGTCTGTGACCAGGCATCATCAATTTAAAATTGGCACTGAGTGAAGAGAGAGATTAGGATGAATTTTTTTTTATACGGAGAATTGTTAGAGCATTAAATGCTTTACCTCAGAGAGTAGTTGAGGCAGAGAAAATTACATAGAATCATAGAATGGTTACAGGACAGAAGGAGGCCATTTAGTAACAATACTGTGGAGGAGGAATTCCTAGAGTGTATACAGGATGGTTTCCTGGACCAATATGTCGAGGAACCAACTGGAGATCAGGCCATCTTGGACTGGGTATTGTGTAATGAGAGAGGATTAATTAGCAATCTTGTTGTGCGAGGCCCCTTGGGGCAGATCGATCATAATATGATAGAATTCTTCATTAAGATGGCGAGTGAAGTATTTGACTCGGACGAAGGTCCTGAATTTAAATAAAGGAAACTACGATGGTGTGAGGCGCGAGTTGTCTAGGATGGATTGGGGAATGTTACTTAAAGGGTTGAAGGTGGATAGGCAGTGGCAAACATTTAAAGATCGCATGGATGAACTACAGAATTTGTTCATCCCTGTCTGGCATAAAAATAAAACAAAAAAGGTGACTCAACCGTGGCTAAGAAGGGAAATTAGGGATAGCATAAGATCCAAGGAGAGGACATATAAATTGGCCAGAAAAAGCAGCAAACCTAAGGATCGGGAGCAGTTTAGGATTCAGCAAAGGAGGACAAAGGGATTAATTAAGAGGGGGAAAATAGAGTATGAGAGTAAGCTTGCAGGGAACATAAAAACTGACTGTAAAAGCTTCTATAGATATGTGAAGAGAAAAAGATTGGTGAAGTCAAGCGTAGGTCCCTTGCAGTCAGAATCAAGGGAATTTTTAAGGGGAACAAAGAAATGGCAGACCAATTAAATACATTGGTTCTGTCTTCACAAAGGAGGACACAAATAACCTCCCAGAGATGTCGGGGAACATAGAGTCTAATGAGAGGGAGGAACTGAATAAAATCAGTATTTGTAGGGAAATGGTGTTAGGGAAATTGAGGGGATTGAAGGCTGATAAATCCCCAGGGCCTGATAATCTACATCCTAGGGTACTTAAGGAAGTGGCCCTCGAAATAGTAGATGCATTGCTGGTCATCTTCCAAAAATCTATAGACTCTGGAACAGTTTCCATGGATTGGAGGATAGCTAATGTAACCTCACTATTTAAAAAAGGTGGTAGAAAGAAAACGGGGAATTATAGACCGGTATGTCTAACATCGGTAGTGGGGAAAATGCTAGAGTCCATTATAAAAGATGTAATAGCAGAGCACTTGGAAAACAGTGACAGTATCGGATAAAGTCAACGTGGATTTACAAAAGGTAAATCATGCTTGACTAATCTACTGGAATTTTTTGAGATGTAACTGGTAGAATAGATAAGGGAGAACCAGTGGATGTGGTGTATTTGGATTTTCAGAAGGCTTTCGATAAGGTCCCGCATAAGAGATTAGCGTGCAAAGTTAAAGCACATGGGATTGGGGGTAAGGTACTGACTTGGATAGAGAACTGTGTCAGACAGGAAGGAAAGAGTTGGAATAAATGGGTCTTTTTCCGAGTGGCAGGCAGTGACTAGTGGGGTACCGCAGGGATCGGTGCTAGGACCCCAGTTATTCACACTATTTATTAATGATCTAGACGAGGGAACTAGATGTAATATCTCCAAGTTTGCAGACGACACAAAGCTGGGTGGTGGGCGTGTGTGCTGTGAGGAGGATGCAGAGAAACTCCAGTATGATTTGGACAGGTTGGGTAATTGGGCAGATGCATGGCAGATGCAGTATAATGTGGATAAATGTGAGGCTATCCACTGGTGTCAAAAACAGGAAGGCAAATTATTATCTGAACGGCAATAGATTGGGAAAAGGGGAAGAACAACGAAACCTGGGTGTCCTTGTGCACCAGTCGCTGAAGGTAAGCATGCAGGTGCAGCAGGCGGTTAAGAAGGCAAATGGTATGTTGGCCTTCATAGCGAGGGGATTCGAGTACAGGAACAAGGATGTCTTGCTGCAGTTGTACAGGGCCTTGGTGAGACCACACCTTGAGTATTGTGTGCAGTTTTGGTCACCTTATCTGAGGAAGGATGTTCTTGCTATGGAGGGAGTGCAGCGAAGATTCACCAGACTGATACCTGGGATGGCAGGAATGACGTATGAAGAGAGATTGGGTCGATTGAGCTTGTATTCGCTAGAGTTTAGAAGAATGAGAGGGGATCTCATTGAAACTTAAAATTCTAACAGGACTAGACAGACTAGATGCAGGAAGGATGTTCCTGATGGCGGGGGAGTCCAGAACCAGGAGTCACAGTCTAAGGATAAGGGGTAAGCCATTTAGGACTGATGAGGAATTTCTTCACCCAGAGAGTGGTGAACCTGTGGAAATCTCTGCCACAGAAGGCCGTTGAGGCCAATTCATTAAATATATTCAAGAAGGAGTTCGATATATTTCTTAAGGCTAAAGGGATATGGGGAGAAAGCAGTGACAGAGTACTGAATTTGGATGATCAGCCATGATCTCATTAAATGGCGGAACAGGCTCAAGGGGCCGAATGGCCTACTCCTGCTCCTATCTTCTATGTTTTCGGCCCGTCAAGCCCATGTCGGCTTTCTGCAAGAGCACTTCAGCTAGTCCCACTCCCCCACCCTTTCCCCATAGCCCAGCAAATTTTTTTCCTTCAGGTACTTGCCCAGTTCCCTTTTGAAAGCCACGATTGAGTCTGCCTCCACCACCCTTTCAGGCAGAGCATTCCAGATCCTAACCACTCGCTGCGTAAAAAAGTTTTTCCTCATGTTGCCTTTGGTTCTTTTGCCAATCACCTTAAATCTGTGTCCCCCGGTTCTCAACCCTTCTCTCGATGGGAACAGTTTCTCTCTCTTTATTCTGTCTAGACCCCTCATGATTTTGAACACTTCTATCAAATCTCCTCTCAACCTTCTGTGCTCTAAGGAGAACAACCCCAGCTTCTCTAGTCTATCCACATAACTGGAAGTCCCTCATCCCTGGAACCATTTAAAAAAATCTTTTCTGCACCCTCTCTGAGGCCTTTACATCCTTCCTAAAGTATGGTGCACAGAATTGGACACACTACTCCAGTTGAGGCTGAACCAGTGTTCTATAAAGGTTCATCATAACTTCCTTGCTTTTGTACTCTATGCCTCCCTCTATTTATGAAGCCCAGGATCCCGTATGCTTTTTTTAACCACTTTTTCAAGCTGCCCTGCCACCTTCAACAATTTGTGCACATATACCCCCAGGTCTCTCTGTTCATACACCCCCATTACAATTGTACCCTTTAGTTTATATTGCCCCTCCTCATTCTTCCTACCAAAATGTATCACTTCGCACTTTGCTGCGTTAAATTTCATCTGCCACGTGTCCACCCATTTCACCAGCCTGTCTCTGTCTATCACTATCCTCCTCGCTGTTCACTATAATTCCAAGTTTTGTGTTATCTGCAAATTTTGAAATTGTGCCCTGTACACCCAAGTCCAAGTCATTAATATATATTAATAAAAGCAATGGTCCTAGTACCGACCCCGGGGAACACCACCGTCCAGTCCAAAAAAAAAACTTTCACCTCTACTCTGTTTCCTGTCACTTATCCAATTTCGTACCCATGCTGCCACAGTCCCTTTTATTCCATGGGCTTCAACTTTGCTGGCAAGCTTATTATGTGGCACTTTATCAAATGCCTTTTGGAAGTCCATGTACACCATGTCTACCACATTTCCCTCATCAACCCTCTGTTACCTCATCAAAAAACTCAGTCAAGTTAGTTAATTTGCCTTTAACAAATCCGTACTGGCTTTCTTTAATTAATCCACACATGTCCAAGTGACTTAACTTTATCCCTGATTATTGTTTCTAAAAGCTTCCCCATTACTGTGGTTAAGCTGGGTTTATCCTTACACCCTTTTTTGAACAAGGGTGTAACATTTGCAATTCTCCAGTCCTCTGGTACCACCCCCCGTATCTAAGGCGGATTGGAAGATTATGGCCAGTACCTCCACAATTTCTTCCTTAACTTCCCTCCGCATCCTAGGATGCATTCCATCCAGTCCTGGAGACTTATCAACTTTAAGTATAGACAGTCTTTCTAGTACCTGCTCTTTATCAATTTCTCTCATCCAGTATCCTCCACTACCTCTTTCACTATGACTTTGGCAGCATCTTCTTCCTTGGTGAAGACAGATGCAAAGTACTCATTTAGTACCTCAGCCATGCCCTCTGCCTCCATGTGTAGGTCTTTTTGGTCGCTAATTGGCTCCACCCCTCCTCTTACCACCCGTTTACTATTTATATGCTTTTAGAAGACTTTTTAATTCCCTTTTACATCAGCTGCCAATCTATTCTCATACTCTCTATTTGTCCCTCTTATTTTCTTTTTCACTTCCCCTCTGAACTTTCTATATTCAGCCTGATTCTCACTTATTCTCAACCTGACATCTGTCCGGCGCGCTCATTTTCTGCTTCATCTTACTCTCTATATCTCTCTTGTCATCCAGGGATCTCTGGCTTTAGCTAACCTAGCTTTCCCCCTCATAAGAATGTATCTCAACTGTACCTTAACCATCTCTTTAAAGGCAGCCCATTGTTCGATTACAGTTTTGCCTGCCAATCTTTGATTCCAAGTTACCCGGGCCAGATCTGTTCTCAACCCACTGAAATTGGCGTTCCTCCAATTAAGTATTTTTACTCTGGATTGCTCCCTGTCTTTTTCCATAGCTAACCTAAACCTTATGATACTATGATCACTGTTCCCTAAATGATCCCCTAATGACACTTGCCCCACCTCATTCCCCAGAATCAGACCCAGCAGTGCCTCCTTCCTCGTTGGGCCGGAAACGTACTGACCAAGCAAGTTCTCTTGAACGCACGTCAGAAATTCTTCCCCCCTCTCTGCCCTTTACACTATTACTAACCCAGTCTATATTACAATAATTGGAAGTCCCCTATTATTCCTACTCTATAGTTCTTGCACCTCTCTAATTTCCCTGCAAATTTGCTGCTCTGTATCTTTCCCACTAGTTGGTGGCCTTTAGAATACACCTAATAGTGTAATGGCACCTGTATTATATCTTAACTCTAACCAAATAGATTCTGTCCTTGCCCCCTCTAGGACATCCTTTTTTTCCAGCACTGTAATATTCTCCTTAATCAATACTTCCACCCAACCTCCATTCTTTCCTTCCCTATCTTTCCTGAACACCTTATTTCAAGGAATATTTAAAACAGAGTCCTGCCTTTTTTTGAGCCAGGTCTCCGTTATCGCCACATCATATTCCCATGTGGCTATTTGCGCCTGCAGCTCACCAACCTTATTTACCACGCTTCGTGCCTTTACACACATGCAGTGTAAACCTATCTTAGACCTCCTTGTATTTTCTCTTAGTCTGACCCCACCTATTACCGTACTATTTCTTACTCTAGTGCTATCTGTCTCTCCCAATCCTTTGTGTACTTTGCTTCTCCTTTCTAATGCTACATCCTGGTGCCCATCCCTCTGTTAAATTAGATTAAACCCTCCCCAACAGCACTAGCAAACTCCCATTGCGAGGACTTTGGTTCCGGCTCTGTTGAGGTGCAACCCATTCGGCCTGTTCAGTTCCCACCTCCCACAGAACCGGTCCCATGTCCGAAGAATCTGAAACTTTCTCTCCAGCCAAGCATTCATCTGCTCTATCCTCACATTTCTGTACTTGCTAGCTCGTGGCACCGGGACTAATCCAGAGATTACTACCTATTGAGATCCTGATTTTTAATCTCTTTCCTAGCTTCCTAAAATCTGCCTGCAGGACCTCATCCCTCTTTCTACCTTTTTTGTTGGTACCGATATGGACTACGACCTCTGGCTGTTCACCCTCTCCCCTTAGAATGTCTACAGCCGCTCGGTGACATCCTTGACCCTGGCACCAGGAAGGCAACATACTATCCTGGAATCACGTCTGCCGCCGCAGAAACGCCTGTCTGTTCCCCTAACTATTGAATCCCCTACCACTATTGCTTTTCCGATCTTCCTCCTCCCCCTCTTTTCCCCCCCCCCCCCCCCCCCCCCACCCGTGATGCCGTGGACTTGACTCTGGCTGTACTGCCCAGAGGAACCATCGCCCTCATTAGTATTCACTGGTTGGAGAGCGAGATGCACTCCTGCACTACCTGCCTGGTCTTCCTTGTCTGTCTCGCGGTCACCCGTTTCCTCTCTGCCTGCACACCCTTACGCTGCGGGGTCACCACCTCCTGAAATGTGCTGTCCACGAAGCGCTCAGTCTCACGGATGCACAGCAGTGATGCCAGCTTCTGCTCAAGCTCCAAAGCCTTGAGCTCCTGGAGCTTTTAAGAGAAGAGTAAATAAATATTTGAAGCAGGAAAAAAGGGGAGCGAACAGGGCAGTGGGATTTGTTTTGGGTTGCTTTAACAAAGCGATAGTCATTATGGGCCAAATGGCCTCATTCTTTGAAGTAAGCCTCAATGCTTCTGTAGTATAGAGGTATTTAATGTGTGACATGTACTGGCGGTTTTCACAGGATTTCTCCTGCCTGCATCCCTTTGGACCAATGTAGCAGAGATTTGAAATGGCATATGCAAATCCACATTGTAATGGGTACTTCCCTGATAAGATGGAGTGCCCATCTACATAGGAACTGAGCTTAGGGCTAAAGGCAGCAGAGCAGTTCACCTGCCACATTTAATTGACTGGAATTCAGAAAAAGACTTGCATTGATGCTGTTGCTGAAACATGTCAAAGCACCACATACAATGAATTATTTTTAAGAGCAGTGGGTTCTTATGCAGGCAATCACAGCAGCCATTCTGGCTTGATGCACCCGTATAACTATTATTATCTGGTACAAGTATACACTTTGGGTGTCTTTTTTAGTTGGGATATGTAGATTTATATATTATGGTTTATTTTGCTCAGTGTCTTTGCAAACAAAAAATATATTAAACTGGGAATTTGAGATGTTTGGAGATAAAATTATAACCAAATATGCAAAGTAATGTAAAGCAGTTGTGTAGGTTTATCTGAATTTGTAAAGTAGTGTTTCTCGTTTTAATAGTTTTGCAAACATTTGTATTACAATAGAATAACTGCAGTGGTAGTGGATAACTATTTAATTGATCAGCCCACTCTTGCTTTGTCAATCATCAATCATACACTCAAATATGATCATCTCTTCCTCCATCTTCCACCTCCCTCCCCGTCACACCTCTATAAAGCAAACTTAGCAAGGATGTTGTCTCTAAAATGTCCCCCACTTGGCTGTGTATATAGTCTTGTTCTAGACACATCTTCACTTATTTCTTTCATCATAGACACTAGTCTTGATTGTTTTCAGTGTATTGAAAAGTCAGCAGTATGCCTGCTCTTTTGAGATTGCTCTCTCAATTTTGGCCACTTTTTGCAATTGAGATTGCAATAAAACGTGCTCCATAAAATAGTCCCTTTTTGTTCTTTCCTCCCCTCCCCCCTTTCCCTGCCACCGCACCTGCTTAAAATCTGTTACATCTCTAACTTTTTCCTGTTCTGACGAAGGGTCACAGACCTGAAACGTTAACCCTGTTTCTCTCTCCACTGATGCTGCCTGACCTAGAAAAATAGGAGCAGGAGTAGGCCGTTTGGCCCTTCGAGCTTGCTCCGCCATTCAATATGATCATGGCTGATCCTCTATCTCTCTACCATATTCCTGCTCTCTCCTCATACCCCTTGATGCCTTTGAGTGTTTCCAGCATTTTCTGTTGTTCCATAAAATAGTCACCTGTGTACACTTCATTTGGCTCTCTTATTGTACTACACTATATCACTTTTCATTTATAGTTAGGACCCAGAGAAACAAACAAAGCCTGAGTGCCAAACCCTATTTCTGCTGCCGTATACTAAGCTGATAAATATTTAGACCAATTTTGAACACACTAAATATCTTTATACCTGTAGAAAAAAACATGTAATGCTTTCCCAATATTGAAATGTTTCTGTGTATCACCACAAACTTCAGCAGAGTGGAAATCTTCAAGTATGCAGCATTAAGATAAGCAAGCAATTCAAACTTCTGTACTTGCAGGGAGTTCCATGGTGACTCGCATATCTGCTTGCTTCACTTAGTAGCACTGTTGTCTCTGAATCGGAAGCTTATGGGTTCAGTTCCCAACACACCGCCCACCCTTGACTCCTCCGTCCTTGCAAACAACCACCCCCATCTCCAACTTCCCTTTCCTCTTCAAAGTCCTTGAATATGTTGCCTCCTAAAACAGTGCCTGTCTTTCCCACAACTCCATGTTTGAGTCCCTCCAATCAGGTTTCCGCCCCTGCTACAGCACTGAAACAGCCTTCATCAAAGTCACAATGCCATCCTCTGTGATCGTGGAGCACTATCCCTCATCATCCTTCTCGACCTGTCTGCAACCTTTGACACAGTTGACTACACCATCTTCCTCCAACACCTCTTCTCTTGTCCAGCTGAGTGGGACTGCCCTTGCCTGATTCCACTTTTTACCTATCCAGTTGTAGCCAGAGAACCCCCTATCCTTGGCACCCTCCTATTACCCATCTACATGCTGTCCCTCAGTGGCATTATACGTAAACACGTCAGTTTCCACATGTACGCTGGCAACACCCAGCTCTACCTTCCCACTACCTCTGTTGGCCCTTCTACTGCTTTTGTGTTGTCAAACTGCTTGGTCGACAGAGTCCTGGGTCAGCCAAAATTTCTTTCAATTAAACATTGGGAAAACTGAAGCCATTATGTTTGGCCCCTGCCACAAATTCTGTTCCCTTCCCTGGCCACACTCGGGCTGAACAAGACTGTTCACAAGGCTTTTCCATTTTGTCTTTACTGAATGGTAACAATTTAGCAAACATTTATGGACTGATATTAAATGCAGTTACTCATATTTGCTATATCTGGGAACTTATTTAAAAAAAAATTTTTTTTTAATTCTGTACTGGGTAGTGTGGTAGCACAGTGGGATGGAGCCACACAGTCATGCACTTATACCACCTGAATTTCCAATCTCAGCCATGTCACTGCAGGAAGGTGCTGAACATAAGCTTGGCAGCTCCCATCAAGGGGTGGGGGCGGGGGGGTGGTGGAGAGGGGAAAGAGAGGGGGGGGCGGGGAGGAAGGAATAAAAGAAAATAAAGAAGAAAATAGTTGCATTTATATAGTGCCTTTCATGACCTCAATATGTCCGAAAGCGCTTTACAGCCAATGAAGTACTTTTGAAGTGTAGTCACTGTTGTAATGTAGGAATTGTGGCAGCCAAATTGTACACAACAAGCTCCCACAAACAACATGATAATGAGCAGATAATTTTTTTTAGTGATTGCTGATTGAGGGATAAATATTGGCTAGGACATTGGGGATAATTCCCCATCTCCTCTTCAAAATAGTGCCATGGGATCTTTTATGTTCACTTGAGAGAGCAGACAGGGCCGCAGTTTAACGTCTTATCCAAAAGAAGGCATCTCCGACAGTACAGCTTTCCCTCAGTACTGCACTGGAGTGTCAGTCTAGACTTTTGTGCTCAAGTCTCTGGAGTGGGACTTGAAACCACAACCTTTGGACTCAGAGGCGAGGGTGTTACCAACTGAACCATGGCCAACGGGTGGTGGGAGAGGAATCTCAGCTCAGGGTCAAATGGAACGCCAAGGTTGTGAACAGTCTTGTTCAGCCTGAGACAGTGGCCGAGGAAGGGAACAGAATTTGTAGCGGGGGCCAAACACAATGGCTTCAGTTTTTATGTTAAATTTATCTTCAATTCTAGTTTAAAAGGTTTAACTTTCTGTCTGCAGTTCATTATGTTTAAATGCAACTCTGTTTGGAAAAAGAATTGTTGCTGCTTTGTTTAAATCAATTGGGCACTTCCCAGTTTACAGACTATTAGGACTTAGTGATAGGAACCAGCAGGCGCTGTTTGTTTTGTGCAGAGTGGTGGCTAGTGCTGAGAACCAAACTGCCTATTCATTCTGACGGAGGAATTTCATTTGCTTTAAGTGATATAAGCAGAATCTGAGGGTGGCATCCTTGTCTTGCTAAAAAGTAGTTTGACCTGTTTACAGTAAAAGAATGTTCACTCTTACAATTATAGGCATGTTTGAGTATGTAAGACAAAGAATTGTTAATACTTTTATTTGTACAGTAATTGTGTATCTTGCAACCGGTCACATTTATGTTTCTTTCATGGTTTGGGGAAAAAATGAAATAGAAATATGCAAACATTTGCAGTTTAACTGTAATGGGCAATTCTAATTTTTTAAGTTGCAACAAATTTTTTTCTCTCTAAATTTTCTCCATCTCTTTTTGAAAGCAGTGTCCGCCTGTCGGGAAAAGGTTCCACAGGTACCTAATAGGATCTTTCCCAAATGCACATGATTCATCTGTAAACCTCAATGCTGTTGGCAAGCTATTCAACCAACCGGGTACTGGAGCCAAGCCTGCACCTATCCCCCACACTTAATGACTTAATGTACCCACGTGGACATTTCCACAACTGATCAATGGATTGTAACTAGGAACAGAAACCACTCCTCCTTTCTTCCCCCCCCGCCCTCCAAACCCAGGAATGCTGACTCCAATTTTAGCACCTCTACCGCTTGAGTTCAGCTAGCCCACCACAAGTAGAGGGTTGTGACTGGAACGTGTCTTTTTTTTCTTCCCACCCCCTCCTGTGTTTTACCCTACCGAGGCTCAAAGATGAATAAGGACCACTTGAGCGATGTATCCGGAGGTGACCAGGCCTTGGGACTGTACCTTGATAGAGAACCACTGTCAGGAAATTAGAGAAAATTGATGAGGAAAGAAAAAGCTGCGGCTATTTTTTTAATAAAAGAGGATCTGTTTGAAGGTGGGAGAGGTGGAAATGGCTGTTGCGTGGTGTTGGTTATTAGCATTTTTAAAATAACTGCAGTACAGGAAACTTTCGATTAACCGGCCCCTAAATAACCAGAACGCTCTATCCACCGGCAAAATTCAGGAGTCGGTTCAGGTAACTTTTTTTTACTTTTAGTTACTTTTTTTTACTCCATTTGTTGCTGTGCAAGGGTGTAGCTGAAGCTGTTGCTAAGCTACAGAGACGCTTGCAACTTGTGCCGATTTGTTTTGAAGCTGTCAACCGGGTTTGTTGCTTTATACAGAGCTCTGAGCTCCGTATCTTTTATTATAGCGTTCGGTTATCCGGAATTGTTGATGAACCGGCAACACGTCGGTCCCGTCCGTGCCGGATACCAGAAATTTTCCTGTACTAGGGTCAACCAAAACAACTAATGACTTCATAAAATATAAAGTTATACATGAAATAATTCTGAGATTGATTGCTTTATTTTCATAGCCATTGCAAAATGTAACTGGAAACTTTGAGGCTTTATTTTTATAATGTAGTAATAAATTAACTGCTGAACTGCAGGAAGTGGGTAACATGGTCTTGTTGGAGACTGTTTCCTAAGACATCCTTGTTTTGGTAACTAATATGGGACAACATATTTCTTGTTTCTTCTACCTTGTGTAGCATCACGTGTTCATAAACACATGGAAACCTTCAACTTAAGTAGTAAGACTGTGTTGGTGTTTAGTAGGAGACGACAGCAGACTTGCAAATATTACCTGCTTTTGCTCTCCAGTGCTATTCCTTTATGTTGCTGACAGTACACTCAACAATCCCACCACATTTTACCTATTCATTTTTCATGTAAACCCTAACTGAACACAAGATGAATGCCTGGAGCTGTACAATATATGGACTAACGCAAACATTCACGTGTGCTGTTGGGTAGGCCAATTAAAAGCCTTAGAGGCACTTACAAATCTTGCTTATCTGTAAAAGACAGGAGTTTCAGATGAGAAGGTGCTTTTAGTCTTTTTACCATCACCTTTTATCCACATACTAAGAAATAATATTTACACTGTTGTAGAGGATATGCTTCCTGTGTCACAAAAAGTCTGAGTCAATAAGTTATGGCAGTTTTACTTCTGAAATTTATTTCCAAGCACACAGCTGCTTGACCTGGAAATTGCTAGAATCTGGGGACTTTAAACAATAGTAGATAAGTTTTTTTTTCGGCAGCTACTTTGTGTTTGACAGTCTATACTTCCATATAAAAGTTGTTAACTTCCATTTAGTTCCAACATATGGAACTATATCTACAGGTACTTGAACAAGACCGTACTCAAGAATAACTGGCTTTTAAAAAAAAAAAAAGTCCACTTAAGGTTTCTTTCACTGCATGGTTCCTGTTAGGGCTGTCCTTTGATCTTGAGGCTACTTTTGGGTATCCGAGCACTTGCACTTGTGCTCCTTCGTGTTGAAGGTCAGGTTGGTGTTACTGTAAATTACCTATGGCACCTAAAATGTTGCTGCTTTGTTCATTATTAATAGTTATTGAGAGTCTTGTGAGGAAGGACACCCTGAGGATGTCAGTC
Source organism: Somniosus microcephalus (assembly GCF_052327205.1). Taxonomy (NCBI): domain Eukaryota; kingdom Metazoa; phylum Chordata; class Chondrichthyes; order Squaliformes; family Somniosidae; genus Somniosus; species Somniosus microcephalus. Next base: position 72,623,334 of record NC_140991.1, read on the forward strand.
TAATGTTAAAAATTCAACCTACCTAGTCATTTATTAGCATCTGACAAACATAAACACAGTTTGTACCTCAACCCGGCTGCAAAATTGGAGTATTTACTACTTCATTAGTTACAGGCCAGTATTTTTTCCACACATGCCGATGAAGCAAATCATTAATAAACTTTGTAAAATTCAAGGTAGTTTCTGGAGCAGTGCGAATATTCCGGGGAGTAGAAAAAAAAAAGTTTTAGTTGCTGTGGAGAATAGGATTAAGTGGTAGCAATAATATTCCTGTTGATACCACAGCAGGAAATTCTCATCAGATGTGGATTTGCAGCTGCCTCGCAGTTGCATCCAAAAATAGGAATCTGCAGCTGATGTGGAGCAAAAAGTTGTTCCTTCTGCATCCTGGAAATGTGTCTATTTGAGGGGGCGGGGAGAAAAAAAACAGAAAATGCTGGAAACATTCAGCAGGTCAGGCATCATCTTTGGATAGACCAGAAAAGTTAATGATTAAGGTATGGACTCTTTGTCATAACTGGAAGATACTACAGAAGAGCAGCATTTAAAAAGGAACAGAACAAGGGGGAGGGTAAAAGACGCACGCAGAAACCGAGGGGAAAAAATAGAATCCTTTGTAAAATGGGAGATGGTTAAATGGCAAAAGTATGAGCATGTGTGTGAGAATAGCTAAAGAAATGGGGTGGACTGGTGGAAAGGGACACCCTGCATCATTCTTTTGCCACCCCTACCAGCTGCTCTCCTTCCTCTCGCATCTTCCCATGCAATCGCAGGAAATGCAACACCTGCCCGTTCACCACCTTTCACGTCTTTGTCTGATCCCTGTCTTTTGGCCTTCTACCAGGGTTGCTAACCCTCCAGGATTTAAAAATTAACCTGGACAATGCTGCGAGCTGCCCAGGAGAAAAATCATAGGGGCATTAAAAAAAAATAGTGCTTTTCTTTCATTAAACACCAAGATACAGAAGTATAAACAATTGGGACACGAGGAAAGGATGGAACTTGCACCATGTTCTTTCTTTATGTCTCCAAATAGTTTGAAGACATCAAACTAGAGGCCATCAGTATAAGATAGTCATCAAGAATTCAAATAGAGAATTCAGAAGAAACTTCTTTACCCAGAGTGTGGTGAGAATGTGAAACTTGCTATCACAGGAAGAAGTTGAGGCAAATACATAACGTAAGAACATAAGAAATAGGAGTAGGCCATATGGCCCCTCGAGCCTGCTCCGCCATTCAATAAGATCATGGCTGATCTTCGACCTCCACTCCACTTTCCCGCTCGATCTCCATATCCCTTGATTCCCCCAGAGTCCAAAGTTCTATCTATCTCAGTCTTGAATATACCCGAAGACTCCGCACGCACAGCCCTCTGGGGCAGAGAATTCCAAAAATTCACAACCTTCTGCGTGAAGAAACTCCTCCTCATCTCCAGCTTAAATGGCTTACCCCTTATCCTAAGACTATGCCCCCTAGTTCTAGACACTCCAGCTAGGGCAAACAACCGCTCAGCATCTACCCTGTCAACCTCCTTCAGAATCTTTTATGTTTCAATGAGATCACCTCTCATTCTTCTAAACTCCAGAGAGTATAGGCCCTTCTGCACAATCTCTCATCATAGGACAGCCCTCCCATTCCCAGGAATCAGTCTAGTGAACCTTTGTTGCACTGCCTCCAAGGCAAGTATATCCTTCCTTAGATAAGGAGACCAAAACTCCAGGTGTGGTCTCACTAAGGCCCTGTACAATTGTAGAAGGCTTCCTTACTCTTATCCTCCAACCCCCTTGCAATAAAGGCCAACATGCCATTTGCCTTCCTTGGCCCAGAACTTGGTGTCGGGGGCTTGCCGCGCGTGCAAGCCCCCGATGTGCACTTACCCGGCGCGCCGACATCTGAAACCTGGCTCGCAGTGGATTTCCTGTCAGTGGCCCGGTTATGATGTCGGCGCGCTGTGCTAACCTGACCCAGCAGCGTAGTTAGTGCGATGTGCCGGCTGGGATCAGGTGAGCATTGTTCAGCCAATCGGGAGGGAAAACTTCATTCATAAGTTTGAGAGTAAGAACTGTCAAACTCATAAGAAGTACTGCACCCCAAAACACTACTTAAACTTTAAATAACATTTTAAAAAACATCCCAATCATTAAATTAAGTATAAATAAGTTTTAAAAAAAATAATTTAAACAATTTTTTTTTTGAAAAAAATAAATTTTTAATAAAAAGGGTCTAAAACTAAACTTACCTTATTGTAGATTCTTTAAAATAATAAACCTGTGGAAAAAAAATTCTAAATTGCACTAAAACACCACTTACCTGTAAAAAATGCTTACATGTGCTTTTTACAAGCGTAAAGACTGGAGGCCTTTAGACATGCGCAAATCCCCTAAAACAGAGGAAATCCAAGACGCACGTGTTGCCCCCTACAGCGCACGCGCTAGCCTCTTCACCTCTTGGGTTAGAGGAGAGGAAATGCTGGTTTTCAGCGCATGCGCTGTGCATGCTGAAAACCGGCATTTCCTCCGGCCAGACGCGTACGTGTTTGGGGAGGAATTACTGCCCCAATATTGCTTGGTGTACCTGCATGCTAGCTTTCTGTGTTTCGTGCACGAGGACACCTGAATCTCTCTGAACACCAACATTTAAAAGTTTCTCTCCATTTAAAAAATATTCTGTTTTTCTATTCTTCCTACCAAAGTGAATAACCTCAGATTTTCCTACATTATACTCTATCTGCCACCTTACTGCCCATTCACTTAGTCTATCTATATTCCTTTGCAGACTCTGTTCTCCTCACAGCTTACTATCCTACCTAGCTTTGTATCATCAACAAACTTGGATACATTACACTGGGTCCCTTCATCTAGGTCATTAATATAGATTGTAAATAGCTGCGGCCCCAGCACTGATCCTTGCGACACCCCACTAGTTACAGTCTGCCAACCTGAAAAAGACCCGTTTATCCCTATCCTGTTTTTTGTCCATTATCCAATTCTCTGTCCATGCTATTATATTATACCCAACCCCATGGGCCCTTATCTTGTATAATTACATTTTATGTTGCACCTTATCGAATGCCTTTTGGAAATCCCAATATACTACATCCACTGGTTCCCCTTTATCTACCCTGCAAGTTACATCCTCAAAAAGCTCTAATAAATTTGTCAAACACAATTTTCCTTTCATAAAACCATGTTGACTGTCTAATCATGTTAAAGTGCCCTGATACCACTTCCTTAACAATGGATTCCAGCATTTTCCCAATGAGTGATGTAAGGGGTGGTGTGTGTGGTCAGCTTTGCCTCTGACCCCCTGAGCGGTTCAAATCGCTCCCACTCCCTTGGTTCTAGCCCTAGACTTATTTGGGGGTTGTAATCAAATTACAACAGACAACTGAGTTGGCGAAAAGAACTTGGATTTTTATTTGAGACAAGAAAATATACACAACACAATAATCTGATCACTCTAAAAGGGGGAACACTTCGGAATATGCGAGGGCGAATGACAATAGACAAAATACCTTGCCCCTCCCTATCCCACTATACTAACTAGGTTGAATTCCAGAGGACCAGGGAAATGCTCACCAAACGTAGGAATAGTTTGTAGAGTGGAAAAACTTGTAGATCTTCGGTTTCTTCCGAGTTGGTTTCTTGTTGGTCGCGGTGGCCCAGTATTACTTGGTTGTTGGTAATATTGTTGGTTGTTTGTTTCATGGGGCCCTTGGTTGCTGCGATTCCTTCCGTTTTAATAAGAACATAAGAAATAGGAGCAGGAGTAGGCCAATCGGCCCCTCGAGCCTGCTCCGCCATTCAATAAGATCATGGCTGATCTGATCCTAACCGCCAATCTACTATCACAGAACCATCTCCTGAATCTAACCGAATTAGACACACGAAATAGGAGCAGGATCAGGCTACACGGCCCCTGGGCCCGCTCCGCTACCCACAGGGCCATGACCGATCCGAACCTAGACTCATGTCCAAATTCCTGCCTGCTCCCCGTAACCCTTAATTCCCTTTACTTCTAGGAAACTGTCTATTTCTATTTTAAATTTATGTAATGATGTAGCTTCTACAGCTTTTTGGGGCAGCATATTCCATGGACCGACCACCCTCTGAGTGAAGTAGTTCCTCCTCATCTCAGTTTTGAAAGAGCAGCCCCTTATTCTAAGACTATGCCCCCTAGTTCTAGTTTCACCCATCATCGGGAACATCCTCCCCGCATCCACCCGATCCAACCCCTTCACAATCTTATCTGTTTCAATAAGATCGCCTTTCATTCTTCTGAACTCCAATGAGTAGAGTCCCAATCTACTCAACCTCTCCTCATATGTCCATCCCCTCATCCCCGGGATTAACCGAGTGAACCTTCTTTGTACTGACTCGAGAGCAAGTATGTCTTTTAAGTATGGACACCAAAACTGTATGCAGTATTCCAGGTGCGGTCTCACCAATACCTTGTACAACTGAAGCAATACCTCCCTATTTTTATATTCTATCCCCCTAGCAATGAAAGCCAACATTCCATTGGCCGCCTTAATCACTTGCTGCACCTGCATACTAACCTTTTGAGTTTCGTGCACCAGGACCCCCAGATCCCTTTGTACTTCAGTACTTTCCAGTTTCTTGCCATTAAGATAATAACTTGCTCTATGATTTTTCCTGCCAAAGTGAATAACCTCACACTTTCCAGTATTGTATGCCATTTGCCAAATCTCTGCCCATTTACTTAGCCTGTCTATGTCCCCTTGCAGGTTTTTTATGTCCTCCTCACTCACTACTTTCCCTCCCATCTTAGTATCATCTGCAAACTTTGATATGTTACACTCGGTCCCCTCCTCCAATTCGTTAATATAGATTGTAAAGAGTTGGGGACCCAGCACTGACCCCTGCGGAACACCACTAGTTACAGATTGCCAGTCTGAGAATGAACCATTTATCCCAACTCTCTGCCTTCTGTTAGATAGCCAATCCTCTATCCATGCCAGAATATTACCCCCAATCCCGTGATTTTTTATCTTAAGCAATAATCTTTTGTGTGGCACCTTGTCAAATGCCTTTTGGAAGTCTAAATACACTACGTCCACTGGTTACCCTTTATCCACCCTATATGTTACTTCCTCAAAGAACTCCAGCAAATTTGTCAAACATGACTTCCCCTTCATAAAACCATGCTGACTTTGTCCTATTAAATTATGATTATCCAAATGTCCTGTTACTGTCTCCTTAATAATGGACTCCAAAATTTTACCTACCACAGATGTTAGGCTAACATCTATAGTTTTCAGCTTTCTGTCCACTGCCCTATATAAATAAGGGTGTTACATTAGCAGTTTTCCAGTCTGCCGGGACCTTTGCTGAGTCCCGGGAGTTTTGGAAAATTATTACTAATGCATCCACAATCCCTACCGCCACTTCCCTCAAGACCCTAGGATGTAAGCCATCAGGTCCAGGTGATTTATCCGCCTTGAGTCCCATTATTTTACCGAGTACCACTTCCTTAGTGATTTTGATCGTGTTTAGCTCCTCCCCCCCCCCCCCCATAGCCCCCTGTTTGTCCAGTGTTGGGATATTCTTAGTGTCCTCTACTGTAAAGACTGATACAAAATATTCATTCAGTATTTTTGCCATCTCCATATTTCCCACCATTTATTTCCCGGTCTCATCCTCTAAGGGAGCAACATTTACTTAGCCACCCTTGTTCTTTTTATATAACTATAAAAACTCTTACTATCTGTTTTTATATTTTTTGCTAATTTACTTTCATAATCTATCTTCCCTTTCTTAATCAATCTTTTTGTTATTTTTTGCTGTCTTTTAAAGTTTTCCCAATCCTCTATCCTCCCACTAGATTTGGCTACCTTCTATGCCCTTGTTTTTAGTCGCATACTATCCTTAATTTCTTTACTTAGCCACGGATGGCTGTCTTTTCTTTTACACCCTTTTCTTCTCAGTGGAATATATTTTTTTTGGAAGTTGTAAAATAACTCCTTAAATGTACACCACTGATCATGTATCGTCTTACCCTTTAATCTATTTTCCCAATCCACTCTACTCAATTCCGCTCTCATACCTTCATAGTCTCCTTTATTCAAGCTTAGCATGCTTGTTTGAGATCCAACCTTCTCACCCTCTAATTGAATATGGAATTTAACCATGTTATGGTCACTCATTCCAAGGGGATCCTTTACTAGGACATTTTTAATTAATCCTGTCTCGTTACACAGGACCAGATCTAAGGTTGCTTGCCCCCTGGTCGGTTCAGTTACATACTGCTCCTGAAACCCATCCCTAATACACCAATGAACTCATCCTCAAGGCAGCCCTGCCCAATTTGATTTGTCCAATTCATATGATAGTTAAAATCCCCCATAATTATAGATGTTCCCTTATTACAAGCCTCAACTATTTCCTGATTGATACTCCGTCCAACAGAGTTGCAACTGTTCGGAGGCCTATAGACTACGCCCACTAGTGTTTTTTTCCCCCTTATTATTCCTTATCTCCACCCAAACTGTTTCATTATCCTGATCTTTTGACCCAATATAATTTCTCTGTATTACAGTGATTCCTTCCTTTATTAACATAGCCACCCCACCTCCCCTTCCTTCCTGCCTGTCCTTCCTGATCGTTAAATAACCTGGTATGTTTAATTCCCACACATTGTCACCCTGCAGCCATGTTTCTGTAATGGCCACAAGATCATGCCCATATGCAGTTATTTGTGCCATTAACTCGTCTATTTTGTTACGAATGCTACGTGCATTCAGATAGAGAACTTTCAAATATGTTTTGTGACACTTAGTTCCTGCTTTTGCCCTTTTTATTACTTTACCTTTTACTCCATACCTTCTGCCCCTTCCTGACATGCTCTGGTTTTTAATTTCCCCACTGCTACCTAAGTCTATGACCTTCTCTGTTGTCATTTTTATTATTTGCTCTCTAGGAACCTCCCCCCCACTAGTTAGTTTAAAGCCCTCTCTACAGCCCTAGTTATATGATCCGCCAGGACTCTAGTCCCAGCACTGGCCAAGTGAAGCCCGTCCCAATGGAACAGCTCCCTCCTGCCCCAGTACTGGTGCCAGTGTCCCAGGAAGCAAAACCTATTTCTCCCACACCAGTCTTTGAGCCACGCATTTAACTCTAATTTTATTTGTCCTAGCCAAATTCGCTCGTGGCTCAGGTAATAATCCAGAGATTATTACCATTGAGGTTCTGTTTTTTTAAATTCGACCCCTAGCTGCTCATACTCCTTTAACAGAACCGGCTTCCTAGTCCTATCTACGTCGTTTGTACCAACATGGACCACGACAACTGGATCCACCCCCTCCCACTGCAAGTTTCTTTCCAGTCCAGAGGAGATGTTCTTAACCCTGGCACCAGGTAGGCAACACAGCCTTCGGGACTCTCGCACTCGGCTGCAGAGAACTCTTATCTATCCCCCTAAATACTATCCCCTACCACTACAACATTTCTATTTACTCCCCCCTTTTGAATGGCCCCCCGTTCCACGGTGCTGTGGCCAGGTTGCTCATCCTCCCTGCAGTCCCTGCTCCCGTCCCCACAGGGAGTAAGAACCTCGAACCTGTTCGACAAGAGCAAGGGCTGCGGCTCCTCCAACACTACCTCCTGGATCCCTGTACCTGCCTCGCTCGTAGTCACACCGTCCTGTCCCTGACCATGGGCTACATCTGAATTAATTAACTTCATAGGTGTGACCACCTCCTGAAACACACAGTCCAGGTACTTCTCCCCCTCCCTGATGAATCGCAGTGTCTGAAGCTCAGACTCCAGCTCATCAACACGGAGCTGGAGTTCCTGTAGCAGCAGACACTTGTCACAGATGTAATCACCGTGAGCCTCAATGGGGTCGACTGGCTCCCACATCTCACAACAGTAATGCTTTACCTGCTCCATTCTATGTAATTAAATTAAATTTTTTATTGTGAGTTATGGACACCCTCTGCCCGATTATAGATGCTAGTATCCCCTTTAATTAATTGTATTTAAATTAAATCAATCCCTCTAATTTTACCAACAGTCACTCTGCACCAGAAAGGCCTTATTAACTACAACCCACAGAGTTAAAGTTTGAAAAGAGCACCTAACACCCCACTTACCCTAACTCACAGCACACTCTGCTGACTCGCACTCAGTGCTTGCTCGCACTAGCACTGGTCTTTTTTCCTCCTGTTGTCCTATCATCGATTGAATGTCCCGAGGCTGATGTCTTTCGAAAGAGTTGTGCCTCTGTCTGTGTCTGTCCGACCTGTACTGCTGACTTCAATTCACTGACTGCTGTTTCAATTCTCTGACTGAACTGTACTGATCGAACCCATCAAACTGATTTCTTGTGGAGACAGGTCTTTAGTTTACACTAAACGAAGCCTGCTAATCTTGTTAGATTTTGGGCAGGCTCGTTAACTTTAATAGGTTTAGATTCTCATCGAGTTTCGGGGCTGGTCCCATCTATTTTTAATTGTTTTTTTAACTAGTTTCGGGATTGCTTTGAAAATCAGTTTAAATGTGCAAAGTGGTTTTGGAAATCTTTGAGTGGTTTAAAATGTTGTTTGATTGTTTTCTCCTGCTGGGGCCAGGGTCTCTCTTGTTGACTAGTGGCATGTATTGTATTATTCATGTTCTTGATGGCCCTGTAGGTTTCGGCGGGAACAGTCTTTTCCGTGGGCTTATTGTCTTTATGTAGAATGGCTGGGATGGCCCAGAACATTCTCAGACAATCTGGCCTTTCCAATACTCAAACTGTCTGTCATTCAGTGTCCAACCCATTCCTTTTTGAATTTAAATAAAGGAAACTACGATGGTCTGAGGCGCGAACTGGGTAGGGTTGACTGGGGAATGTCACTCAAAGGGTTAACGGTGGATAGGCAATGGCAAACATTCAAAGACCGCATGGATGAACTACAGAATTTGTTCATCCCAGTTTGGCATAAAAATAAAACAGCCACGGTTGAGTCACCTTTTTCAACGAGGGAAATTAGGGATAGCATAAGATCCAAGGAGAGGACATATAAATTGGCCAGAAAAAGCAGTAATCCAGAGGATTGGGAGCAGTTTAGGAGTCAACAAAGGAGGACAAAGGGATTAATTAAGAAGGGGAAAATAGATTGAGAGTAAGCTTGCAGGGAACATAAAAACTGACTGTAAAAGCTTTTATAGATATGTGAAGAGAAAAAGATTGGTGAAGTCAAGCGTAGGTCCCTTGCAGAAAGAATCAAGGGCATTTATAATGGGGAACAAAGAAATGGCAGACCAATTAAATACATACTTTGGTTCTGTCTTCACAAAGGAGGACACAAATAACCTCCCAGAAATGTCGGGGAACATAGGGTCTGATGAAAGGGAGGAACTGAAAGAAATCAGTATTTGTAGGGAAATTGTGTTGGGGAAATTGATGGGATTGAAAGCCGATAAATCCCCCGGGCCTGATGATCTACATCCTAGGGTACTTAAGCAAGTGGCCCTAGAAATAGTAGATGCATTGCTGATCATCTTCCAACATTCGATGGAATCTGAAACAGTACCCATGGATTGAAGGGTAGCTAATGTTACCCCACTATTCAAAAAAGGTGGTAGAGAGAAAACGGGGAATTACAGACCGGTAAGCCTGACATCGGTAGTGGGGAAAATGCTAGAGTCCATTATAAAAGATGTAATAGCAGAGCACTTGGAAAACAGTGACAGGATCGGACAATGTCAACATGGCTTTACAAAAGGTAAATTGTGCTTGACTAATCTACTGGAATTTTTTGAGGATGTAACTGGTAAAATAGATAAGGGAGAACCAGTGGATGTGGTGTATTTGGACTTTCAGAAGGCTTTCGATAAGGTCCCACATAAGAGATTAGCGTGTAAAGTTAAGGCACGTGGGATTGGGGGCAAGGTATTGACTTGGATGGAGAACTGGTTGGCAGATAGAAAGCAAAGAGTTGGAATAAACGGGTCTTTTTCAGAGTGGCAGGCAGTGACTAGTGGGGTACTGCAGGGATCTGTCCTTGGACCCCAGATATTCACAATATATATTAATGATCTAGGCGAGGGAACTAGATGTAATATCTCCAAATTTGCAGACGACACAAAGCTGGGTGGGCGTGTGTGCTGTGAGGAGGATGCCGAGAAACTACAGGATGATTTGGACAGGTTGGGTGATTGGGCAGAAGCATGGCAGATGCAATATAACGTAGATAAATGAGAGGTTATCCACTTTGGTGTCAAAAACAGGAAGGCAGATTATTATCTGAATGGCAATAGATTGGGAGAAGGGGAAGTGCAACGAGACCTGGGTGTCCTTGTGCACCAGTCGCTGAAGGTAAGCATGCAGGTGCAGCAGGCGGTTAAGAAGGCAAATGGTATGTTGACCTTCATAGCAAGGGAGTTTGAGTACAGGAACAAGGATGTCTTGCTGCAGTTGTACAGGGCCTTGGTGAGGCCACATCTTGAGTACTGTGTGCAGTTTTGGTCACCTTATCTGAGGAAGGATATTCTTGCCATGGAAGGAGTTCAGAGAAGATTCACCAGGCTGATACCTGGGATGGCAGGGATGACGTATGAGGAGAGATTGGGTCGATTGGGCTTGTAGTCGCTGGAGTTTAGAAGAATGAGAGGGGATCTCATTGAAACTTATAAAATTCTGGGAGGATGTTCCCGATGGTCGCGGAATCCAGAACCAGTGGTCTCAGTCTAAGGATAAGGGGTAGTCCTTTTAGAACAGAAATGAGGAGGAATTTCTTCACCCAGAGAGTGGTGAACCTGTGGAATTCTCTACCACAGAAGGCAGTAGAGGCCAATTCATTAAATATATTCAAGAAGGAGTTGGATATATTTCTTGAGGCTAAAACGATCAAGGGGGATGGGGAGAAAGCAGGTACCGGGTACTGAACTTGGCTGATCAGCCATGATCGCATTGAATGGCGGAGCAGGCTCGAGGGGCCGAATGGCCTACTCCTGCTCCTATCTTCTATGTTTCTATGTTTTGTTGCAGTTTTTTCCACAGGCCTGAACATGCCTTTTAAACTAGCCAAATCTTCCTGGGGTTTTGATTTTAGGTCCCCATTGGCCCAATATTATTTGAAACAGTCTAATATCTCTTTTAGGGAATCTGTAGAATTTTGCGAGCCTTACAGTGATGTCAGGCTAACTGGCCTGTAGTTCCCTGTTTTCTTTCTCCCTCCTTTCTTGAATAGTGGTGTTACATTTGCTACCTTCTAATCTGCTGGGACCATTTTTGAATCTGGGGAATTTTGGAAGATCAAAACCAATGCATCCATTATTTCTGCTGCCACCTCTTAGAATCCTAGGATATAGGCCATCAGGCCCAGGGGATTTGTCAGCTTTTAGTCCCATTAGTTTCTCTAGTACTTTTCTCTACTTATATTAATTACATTAAGTTCCTCACCCTCATTAGACCCTTGGCTGCCCACCATTTTTTGGTATGCTTTTTGTGTCTTCTACTGTGAAGACAGATACAAAATATTTGTTTAACGTTTCTGCCATTTCCTTATCGGCCATAATAATTTTACCTGTCTCAGCCTCTAAGGGACCAACGTTTACTTTTGTTACTCTTCCTTTTTACATACTTGTAGAGGCTCTTACAATCTGTTTTTATATTTCTTGCTAGTTTTCTCTCATTCTAATTTTTCCCTTTATCAATTTTTTGGTCAGCCTTTGCTGGTTTCTGAAACTCCCAATCCTCAGACTTACTATTATTCTTGGCAACATTATAAGCTGCTTCTTTCAATCTAATGCTATCCTTAACTACTTTAGTTAGCCACGGATGGATCACTTTTCCCGTGGAGTTTGTTTCTCAATGGAATGTGTGTTGAGAATTATGAAATATTTCTTTAAATGCTAGCCACTGCTTCTCAACCGCCATACCTTTTAATCTATTTTTACAATCTACCTTAGCCAACTCGCCCCTCATACCTATGTAATTGGTTTTATTTAAGTTTAAGACTCAAGTTTTGGACTTGGGTAAGGCACTCTCAAACTTAATGTGAAATTCTATCATATTATGATCACTCTGCCCCAGAGGATCCTTTACTATGAGATTGCTAATTAACCCTGTCTCTTTACACAATACAAGATCTAAAATAGCCTGTTCCCAGGTTGGTTCAATAACGTATTGTTTCAGGAAACTGTCCCGAATGCATTCCATGAACTCGTTCTCCAATTGCCAATTTGATTTGTCCAGTCTATATGAAGATTAAAGTCCCCCACGATTATTTCATTACCTTTTTTACAAGCTCCTACTATTTCTTGATTACTATTCTGTCCAATGGTATAACTACTGTTAGGTGACCTATATATTACTCCCACCAGTGTTTTCTGCCGCTTGTTATTTCTTATCTCTACCCATACTGATTCTACTTCCTGATCTTCTGAGCTGAGATCCCTTCTCGCTACTGTCCTTATGTCATCCTTTATTATCAGTGCTACTCCCCTCCTTTTCCATTCTGCCTGTCTTTTCAAAACATCAAGTACCTTGGAATATTTAGTTCCCAACCTTGGTCACCTTGCAACCACGCCTCTAATGGCTATTGGATCAAACCCATTTATCTCTGTTTGTGCCACTAGTTCATCTAGTGTCCATGCTTCGTGCATTCAGAGAGAAAGAGCCTTTAATTTTTTTTTTACCATTATTCCCTGCTTTGACCTTATTCTCTGCTGCACTGCTACCATTAAACTCTCTGTCCCTTCCTATCACACTCTGCTTATTTTTACCCAAATCGCTACACTGCTCTATTGCCTTGACGTTTCTCTTTTTAGATTTCTAAATTTCCCTTCACCTGACTGCCGCCCCCCCCCCCCCCCCGGCCTGTTTTAGTTTAAAGCCCTATCCACAGCCCTAGTTGTACGACTCACCAGGACGCTGGTCACAGCCCGGTTTAAGTGGAGCCCGTCATGACCGAACAGCTCCCTCTTTCCCCAGTACTGGTGCCAGTGCCCCATAAATCAAAACCCCTTCTTCCCACACCACTCTTTGAGCCACACATTGACCCTATGCCAATCTGTGCGTGGCTCGGTTAGTAATCCAGAGATTATTACCCTAGAGGCTCTGCTTATTAATTTAGACCCTAGCTCCTCAAACTCCCTCAGCTGAACCTCATTCATGACAACTGGATCCTCCTCCTCCCACTCCATGTTCTTCTCCAGCCACGAGGAGATATCCTTAACCCTGGCAGGCAACACAACCTTCAGAACTCTTTCATGGCTGCAGAGAACAATATCGATCCCCCTGACTATACTGTCCCCTACCACTACCACATTCCTTCCTTCTCTCCCCCGCCCCCCCCCCCCCCAACTTGGATGGTCCCCTGTACCACACAAACTGCAGTGGTTTAAGGTGACTCACCACCACCTTCTCAAGGGCTACTAGGGATGGGCAATAAATGCTGGCCTTGCCAGCGACACCCACATCCCATGAATGAATATTTTTTTTAAAGTGCCATAGTCAGTTTGCCCATCCTCCCTGCAGTCCTTTTCCTTATCCGTACAGGTAGCAAGTCCCTCGTACCTGTTGGACGAGGTCAAGGGCTGAGGCTCCTCCATCACTACATCCTGGGTCCCCATACCTGCCTGACTCGCAGTTACGCTCTTCTGTCTCTGACCACTGACGAACTCTAAAGTACTACTTAATCTAAATGGTGTAACTGCCTCCTGGAACAGTGTCCAGGTAACTCCCCCTCCCTGATGCATGGCAATGTCTGCAGATCGTATTTCAGCTCAACACCTCTGAGCTGAAGTTTCTTGAGTTGCAGACACTTACTGCATATGTGGTTGCTCGGGATCGCGATGCTCTCCACAAATGCTGCAGTTACAACACACCACCTGCCTTGCCATCTCTGACCTTGTTTTATTTATTAATTAATTAGTTAAAGCTTTTATTCAATCGATATTTTAGTTTTATTGTTTGATGGGATTGGAGGTAATATACTGGCATGGATCGAAAATTGGTTAACAGACAGAAAACTGAGAGTAGGAACAAATGGGTCTTTTTCGGGGTGGCAGGCGGTGATTAGCAGGGTACTGCAGGGATCAGTGCTTGGGCCCCAGCTATTCACAATATATATCAATAATTTGGATAAGGGAACCAAATGTAATATTTCCAAGTTTGTTGACGACCCGAAACTAGGTGGGATTGTGAGGAGGATGCAAAGAGGCTTCAAGGTGATTTAGACAAATTGAGTGAGTGGGCAAATACATGGCAGATGCAGTATAACGTGGATAAATGTGAAGTTATCCACTTCGGTAGGAAAAACAGAAAGGTAGAGTATTATTTAAATGGTGATAGATTGTGAAATGCTGATGTACAAAGGGACCTGGGTGTCCTTGTACACCAGTCACTGAAAGCAAGCATGCAGGTGCAGCAAGCCGTTAGGAAGGCAAATGATATGTTGGCCTTCATTGCAAGAGGATTTGAGTACAGAAGCAAGGATGTCTTGCTACAGTTATACAGGGCCTTGGTGAGACCACACCTGGAGTACTGTGTGCAGTTTTGGTCTCCTTCCCTAAGAAAGGATATACTTGCCATAGAGGGGGTTCAGCAAAGGTTCACCAGACTGATCCCTGGGATGGCAGGACTGCCGTATGAGGAGAGATTGGGTCGATTGGGCCTGTATTCACTAGAGTTTAGAAGAATGAGAGAGGATCTCATTGAAATGTATAAAATTCTGACAGGGCTAGACAGGCTGGATGCAGGGAGGATGTTTCCCCTGGCTGGGGGGGTCTAGAACGAGGGGTCATAGTCTCGGGATACGGGGTAGGACATTTAGGACTGAGATGAGAAATTTCTTCACTCACAGGGTGGTGAACCTGTGGAATTCTCTACCACAGAAGGCTGTGGAGGCCAAGTCACTGAATATATTTAAGAATGAGATAGATAGATTTCTAGACACAAAAGGCATCAAGGGGTATGGGGGGAGAGCAGGAATATGGTATTGAGAGAGGATCAGCTATGATATTAAATGGCAGAGCAGGCTCGAAGGGCCGAATGACCTACTCCTTTTTTTCTATGTTTCTATGATTATTTTATCTAGTTTAGGTTTAATTAATTTAATAAGCACTAGCAAGTTACAGTTTCTCGGCTCTTAATTTAACCCCCTTCCCTAACTTTGAGAGCAAAAAAAGCTGTAATACTCGCAACCAATCACCTACCTGCTCTCCTGTGACATCACTTTTTGATTTTTTTTGTTGTTGTTGATTTTGAATCGGAGCCTCGCCGCTGTTTTAATTCAGGTCCGCTCTCGGGCCGCTCTTTATCCTCTTCCCCACTGCCACTGCTTTAATTCAGGTCCACTCTCGGGCCGCTCTTTATCCTCTTCCCCACTGCCACTGCTTTAATTCAGGTTTGCTCTCGGGCCGCTCTTTATCCTCTCGCTGCTGCCGCTGCATTTAAGGGGGGCTAGATAAGCATGTGAGGGAGAAAGAAAAAGTAAGACTTGCATTTATATAGCGCCTTTCACAACCACCAGACGTCTCAAAGCGCTTTACAGCCAATGAAGTACTTTTGAAGTGGAGTCGCTGTTTAATGTGGGAAACGCGGCAGCCAATTTGCGCATTTCTGTGCTGTATATTCTATGTAAATCTATTAGAGATGGGGGAGGGGGAGGGGAAAATGGTTGTTTGACTGGATGGGGCAGTTGGAAGCAGGAGGTAATGACCCGAAACCTCCAGTAATACATCCGACCAGAGTTTGCAGCCATATCTGGTACACGGTTACAATGAATCTGAATGTAAGCTTGAGGAATATCACCTTGTCTTTCTCCTAGGCACTTTGCAGCCATCTGGCCATAATATTGACTTTTAACTGTTTCAGACCTTTACTATAGCTCCCATTTTCTCTCTGACAGGAAGTACTAGCAATGTGAATGAGTACACCAGTGTTTGAGGATTGGGGGGGAAAGGAGTGGGTAGGAACACCTTACTGACTAGGTATTCTGCACAAAAGCAAAATACCACTGATGCTGGAAATCTGAAATAAAAAATAAAAAATGCTGGAAATACTCAGCAGTTCAGGCAGCATCTGTGGAGAGAGAAATACAGTTAACGTTCTAGGTCATTGATCTTTCATTAAAACTGGCAAAAGTTAGAGTTGTAATCGGTTTTAAGTGGGTACTGAAGCAGGGAAAAGGGGGAGCGGAGGAAAGAACGCAGGGAAGGCCTGTGCTAGAATGGAAGGCTGGAGAGATTAAATGACAAAAGGGATGATGGTGCAAGGCAAAAGGGGGTGGTAATGGGATAAGTAAAGAAACAAAAGATGGGTCTAGAGGGGGTGTAAATGGCAACAGCAGAATCATTTACCAGCACCTGTTGTCTGGAAAAAATGGGAGTAGTGGTTATGATCAATGTTCCCTTTAAGCTGCGCAGCCCCGTAGCGCTCTGCAGCTCCTGCACAGGTAGCTCACTGGCTTTTAAATAGTAAAAACCGCGCATGCATGGTATTTTGAAGGGGCAGCACACCCAAAAAAATTAAAGGGAACATTGGTTATGATCTGAAATTGTTGAATTCAATGTTGAGCCCGGAAGGCTGTAAAGTACCTCATCGAAAAATGAGGTGCTGTTCCTCAAGCTTCCGCTGAGCTTCATTAGAATAGGGTAGGAGGCGGAGGTCAGAGTGGGATGGAGATTTAAAATGGCAAGCAATCAGAAGCTCAGGGTGATGCTTGCGGACTAAACGGAGGTGATCAGCAAAGCAATCGCCCAATCTGCGTTTGGCCTCCCCAATGTAGAGGAGACCACATAGTGAGCAGCGAATACAGTATACTAAATTGAAAAATACAAGTAAATCGTTGTTTCACCTGGAAGGAGTGTTTGGGGCCCTGGACAGTGGGAAGGGAGGAGGTGAAAGGTAGTCTGCACCCTTGGTGTTGAACTGCTTTATTTTCTTCTACCGGGCTCCCTTTTGCCAGTTTTACTTCCCTTTCCACCAGCCTCTCCCTACCCCTTTAGTTATTCACACACTCACTGTGTCATGTATATTTTATTTTATTTCTCCCACTATCCCTCATACTTGTATTACTTCTGCCAAATAGCCAACTGCTGTTTTCCACTTAAGCACTTCACAGGTCATTCTATTTGTTTTACTGTAAGTATGTGTTGGTTTCCCCCCCCCCCCCCCCCACCCATTCTGTTCTTTTTTAAATGCTATTCAGCTGTAAGTTTTTAAAGTTCTGTTGACAGGTCCGCACCTGAAACATTAATTTTCTGGTTTCTCCACAGCCGCTGCCTGACCTGCTGAGTGTTTCCAGCTTTTTACTTCTTTACTTCAGATTTCCAGCATCAACAGTATTTTGCTTTATATTCTGCAAGAGTTCCGTTTGATTTCTGAGGACTAGAATAGATTACATAGCTCAGATGGGATCATACTTTCCCTAAAAATGATCTCCTTGGTGTTGCCTTACTTGGTCAATACTTTTCAATATTGAAAGCTGTGAATGAGGCGATGATATCAAACTTTACATACCCTTTGAACCAGATGCATCAATTCTGATGACTACCACCTCCATGTGTAAATTGGGTAATTTGATGTAGTGAATTGTGTGATTAATTCTCACTGATTTTGCTGTAATAGATATGCCGTCTAGAATCCAAAAAGCTAATTCCTGTACCTATTGGTAATTTGGTGCACATTTACCCCCTTCGGTGTCTCTATCATGCAAATTTTCCTTTTGTTGCACTATTTAAATAAGCATTTGCTTGCTTTTGACCCCCATTCAGCTGTTGTCATTCTGATTCATTTGTCACTTCAGTAGTAGGGCCAGTTCTCTCTTTCCTGTTGGTTTCTCCCCACCCCACCACCATCATTCTTGTGACATTTCCCAACAACTGAGTATGGATCTGTTTATACTGCAGTTTAGAAATATTTTCAATATTCAAAGGTTCCTCCACTTCAAATATAGTCCTGTGTGTGTACTGTAACCGTTAGTACATATTCCCTAACATTTTGGATGCTGTATTTGGGAATCAGAGATGCACATGTTTGAATGAATTGACCGTAATATCTGCACGGCCATTACTTATATCTGACTTTGTACAGTAGCACTTCATTTTTTTAGCCTGCCTCCAAATGCGGGTCCCTGTCTTTTGACGTGTACACCTGTGGGCTCATCTGAAACTGAAGATTTCACCACCACCATCTACCTTATTTCACCCTAGGCCTTACATCTGTGGCACTTTGAAATATGAGAGAGCTTTTTCCAAATGGCACATAATATGTTGCTTGTTTCACTAATAGTCTTGCTATAGATTACCTGACTTTCTTCCTACTTTTTAGACATTATTGCTCAGGCTCCTGGAGTGTACCTTGTCTGTTTGAAATGAATTGTGCTATTGTAAAGGCAGCCTTGAATTAACCTAATTCATTGGTTCTTGAGAAATTTGCAATTAGTTAAAAGGCATCAAAAACTTTTAAACTTTGAGTAATAAAATATGGAAATAATGCAGTTAGTTTTACTGTTTGTCAGTAATGCAACAGTGGGAGATTTAGGAAACATGACTAATATTGGGGATATGCTTATAAATAACACATGATTAAATGTGTGAACTTGTATCCTGCAGGCATCCTTGCTATTCTGCATTTCTATGGCTGATCCATTTGTTGTTGTGCTGGTCTTTGTCTTTTTGAGAGGCATGTCTCGGAATGAAATGCAGACAAGCTAGTTTGACTGGCAACATCCGTGGAGAGAAATTTGAGTTGACGTTTCGGGTTTGACCCTTCTTCAAAACTGGAGAGAAAAGGAACTAGATCGAAGGCAGGGCTGCGATCGGACAAAAGAATAAAAGAACCAAAAGAAGTAAAAGAGATTAGAAGCTAGACGAGATGGTAATAGGCTGTGATTGGGTGTAAAGTGTACTAGCAGGGCAAAAGATAGCTGCCAGGTGTGAGAGAGAAACAAAAGGAAAGCCTTCCGGTCTCAATATCGAGTTCAACAATTTCAGATCATAACCTCGGCCCCTATTTCATTTTCACTTATATTTTTCCACTCCTTTCCTTTCCCCCCCCCCCCCCCCCTTTCCTTTTGTTTCTCTCTCACACCTGGCAGCTATCTTTTGCCCTGCTAGTACACTTTACACCCAATCACAGCCTATTACCATCTCGTCTAGCTTCTAATCTCTTTTACTTCTTTTGGTTCTTTTATTCTTTTGTCCGATCGCAGCCCTGCCTTCGATCTAGTTCCTTTTCTCTCCAGTTTTGAAGAAGGGTCAAACCCGAAACGTCAACTCAAATTTCTCTCCACGGATGTTGCCTGACTTGCTGAGTTTTTCCAGCATTTTCTGTTGTTATTTCGGATTTCCAACATCTGCAGTATTTTGCTATCAAGCTAGTTTGACTACTGTGTTTCGAAAAAGCTTAATGTTTATTGCGCCTTTTGCTCCCTTAACAGTTGATATTTTTTTCCTTTGTAAATTGTGGCATCAAATTGCTACTAAACCACACGATGCGTATGTTTAGCATTAAGTAAGTATACATTTTGGTTTAGGATTAATCAAATTTTGTTTTTTAGGACTTCCAAGAGCAGTTAGACTGAATGTTTAGAAACCATTTAGAGCAATGATCAAATTGTATGTAACTAGCTGATTGTGAAATTTTAATTACCAATTTTTAAATCGAACTCTACAGTTAAAATTGGACAAGCTAGATATTTTTATTTATATGATCTCTACAATTTATTGTGAATTGGATAATTGTAAAATATGTAATGGTTTGTTAAGAAAGGCATTGCTCTAAATATATTGCAGCCTGCGTGCGTGGGATTGTTAGGGGAGGGGCTTCAGCTGAATAGAATGTTGTGCGCTCTCAAACTTCAGTTGAAATAGAATTTCTGTTGAGTCTTCTAATTTGCATGGAAAAACAACTCTTTAAACATATTGGAATGTTTCCTGAATCTTCCACTCATGATAAAATAACTGGAAGTAGCAATTGCAAAAAGAAAATTAAGCAAAGCAAGTTACGTTTTTTGGTTATGCCTCTGTGAGGTGCTTTTGGGACATTTTTCTATGTTACAGGCACTATATAAAAGGCAAGTTGTTACTTTTTAAAAAAACCAAAATCTTCTATTCACTTAACTAGAAGACAAGAAGTGAATTTTAGAAATCCAAAGCAGGATGTTGGACAAATCTTGCAATGGTGCTGTATCAAATCAGGAACATTTTTAAGAGCATGATGATTCGGCAGCCACAGTTGTAATCCCTTTTGTGTCATTTCTGAATGAGGGAAGTAAATGTGTAAACACATAATAGCCACTTTTACACTGGTCCATATTTAGTTTGGATTTTAAGAGACTGGACTCTGTGAGCCTGCCTCCTACATTTACTCAACTAAAGCTGATTCCCTTATCCTGGCAGCAGAATCGTAGATCCAGGGTAAACTGGGCCTACAGCTTTGTTGCGGCTCACGCGCGGTGGTTTTCTGGAATCGGAGCTAATGACGTTTCGTTTGGGTTGCCAACCCTCCAGGATTGTCCTGGAGACTCCAGGAATTAAAAATTAATCTCCTGGACCCTGCAGCGAACAATTCTGGAGAAATAGCATAGCAGCTTTAGAAAAGATTGTCTTTTTCCATTGAAAAGTTTTGTTTATTGGTTATGAAAATATTGCAGATGGTGGTTTTGGGGTGGGTGGGAAGCCTGTTTGACTGGGCGGGGCGGTTGGAGGCAGATGGTTATGTGACAGAACCTCAAGGATACGTTGTACCAGAGTTGGCAACCTTGTACCCTGTATTAAATATTGTATCAAATGCATTTTTAAGGGCAGCCGCATTTATACTCCCTACATGTATAATTTTTGAATAGGGAAAACTGAGCTCCAAATGTATGGTTAAACACATCACAGAATCACAGAATCACAGAAACCCCACAGTGCAGATAGAGGCCATTTCGGCCCATCGAGCCTGCACCGACACATATCCCACCCGATCCCCGTAACCCCATGTATTTAATCCCCCTAACACTGATCTCCGTACTCTGCTCCTTTTGTCTCATTAGAAATATTTCCCTTTAATTTTCATCCCTTTCCACCCCCCACCTCCCTCTTGAAGCTGCTGACTCATGCTGGGTTATAGTTCCATGAGTGCTGTTAACCCTTTGGTATCTCCCCCAAAGGGGCCTATCTTCTTGTATGAGCTGAGACTGTGTATAAGCCAGGGCCATCTTATTCTTATGACACCCAGCTTTCCATCTCTACCATAATTTTTGTTCCACCGCTGTTGTGTTGTCTGACTGCCCTGTCTGACCAAGTCCTGGATGAGGCAGAAACTTCTCCAGCTTAACACTGACCAGGCTGAAGCCATCGTGTTTGGCTCCTGTCAGAAACTACGTCGGATCCTAATTTCACCACCTTTGTTGCTGCACAGGCTGAACTAGTGACCCATTTGGCCCAGAGTTGAGCTTCAAACTCCACATCCAGTCTGTCACCAAGACTTATCAATTTCCAAGTCTAACATCGCCCACCTCCATAACTGCATCACCCTTATTGCTAAAAATTTCATACAAGCCTTTGTCGCTGTGAGAATCAATTTCTCCAGTGGTCGTCTTGAAACCTCCAGAGCTCCATCCCAAAAAACTTTTCACAACTTTCCCTAGCCTTGCTTCCTATCCCATACTAATTCTTGCTCATCTATACTGTCTTTGCTGAACTGCATAGGCTTCCTGTCCTTCAGTGCATGGATTTCAAAATCCTCATCCTCATTTAATTTTTTTTGATAGACTTGTTCCATGCTACCTGTGTAACCTCTTCCAGTCCTACATCCCAGCTTTCACACTCTTTCTCTGGCCTGCTGTATGTCCCTGTCCCTGCACTCCACCTTTGGTAGCAGAGCCTTCAACTATCACACTGCTGTATTCTGGAATTCTCTCGCTAAATCATTCCCCATCTCTCCCCACCTTTCGAGATTCTCTTCAAAAACTAACCCTCAACCACACCTTCAGTCAAGTCTCCTAACATTTCTTTGAACTCTTGCTTGATGTCTGTTTCCTCTCCACCCCCAGTGAAGGACCTTGGGATGCTTTGCAAAGTTAAAGGTGCTATTATAGATATATAAGTTCTAGTTGTTTAACAGTGAGGGCATCTCAGCTAAACCTATTTCTGTCCTCTAACCCTAACATCTGCAAAACAGCACTTTCCAACAGGAACTCGCTGAATAGTGATCAGGAGTGTAAATCTTATTTTTTTTTTGTGTTCCCTGTCCTCCCCTTTTTCAAACCCACAAGCACTGGGGCCAGCTGTAGCACCCTCAGCTGAAATGTGCTAATACAGTACAGACCAGGGAATCATTAGAAATTTGAAGATAGAATAACAGACAGCCAGACTTATTTTTAAATTTAAAGTTTAAAAGTCAACTCCCATCATAGAGTCATAACGGCACAGAAGGAGGCCATTCGGCCTATTGAGTCCGTGCCGGCTCTCTGCAGAGCAATCGAGTCAGTCCCATTCTCCCGCTCTATCCCCGTAGCCTGCAAGTTTAATTCCCTCAAGTGCCTATCCAATCTCCCCTTGAAAACATTGAGTGTCTCCGCTTCCACCACTTCCGTCGGCAGCGAGTTCCAGGACCTCACCACCCGCTGCATAAAAAGGTTTTTCCTCACATCCCCCAGTATCACTTGCCCAAAACCTTAAATCTGTGTCCCCTAGTCCTTGTACCATCAACTAGTGAGAACAGCCTTTCCCCATCTAGCCTATCCAAACCTGTCATAATCTTGTACACCTCTATCAAATCACCCCTCAACCTCCTTTGCTCTAAGGAAAATAAATCTAGCTTCTCCAACCTGTCCTTGTAGCTAAGATCCCCCATCCCCGAAACCATTCTGGTAAATCTCCTCTGCACCCTCTCAAGGGCCTTCACATCCTTCCTAAAGTGTGGTGACCAGAACTGGACGCAATACTCCAGTTGTGGCCCAGTGCTTTATAAACTTGGCCAATGTGCAGTACTCACTGTGTGGCGTCATCTTTTCCAGGTGGATTTGCGACAAATGTCAAACTGCTTATTTTTAAGAAATTGTGAACATTGTAACCTCATGTTTTGCATTAATGTAGAGCAGAGCTTTGTGTCATGCAAATTGTGCATTGTAGCTGAGTCAAATACTACATTGGTTTGAGATTATTTAATGCAGCTCAATTTTGGTGAATACTCCATTCATATCATTAACTTTGACATTAAAGTATGTTGAGGGCCAAAAATTATTTTTTGAACATGTGTTTGCAGATTGGTTTTACCTAAGAGATCTAAATATAAAGTATCAATGTCCTCCACGTTATTTTTATATGCATTTTTAAATTTACCTTTAGAACTAAAATGTTAAAGCAAATTAACACTGTAAATGTGTAGTTCTCATTGCTAAATGTTATAAATAAAAGGCTTTTAACATGTTTGTTTGATTACTACATAATCTTCACTAATTAAAAATTAGTAACAGGAGTAGGCCATTGAGCCCCTCGAGCCTATTCCGTCATTCAGTTACATCATGGATAATCTGTATCTTAACTCAATTTACCCGCCTTGGTTCCATATTCCTTAATACACTTGCTTAACAAAAACCTATCCGTCTCAGTTTTGAAGTTTTCATTTAACCTATCCTCAAACTTGTGGGGGGTGTTCCAGATTTCCACTACCCTTTGTGTGAAGAAGTGCTTCCTGACATCACCCCTGAACAGCCTAGCTCTAATTTTAAGGTTATGCCCCCTTGTTTTGGACTCTCCCAGCAGCGAAATCGTTTCTCTCAATCTACCCTATCAAATCCTTTAATCATCTTAAACACTTCAATTATATCACGCCTTGATCTTCTATACTCGAGGGAATACAAGCCTAATCTATACAACCTTTCCTCATAATTTAACCCGTTTAGCCCCGGGATCATTCTGGTGAATCTGCGCTGCACCCACTCCACAGCCAGTATATCCTTCCTGGGGTGTGGTGACCAGAGCTAAACGCAGTACTTCAGATGGGATCTAAGTTGGGTGGTACAGTAAGTAGTGCAGATGGGAGCAGAAAGGTGCAAAGAGATATGGAGAGATTAAGTGAATGGGCAAAACTATCGCAGATGGAGTTCAACATGGGGAAGTGTGAGGTCAGCCACTTTTGACCCAAGGACGACAGATCAGAGTATTTTCTAAATGATGAGAAGCTAGGAACTGTGGAGGAGCAGAGAGATTTACGGGTCCAGGTACAGAAATCACTAAACTAGTGGACAGGAACAAAAAATAATAAAGAAGGCTAATGGAATGTTAGCCTTCATCTCGAGGAAGCTGAAATTCAACGGGTTGCAAGTTACAGTTGTATAAAGCACTGGTTAGACCCCATCTGAAGTACTGCGTTTAGCTCTGGTCACCGCACCCCAGGAAGGATATACTGGCCTTGGAATGGGTGCAGCGCAGATTCACCAGAATGATCCCGGGGCTAAGCGGGTTAAATTATGAGGAAAGGTTGTATAGATTACGCTTGCATTCCCTCGAGTATAGAAGATCAAGGTGTGATATAATTGAGGTGTTTAAGATGATTAAAGGATAGGGCTTTAAAATAAATAAAAAGGGGTGGGAGGGGGTCAGGTGAGGGGAAATTTAGAAATCTAAACAGGTCAAGGCAATAGAGCAGTGTAGCGATTTAGGTAAAAATAAGTAGAGTATGACGGGAAGGGACAGAGAGGTTAACGGTAGCAGTGCAGCAGAGAATAAGGTCAAAGTAGAGAATAATGGTAAAAAATTTAAATTAAAGGCACTTTACCTGAATGCACGAAGCATTCACAACAAGATAGATGAACTAGTGGCACAAATAGAGATAAATGGGTTTGATCTAATAGCCATTGCAGAGACATGGTTGCAAGGTGGCCAAGGTTGGGAACTAAATGTTCTAAGGTACTTGATGTTTCGAAAAGACAGGCAGAATGGAAGAGGAGGGGGAGTAGCCCTGATAATTAAGGATGACATAAGGACAGTAACGAGAAAGGATCTCTGCTTGGAAGATCAGGAAGTAGAATCAGTATGGATGGAGATAAGGAATAACGAGAGGCAGAAAACACTGATAGGAGTAGTATATAGGCCTCCGAACAGTAGCTGTACCGTTGGATGGAATATTAATTAAGAAATAGTAGGAGCTTGCAACAAAGGTAATTGAATAATCTTGGTGGACTTTAATCTTATAGACTGGACAAATCAAATTGGCAAAGGTAGTCTGGAGGACGAGTTCATGGAATGCATTCGGGACAGTTTCCTGGAACAAAACATCATGGAACCAACCAGGGAACAGGCTATTTTGGATCTTGTATTGTGTAATGAGACAGGGTTAATTAGCAATCTCATAGTAAAGGATCCTCTGGGGCAGAGTGATCATAATATGATAGAATTTCACATTAAGTTTGAGAGTGACTTGCTTAAGTCCAAAACTAGAATCTTAAACTTAAATAAAGCTAATCACATAGGTATGAGGGGCGAGTTGGCTAAGGTAGTTTGTAAAAATAGATTAAAAGGTATGGCGGTAGATAAGCAGTGGCTAGCATTTAAAGAAATATTTCATAATTCTCAACAAAAATACATTCCATTGAGAAACAAAAACTCCACGGGAAAAGTGATCCAACCGTGACTAAATAAAGAAATTAAGGATAGCATTAGATTGAAAGAAGCTTATAATGTTGCAAAGAATAATAGTAAGCCTGAGGATTGGGAGAGTTCCAGAAACCAGCAAAGGATGACCAAAAATTTGATAAGGGAAAAAATAGAAGAGAGAAAACTAGCAAGAAATATAAAAGCAGATTGTAAGAGCTTCTATAAGTATGTAAAAAGGAAAAGAGTAGCAAAAGTAAATGTTGGTCCCTTAGAGGCGGAGACAGGAGAAATTACTATGGGGAGTAAGGAAATGGCAGAAACGTTCAACAAATATTTTTTATCTGTCTTCACAATAGAAGACACAAAAAGCATAACAAAAATGGTGGGGAACCAAGGGTCTAATGAGGGTGAGGAACTTAACGTAATTAATATAAGTAGAGAAAAAGTACTAGAGAACCTAATGGGATTAAAAGCCGACAAATCCCCTGGACCTGACGGCCTATCTCCTAGGGTTCTAAGAGGTGGCTGAAGAGATAGTGGATGCATTGGTTGTGATCTTCCAAAATTTCCTAGATTCTAGAATGGCCCCAGCGGATTGGAAGGTCGCAAATGTAACACCGCTATTCAAGAAAGGAGGGAGAGAAAAGCAAGCAACTACAGGCCAGTTAGCCTGACATCAGTCGTCAGGAAAATGCTGGAATCAATTGTTAAGGAAATCATAACATGATTAGGCAGAGTCAACATGGTTTTATGAAAGGGAAATCGTGTTTGACAAATTTATTAGAGTTTTTTGAGGATGTAACTAGTAGGGTAGATAAAGGGGAACCAGTGGATGTAGTATATTGGGATTTCCAAAAGGCATTTGATAAGGTGCCACATAAAAGGTTATTACACAAGATTAGGGCTCATGGGGTTGGTGGTAATATAGTAGCATGGATAGAGGTTTGGTTAACGGACAGAAAACTGAGTAGGGATAAACGGATCTTTTTCAGGTTGGCAGGTGGGGTGCCGCAAGGATCAGTGTTGGGGCCTCAGTTATTTACAATCTATATTAATGACCTAGAAGGACCAAATGTAATGTATCCAAGTTTTCTGCTGATACAAAGCTAGGTGGGACAGTAAGCTGAGAGGAGAACAGAGTCTGCAAAGGAATATAGATAGACTAAGTGAATGGGCAGTAAGGTGGCTGATGGAGTATAATGTAGGGAAATGTGAGGTTATTCACTTTGGTAGGAAGAATAGAAAAACAGAATATTTTTTAAATGGTGAGAAACTTTTAAATGTTGGTGTTCAGAGAGATTCGGGTGTCCTCGTGCAAGAAACACAGAAATCTAGCATGCAGGTACAGCAAGCAATAAGGAAGGCAAATGGCATGTTGGCCTTTATTGTAAGGGGGTTGGAGTATAAGGGTAAGGAAAGTCTTGCTACAATTGCACAGGGCCTTGGTGAGACCACACCTGGAGTACTGTGCACAGTTTTGGTCTCCTTATCTAAGGAAGGATATATTTGCCTTGGAGGCAGTGCAACGAAGGTTCACTAGATTGATTCCTGGGCTGAGAGGGCTGTCCTATGATGAGAGATTGTGTAGAATGGGCCTATACTCTCTGGAGTTTAGAAGAATGAGACGTGATCTCATTGAAACATACAAGATTCTGAAGGGGATTGACAGGGTAGATGCTGAGAGTTGTTTCCCCTGGCTGGAGTGTCTAGAACTAGGGGGCATAGTCTCAGGATAAGGGGTAGGCCATTTAAGACTGAGATGAGTAGGAATTTCTTCCCTCAGAGGGTTGTGAAACTTTGGAATTCTCTGCCCCAGAGGGCTGTGCATGCTGAGTCTTTGAGTATATTTAAACCTGAGATAGATAGATTTTTGGACTCTAGGGGAATCAAGGGATATGGAGATCGGGCAGGAAAGTGAAGTTGAGGTAGATGATTAGCCATGATCTTATTGAATGGCGGAGCAGGCTCGAGGGGCCGTATGGCCTAATCCTGCTCTTATTTCTTATGTTCTGACTTGAATTTCTGAGCTGAAATTCTTAAGAGGGCAACGTTGTCTCTGCTTTAGAACGCCTTGTGAAAACTTGCATCTAGAAAACACTGGGAAATATGATATTTGTGAGATGTGCTGGAAACAGTGCTGAGGATGTTGTAGTTATTTTCTCGTGAGAAAGCTCTAGATTTTATTGCTATTTCTGGAATGCATTATAGTGAAAATGTGTCGGACTTCATTAAAGAGAAATTCCCTTTGTGATCTATTCCTTCATTAAAGACAAATGTATGTAAAATGGAAAATACATGTTTACACCAAAATGTTGAAGCACTTCACATAATTAAATCTTAATTCAAGACTTGGGTGTCTGTTTGATGGAATGCTGTCACTAAAGGTGGCTGTCACAAAAGAGAGTACTGAATAAAACAAACTGGGGGAAAAATGCTAACACTGTCATACAAGAATTTAGCTTCTGGGTGCAAAACTGATACTCCAATGAATAATAGATCAAAGCAATCAAATTTGACAGGAGTTGGCAAACAGGGTAAAGCCATTTTCTTTCACTTTAAATGTTGATGTTCTAAAGATAAGTCTGTATTCTAGAGAGGCATTAGATATAATTTACCATAAACCTAAAATGAATGCATTTCCTATTTGTCTTAAACTGTTTACCAAAGCTTTTGTTTTTAGATGCGTACCTTGAATCATTGTGTGATTTGAGGGGAGGTTTCTTTAAAAGAGAAAAACTCAAGGGAATGTAGTGACAATTAGGAGCATTAATACACATGTATAATGGAGTATTTATTTTAATCATGTTTCTGGATTTTCACCATTTGGTTATGTCTTATTCCAAAATGGTCATAAATCTGGTAAAATTTCACATTATATGCATGTCTTCTCATTAATTAATATCTAACTTTAGCTACCACGATATACAGGGTACATGGTATAATTAACTCACTTGTGCAACCATTGCTTAGCAAGTGTGATGTTTCATAGTATACAGCTGTGTTAATATAATTTTAGGCCACTTAAACCTGTGATAAATACACAAATTCAATTTAAATCTTGATCTTGTTCTGAAATGTATTTGATTTTTGCAACCCTGATAGAAGGAACTATAGGAACTATTCCCAATAATAAAAAAATTGATGTACCTATTTAATTGGATTACTGAAAATTGTTGAACACTAATAAAATAACCAGCGTTTGAAAATTATGTTCCTCTGGCGGTTTTGTTGATTTTAATAGTTAAAAAAACATACAATGGTATTTCCTCACTTCTATTTGAGCAGCATTTGGTGATATTTATCATTTCATATAGACCAAGTAGTTATCATTGTAATCAGTATTTAAAAATGTGTACTAGTCTTGGTATTCTAAAGCATTTATTGACATTTTTAATGATGTGAAGGTTGGTTTTGTGTTTTTTAAATGTTCTCACCTATTTCTCCACTTTCTCCTGAAGTTATTGACTCTTGCTGTGTTTTGATTCTGTCGGCACCAAGTTTCTCTTATTACCTTGCCCAATTGGTCATTATTCATGTGTGAACTTCATGACAGTGTCTCAGTATGCTTTTTGGCAATGGGGAGATCACAGCCAAGTCTGTCCCATCGAATCTCCACAAATGCACTTCCAGCAGGATGGTTTGAAAGTAACTGGGAACCATGGACATTATTTTTCTTCTCCCCTTCCTCCCTAACCCAGGATTTGCAGCATTCCTGCTGCCATCCTACTGAGATCAGCTGGTTTAGTGCAGAATGGGGATTAAATTTGAAATGTTTCTGGCTTTTACAACTCAGCTACTCAGTGAACTGGATTTTCCTTTTAAGGTTATTGTATGTTTTGTTTTTAGTTTTCCAAATATATTTGGAAAATTTTCAGTGTTGGAAGTTTCAGGGGCTTGATTCATACCACAAGACCTCCCAGATACAGTTGTGAATTATTTGTGGTTCTTTATATTCCAGTTCAGAGCACCAATCAAACTGTAGTTACTTGCCTACAAATGTATTTGTGATTCACCTGGCTTGTGAACTAATTAAATATAATTACATTTCTATTGCAGTTGTCAAGAATACATTTTCTAAATAACTAACAAATTACCCTGCAGGTACTGAAGTCTCTTAATGTTGGGCAGTCTTTTAACTGGGTTAATTGCTTTTTCGGGTAGTTGTATCATTTATCATTTCACAGGAACTACATTCATTTTGTGGAATTTACCAGGTTAAATTTATTAGTCAAACATGCATCAATATTTTCACTTGCTTAACTGCTCCTATGTACCTGTAGGCATTTAGTCAAATAGAAAGTCTATTTGCAAAGAGATAAACCTGTACTTCATTTAAAAATTGGTTTTCCGACTGGTTATTTGGCTAGTTTTTTAATCAAATTTTTAAATGCATGTAGAAAAGAGTAATTAGAGGGTGGTTTATGGCCCAGTATACTGCATGTTTGAGGTATGATTTTTTGCACTACGCCAACACCAGACTTCTTGTATGTAATGCTAAAGCAAAATACTGCGGATACTGGAAATCTGAAATAAAAACAGAAAATGCTGGAAATATTCAGCAGGGCTGGCAGCATCTGTGGAGAGAGAAAGAGTTATATAACAGAGTATATAATGCTATTGATTTCTCTGTTTGGCAAGAGTAGTGTGATCACTTGCAAGAGGTGTCCTAATGTTATGTAGCAGCTACAGTATGACTAAACTGCACAGCTGACTTGCTACACTGAAAGCATAAACCTTGCCAGCTTTAAATTTCAAAAATTAGAAATGATCTTGCTTTTTGCCCCTTTCGTAACATTAAACATGTCACTGGCAATTGGAGGCTGGTGAGCAGAGTGGTGTGTATTTTTTTTTAATGCATAGAAGGCAAAGCTTGATCTGATTTGAGAATAAGTAAATGCACCCATGGTTGCCAGCTAGCATTATGCTCAAACATACTGGATACTGCATGCTTGGTGCATCATGAATGGGGCATTAATAGTTCTAAAGTACGAGTAAACCTCATCAGTTTGTCAAATGTTATGTTGTTAGATCATTTGTTGGAGTTGGCCCTTGCATGAGTTAGCTTATATCGCACTATATAGCAGTGTCTAAAAGTCTGCAGGTTTACCCAAACAAATTGCTGCTTGCATAATGTGCCTCTACAAACTCAATTCAACAAGCACAAGTACTTTTTCAAGGCATTTCTTGGATTCTGTAATTAATAGCAGGAAGACACCGAAGTGTATGCGAGTGTATTTCTCATCTCCAATTTGTGTGAAAAGGTCTGAAGGCATAACATGGTGTTTGCCAGATTTTTAAAAAATGATAATTTTCTGTTGGCCTAATGGAAACATTATTAATTCTTGTGAATACAAATAAAACAACATTTGAAAGAAGTGCAGAATCCGTGGTGAGAGAAACAGAGTTCACGTTTCAGGTCTGTGACCCTTCATAAGATGTAACAGGTTTTAAGCAGGTGCAGAGGCAGGGGGAGGGGAGGAAGGAACTGAAGGAATAGCCTGTGCTAGGGTAGGAGGCAGGAGAGATTAAATGTTGCAAATGGGGATGGCAGCATCATCAACAGCCCCTGAAAAATGAGGGCAGGGTTATAGTCTGAAAATGTTGAACTCAATGTTGAGTCCAATGTTGAGGACAAAGGGATTAATTAAGAAGGGGAAAATAGAATATGAGAGTAAGCTTGCTGGGAAACATAAAAACTGACTGTAAAAGCTTTTATAGATATGTGAAGAGAAAAAGATTGGTGAAGTCAAACGTAGGTCCCTTGCAGTCCGAATCGGGAATTTATAATGGCAGACCAATTAAATACATATTTTGGTTCTGTCTTCACAAAGGAGGACACAAATAACCTCCCAGAGATGTTGGGGAACATAGGGTCTGATGAAGGGGAAGAACTGAAAGAAATCAGTATTTGTAAGGAAATGGTGTTAAGGAAATTGATGGGACTGAAGCCGGATAAATCCCCAGGGCCTGATAATCGACATCCTAGGGTACTTAAGGAAGTGGCCCGAGAAATAATAGATGCATTGCTGATCATCTTCCAACATTCGATGGAATCTGGAACAGTACCCATGGATTGGCGGGTAGCTAATGTTACCCCACTATTCAAAAAAGGTGGTAGGGAGAAAACGGGATATTACAGACCGGTAAGCCTGACATCGGTAGTGGGGGAAATGCTAGAGTCCATTATAAAGGATGTAATAGCTGAACACTTGGAAAACAGTGACAGGATCGGACAAAGTCAACATAGATTCACAAAAGGTAAATTGTGCTTGACTAATCTACTGGAATTTTTTGAGGATGTAACTGGTAAAATAGATAAGGGAGAACCAGTGGATGTGGTATATTTGGACTTTCAGAAGGCTTTCGATAAGGTCCTGCATAAGAGGTTAGCGTGTAAAGTTAAGGCACATGGGATTGGGGGCAAGGTACTGACTTGGATAGAAAACTGGTTGGCAGACAGAAAGCAAAGAGTTGGAATAAACGGGTCTTTTTCCGAGTGGCAGGCAGTGACTAGTGGGGTACCGCAGGGATCGGTCCTTGGACCCCAGCTATTCACAATATATATTAATGATCTAGACGAGGGAACTAGATGTAATATCTCCAAATTTGCAGACGACACAAAGCTGGGTGGGCGTGTGCGCTGTGAGGAGGATGCCGAGAAACTCCAGGATGATTTGGACAGGTTGGGTGATTGGGCAGAAGCATGGCCGATGCAATATAACGTGGATAAATGTGAGGTTATCCACTTTGGTGGCAAAAACAGGAAGGCAGATTATTATCTGAATGGCAATAGATTGGGCGAAGGGGAAGTGCAACGAGACCTGGGTGTCCTTGTGCACCAGCCGCTGAAGGTAAGCATGCAGGTGCAGCAGGCGGTTAAGAAGGCAAATGGTATGTTGGCCTTTGTAGCGAGAAGCTTTGAGGACAGGAACAAGGATGTCTTGCTGCAGTTGTACAGGGCCTTGGTGAGACCACATCTGGAGTATTGTGTGCAGTTTTGGTCGCCTTATCTGAGGAAGGATGTTCTTGCCATGGAAGGAGTTCAGCGACGATTCACCAGGCTGATACCTGGGATGGCAGGTATGACGTATGAGGAGAGATTGGGTCGATTGGGCTTATACTCGCTGGAGTTTAGAAGAATGAGAGGGGATCTCATTGAAACTTATAAAATTCTGACAGGACTGGACAGACTAGATGCAGGAAGGATGTTCCCGATGGTCGGGGAATCCAGAACCAGGGGTCACAGCCTAAGGATAAAGGGTATGCCATTTAGGACAGAAATGAGGAATTTCTTCACCCAGAGAGTGGTGAACCTGTGGAATTCTCTACCACAGAAGGCAGTAGAGGCCAATTCATTAAATATATTCAAGAAGGAGTTAGATATATTTCTTAAGGCTAAAGGGATCAAGGGGTATGGGGAGAAAGCAGGGACCAGGTACTGAATTTGGATGATCAGCCATGATCACATTGAATGGCGGAGCAGGCTCGAGAGGCCGAATGGCCTACTCCCGCTCCTATCTTCGATGTTTCTATGTCCAGAAGGCTGTAAAGTGCCTAACCGAAAGATGAGGTGCTGTTCCTTGAGCTTACGTTGAGCTTCATTGGAACAGTGTAAGAGGCCAAGGACAGAGGTCAGAGTGGGAGTGGAGCGGAGAATTAAAGTGACAGGCGACCGGAAGCTTGGGTCACCCTTACGGACTGAACGGAGGTGTTCCGCAAAGCGGTCGTCCAATCTGCGTTTGCTCTCCCCAATGTAGAGGAGACCGCATCGTGAGCAGCGAATACAGTATACTAAATTGCAAGATGTACAATTAAATCGCTGTTTCACCTGGAAGGGGTGTTTGGGGCCCTGGACAGTGGGAAGGGAGGAGGTAAAAAGGCATGTGTTGCATCTCCTGAGCTCGCACTGGAAGGTGCAAGGGGAAGGGCTGTTGGGGGTGATTGAGGAGTGGACCAGGATGTCGCGGAGGGAGCAGTCCCTTCAGAATGCTGAAAGGGGAGATGAGGGGACAATGCGTTTGGTGGTGGAATCACTGGAGGTGGCAGAAATGGCGGAGTATGATCCGTTGAATGTGGAGGCTGGTGCGTTGAAAGGTGAGGGGAACCCGATCGTGATTCCGGGAGGGAGGGGAAGGGGTGATAGCAGAAGTGCGAGAACCTTTTTCCAGTTCTGATGAAGGGTCACAGACCTGAAACGTTAACTCTGTTTCTCTCTCCACGGATGCTGCCTGGCCTGCTGAGTGCTTCCAGCATTTTCTGTTATTTCAGATTTCCAGCATCTGCAGTATTTTGCTATTGTATTTGAAAGAAGTGCCTTTTATTAAAAAAAAACAAGAAATAGGGTTGCGCCATTTACATATATATATATGTTGGTGGGAGATGGAGGCTGGCAGCTGTTGCTGAACAAGAAATGCGTGAAGCACCTCGGAAAGTTTCACTGTTAACAGAGCTATATGAATATAAGTTGTTATGAAAATGGTCACCTTAAGCAGGAGATCAGCCATCTTGGGAATTTTTATACTTATGTAGGGATCATTGTAGGATCCCACCTTGGAATTATTCCTTTTAAATGACCTCACAAATGCTGGTGGTTCAAAGCAGTAATAATACTTTTTTTAAATCTCTGGGGGGAAAAAATCCAGATTTTGCTTTGAAAAGGAAAAATTTGGGTGATCGTTTTATTTCTGTGCTGCTCATCATTTGAGCCGATCAGTAATGATTGTATAAGACTTTAACTTGATTTCTATGTACATACCTATGAAATAAATGCTGTTCCCTACATCATTCATTTTCAAATTATTTTAACTTTTTTTTAACTTTACACATATGGTTAATATATTTAAATCACTGACCTGTACTCGTCACCCTTGCTTTCTGGGCCCTGATTGTCTGGAACTAGAGGCAAAGAGTGGAGGTGAACACCATAATTATACTAACAACGCACTATTGTGACAGATATGTGCCTGAAAGAAGTCTTAAAAACAGTGAGTGATGAGGAATGGTTTTATAGGTAGGTTGTTTCAGCTCCTATCTAAAATGAGGGAAAATATTGTTATGGGAGCACTGTGGCTTTAAAACAAAATATGTTTGTGACAGGAATAGGCCATTCACTCCCTGAGCTTGTTTCCGCCACTCAGTTAGATCATGGCTGATCTGTATCTTAACTCCATCTACCCGTCTTGATTCCGTAACCCTTATACCCTTATGTAGTGTATGTACCTTTAAGAGGAGAACTACTTTTACAGCTCCTGTATACTGTAGTACCGGCAGTGACCACACCTGTGTTATAAACCCTGAGTAGGGATCTGTACCGTTAGTTTTTAGACTACCCCCATCCAGTAAACACCTGTTGATTGTTAATCTGCAGTCTCTGTCTATTCATTGAAGAACACCATACCTTAAGATTCACGGATTTAACACCTTACCTAACAATCTAGCAGTCTCAGTTTTTAAATTTTCCAATTGACCTAGCCTCAACAGCTTTTTGGGGGGGGAAGAGTTCTGATTTCAATTACCCTTTGTGAAGAATTGCTTCCTGACATCATCCCTGAATGGCCTAGCTCTAATTTTAAGATTGTGCCCCCTTGTTTGGAACTCACCCACCCCACCAGAGGAAATACTTCCTTTCTATCTACCCTATCAACTCCTTTTAATCATCTTAAACAACTCGGTTAGATCACCTCTTAATCTTCTATATTCAAGGGAATACAACCCTAGTCTCTGCAACCTATTCTCATAATTTAACCCTTTTAGCCTAGGTTTCATTCTGGTGAATCTGCACGGCACTCACTGAAGGCCATTATATCCTACTGAAGGCCATTATATCCTTCCTAAGGTCCGCTGCCCAGAACACAATGCAGTGCTCCAGGTGGGATCTAACCAGAGCTCTGTACAGCTATAGCATCACTTCCACCCCATTGTATTCCAGCCCTCTTAAGATAAAGGCCAACATTCCATTAGCCTTTTTATTTATTTTTTGTACCTGTCCCCTAGCATTTAGCGATTTCTGTACTTGGATCCCTAAATCACTCTGCTCATTCACAGTTCCTAGCTTCTCGCCATTTAGAGAATCTATCTTGTTTAGGTCCAAAGTAGGTGACCTCACACTTTATTGCATTGAGCTCCATCTGCCACGGTTTTGCCCACTCTCAATCTATCAGTGTCCCTTTGCAACTTGGATATACGCTCTCTATTCCTTCATCCAAGCCATTTATAAATATAGTAAATCTGTGGCCCCAGTAGAGGTCCCTGGGGGACACTACTCGTCACATCCTGCCAATTTGAGTACATACCCATTATCCCTGTCCTCTGTCTCCTTCCTCCGAAGCAATTCCTATCCAAGCCAATAGGTTGCCTCTAATTCCATGCGCTCTCATTTTTGTTAAGTCTCTTATGTGGAACCTTGTCGAATGCCTTCTGTATGTCTATATAAATTATATCCATAGACACTCACTTATCGACCATGTTCGTTACCTCCTCAACATTTAGGTTCATTAGACACGACTTACCTTTTGCAAATCCATGTTAGCTCTCTCTGATCACCTCATTTGTTCAAATGCTCACTCACACTATCCCTAATAACAGATTCTAGTAACTTCCCCCAAACTGACGTTGGACTAATAGGGCTATAATTTGCCAGTTTATCTCTCTTGCCATTCTTAAATAGTGGAGTGATGTTTAGCATTGAGTCCGGCAGAGTGGTCAAATATGTGCTAATGGGGAATACCATCTTGAAACTCTAGAGAAAAATACTCTACTTTCTAAACTACTGTTATTTGAACAACTGGATGAATCTTTTTCTACACCAGAGCAAACCTTTCGTTAATCACCAATATTTTTCAGCCCATTTGCACATCACAAGGATTATGCAGATTTGACTTAGTAAACTACAGAACGCACAATATAAATGCAATCAGAAAATCCTTGGCAAAAAGTGTGTGCTAGTTTTTATTTTGGATCATGCAATTGCCCTGTTTGTGTGCTGTAACATTCTATGACAATAATTTCAATATTTGTATTTAGGAGACCAATTAGCATTTTGCCTTTAGAATATAACTAGTGATCGTTGGTAATCCAATACAAGCTGCAGTGCGAATCAATTTGCAGTGTATAATGTTGAACAATAAAGCAGTGAAAAATATGATTTTTATTCTAGGTCAGCATCAATTACTGCCTTTTTTACTGCTCTAAATTCTGCCTCTTGAAACCCTCATCTGTAATCTATATAGTAGTTAGTGGTGGAGTTGGCACAGTGGTAGCACTCTTGCTCTGAGTCAGAAGGCTGTGGGTTCAAGCCGCACTCCAGGTCTTCAGCATATAACACAAAAACAAAATACTGCGGATACTGGAAATCTGAAATAAGAACAGAAAATGCTGGAAATACTCAGCAGGCCAGGCAGCATCTGTGGAGAGAGAAAAACCGAGTTAACGTTTCAGGTCGATGACCTTTTGTCAGAACTGACGAAAGCTCATCAACCTGAAACGTTAATTCTGTTTCTCTCTTCGCAGATGCTGCTTGACCTGCTGAGTATTTCCAGCATTTTCTATCTTCACCAAATCTAGGCTAACACTTCAATGCAGTACTGAGGGCGCTCTGCATTGTCGGAGGTGCCACCTTTTAGGTAGGACGTTAAACTCCATCTGCCCCCTCAAGTGGCTGAAAAATCTGGATGACTGAAAGGAGAACGGGAGTTTTTCTGGTGTCCTGACCAATATTTATGCCTCAACCAACATCACCAAAAACATTGCTGCGTTTGCTTATCAAACCACAGTGACTACACTTCAAAAGTAATTTGTTGGCTGTAGAGCACTTTGGGGTATCCTGAAATGTGAAAAGAGCTATGCAAAAGCAAGTTTGTTTTTGATGCTTTATTTACTCATTTATTTTTCTATCTTCGCTCTTGCTCTCCTTGAAGACATTAATTCTTCAGGGGTAGAGTTCCATAGCATCTGTAGCCCTTCCAGAACCTGCTGAAGTTGGGCTTTAGAGTGAGTGTTGTCTGCTTATTTGAGCACAGGGTGAGGGCGTGTTATAGCATAACTGAATCCCATCACGTGTACAGAAAAGATTGCTGTCTTGTGGTCAGGAGCGGGAGCAGGAGCAGTGGCTGATTTTCTTTTTAACCTTCCCAATCCAGGAGCAACGGTCATTGTCGAACTAGTACATTCACTTCAGCTTGAATGTAGTGAAAATAGAGACAGCTGTCAGTGTGGTACTGGATCCAGTTGGTATGGTTCCAGTATGCATAGTGAGAATTGAGATTAGTAATCGTCCTGCAATATTATGCACTTTTTGAAATAATCCCATTGTTGAAATTATTGGCAGGCTCCTGCAAAGAAGTATATGTGGGCTCTTTCTATATTTTGAGCACCTAATGAACTTGTGTTTATTTAGTTGAATGTGTACAGCAGCTGCTTGATCTAAGGTATACAGTTTCCACAAATGTTTTTATGATCAATTTTTCTGTTATCCTTTAATGTTTTTCATTTTTGTCTCAATCTGTTTTTAAGGCCCATTGGGACTCCCTGTGGCTACAGACCTTATAGACTCTCGGATCCTGATTTTATTGAGTAATACTAATCCTTTGAGTACCAAATTTAATTTGAAACTTGCAATATATAAACTTTCACTGGTCTGAGAAGTTTAAGAGCCAAATATTCTGAAAGTTTTTTTTTAAAAAGGAAACAAAATATTTTAAATATTGTCTGAAAAACCAAATAAGCTGGTCAGTATTCTAAGATATACTACAGTATATTAAGATCAAGTTTAAAATAGTTCTTATCATCTTTAAGTATCAGTCTCTAAAACCAAAACATTCAGTCTCTAAAACCAAAACATTATCAATAATATATATGGTTTATTAAAAATAGTTTAAATAAGTAAAATGTAATTTTCCTAATGGGGTAAACAGTATCTTCTGTATGCCACCTACAAAATGTTTCAAATAGAGGAGGGGTAACAGACCTATGCAGTATATAAAGCAAGACCGTGCTGCTTTTATGAATTGGTGTTTTATTTTAAATTGCCTAAATGCAATAAGTAATGCATTTTAATATGGCCGAGGCATTTGTAGTGAATGTAAATCTCTAGCCTCCATCAGTGCAAAGATTGTGTTCTGGAAACATTTAATTGGGTTTAGGTCACATATCTGAGCAGGCTACTGTCGCATTAGAATGCAAACGTAGTAATGACAGCTGTCTCCTCGCCATGTGGCATCTGCCATTACTTTGATGTACTGCAGGGATGGATTTTTGGGTCTTGGTTCCAAAAAAAATTGGGAGACGCATGGTTTTCAACAACAAAACAGCATGCTTATGCTTCCAGTTGACCGTAATAGCTATGCTTGGTTCAGTGCTAAATGAGGGAGAATCTGCTCATGCAATTAACACCTTGAAAACTTATTTAACTCCTGATTTTAAGGAGTTTGTGCTGCAGTATTCATTCTTTCTGTCTGGAGACACAGTTGGCTGTTTCTGTGGAATTTTTAATTAATCACTTAGGACGGGTTGCAGCCATTATGGCTCAGCAGCACATTGTGTCGGTCCTTGGTTAACTTGTTACTTGGTAGTTGTGATTTTAAAGAACCCTCTCAGTATGTCACAACATTCTGGTTCTATTTTAGCTAGCTTTAAATATTGATTTTTGGGGGGGCGGGCGGGGGGGGGGGGGGATGGGCGGGCGGGTGGCAGCAGGGAATCATTTTTACCTTTTAGGAATGAAACTATATTTGCTAAAATTCCAGTTAAATTGCTGTTTGTTTTTAATCAATTCCCAGAATGTAATGCAAGCATGAAATGTAGCTTTTACAAAGCTAATTAATTGATGGTGCTCACACTAATTTAAGCTAAAGGCATTCAACATCTATTTTGATGAAATGCAAATATAGTTTGTGCTGGTGAAAGGCCTATACAACTTGACCCGATTGTTCAGGTTCCGTTTGATATATTAACTAATAATTCTGAAATGCCACTCTTGAGTTGGAATCTTTTAATTAGCTATAATATTACAAATGTAATGGCCTGCTTGCCAATAGGCAATTTTCTGCCATTTATTAATGTGTAGTAGACACTGGCAATTGTAAAATTATTGAAATGTTGTACATCTGCTTAAAATGGGAATTTTTGCTAATTAAAATTGGTTTTGTGGTAGTATACGTTGCTTCGGATATAAGGGGATCATGGAACATGCATTACTTTGGCTAAAATATAGTAGAACATAGCATATAAGAATGCTAGTATGGACTGTAGGAATGGCAATATCTGTACCACTTTATAATTGCTAAAGATTACAAAACTGATTTTGTATTTTAGTAGCAGGTAAGGAACACTAGCTTGAAAATTGTTTCAATTGGTTTATTGCTGCAACAACCTGAAAAAGCTAACTGACCAATTTATGTTAGATTTTGATTAACATGCTTTGAAAGTGCTTCAGCTAAGAATTAATGTACTGAGA
This sequence comes from Somniosus microcephalus, assembly GCF_052327205.1. NCBI lineage: Eukaryota > Metazoa > Chordata > Chondrichthyes > Squaliformes > Somniosidae > Somniosus > Somniosus microcephalus. The sequence continues at coordinate 72,663,327 of NC_140991.1, forward strand.
TCTTTGATTGCAACAGAAACCCTCAAATTTGATGCTTGTTTAAAGCCACTCATAACGACTAACTTGAAATTCAGCTGTTATAAACATGCCTGCTTTGAATTCCTGCTCCACTCTGGCCCCACTTTGCATTGAGCACATGTGCTGGAGTGTAATTTGATACTGTGTGATATGACCTGAGTTTGGGGCAAAGGTGCAGTGTAAACATTAGAGAGATCGAATTCAGTTCATATCAATGCAATTCAAATATAATCTGAGCAGCAGTGCAAACCGGGTAAGGGTTAACCTGATAAAAATGAAACTACAGTATTTAATGTTATGGAATAAAGACAAAATCTTTTAAAGAATTGTAGCTGTTATTCAAAATATCAATGAACAGCTGTAGAATGACTTGAACCTTTCAGAAAAAACCCTCAGGTCAAAATTTTGTTTAAATGTGATTGTCACAGTTTTCTAATGACTTTAAGAGCTGCATATTTTGTGCAGCATTACTTCAATTCTTTGTTAACTTTCCTCAAAAGTTTGAAGATTTGGAAATACATTTACAGTGCATTTTTGGACATCATTTGTGAACTGTTAGAAACTATAATTTTATACAGTTATTCTGTAAAAAAAAAAGGATCATCAAGTTTTTGGTTCTAATATGGTTTCTTAATTTAAAAAAAAAAAAATCTGAATTGTGGGTGGCTTTACAACGCTGCGTACATGATTCTAAGATAACTGTAGAATAGTTTAGTGATTGTATCCAGGAGACTTTTTCAGAATCTTATCCCCAATTCACATGTACTGTTTTTATCAATTTTAAAGTAAAATTTTGAAGTGGCTAAGAATTACTCCACAAAGACTTCTGTTCTTGTTACATGCTTTCAACCGGGAAAGTTATTGAATTCAGTTATTTAAAAAAAAATTGCTTTAATTGTTACTGTTTAAGGCATAATCATAGATATTTCTGAAAATAGGTGTGGTTAAGCTAAATTATTGTAACAATTTTTTTAGGAGGAAAAAGACTTCTAATATAGAGGAAGAAGTGAAAGAGCCAAAACATTGATTGCATTTTGGCAATTGTTTACTGGGTTTAAGTGGCAGGTCATATTTATGCCCACTTATCTGCTTCAGGGAACATTCTTGATAGCAGCAGTACAGAACCCACTGAATAACATAGTTTGCTTTGCAAATTAATGCAAATGGCTAGGCCTGTCGAGAAACCCTTTACAGGGTAGTGCGCTTTGATTATGACTGAAGTTGCCATTTGGACATGGTGAAAGGAGCATGTTTGAACCATTGATTAGGGGCAGCAGTGAAAAAGTCAGGAAGGCCCCGTTAAGCTTGCAGTGCAGCAGGCGGATGTCAGTGTGGTTTGAGCACAGTGGGAGAATGACAGGGAGGATTAGTGTCAGCAAGAGGCTTTGCGGTAGCTGTGGAGATGGTCCCTAGGGTCACTCACCTCTGTGACTGCACTCTGCACTGACGGCTTAGTAATACAAACCCCATGATGCATGGTTGTTCATTACTAGGGTCAGAGATTATTATATATAAAGTATTTATATCTTCAGGGATTAATTTTTTAACATTCTATTGGTGATGTTTCATGATGGATTTTTTTTAAACTCAAAATCTGCACGTGCTGATTTACCAAGCTTAAATGTTTTATTTTTTTGTATGATACTAATTCTTAAGATAGTATTTTTGCATTGGGCTATTTGTGTAAATAAAGTATCTTTAGAAACAGCTTCTGTTTCTGTCATGTTTTTTGAAGGGTTTAATTCATTTTATGACTTTTTTTCCCCCCTGTTATTTTGGACATTATTACAGGCACCTGAGTGGACAGAAGAGGACCTCAGCCAGCTGACGAGAAGTATGGTTAAGTTCCCAGGGGGTACTCCAGGTCGATGGGAAAAGATTGCTCACGAATTGGGTCGATCAGTGGCAGATGTGAGTCACTTGGATTTGCATTGTATGTTGAGTGACAAAACTGAACAAGACAGGCAGTGTAAGGGCAGCATAGATAGGGTTAGACACTGTCTTGGGGAAAAAAAACTGCAGTACTTTTAGGACCTGGAAGTGAACCATTAACTAACTAAGCAAGAAGCAGATGTGTAGGAGTTCCAATCACTGAATCAACAGCTGTAATTGATCAGTTGTACAACGATTCTGGTACTTGGAGGTTTGGGCTACCGTAATGTGATCACAGGAAGACAATACCATAGTACAAAACTATGCAGTGAGCCCCTTTTGAGCTGTGAAAGGATATTTTTACATTGGGTTAGGAAGATAGTTTATATTTTTAAGGCATCCAGACAGAATAATATAATTACAGATCTGCAAGATTCAACAGATGTTTTTCATAGATCGTGAATTTTAAAAATTATTTTGTTAAAAAACAAAGCACTGATGTCTGCTGTTGAAACCACACATTATAAATTCCATTTATTAAGCAGCGAATATATGAAAATCTAATGATCATCAAAATTATTTCTTGGTATGTTACTATTTTTGAGTTTTTTTTAACAAGTTCTGCAAACTGAAGGTTCAAATTGATTGTGCTGGGCTCCTTCAGTACATTAAGTTCAAATAAACAAGCCGATTAAAAAGTTGACAGAGAATTGCAGATTTCTGTATTCTTGATCACGTCACACATTTAGTACTGAAAACTTTGCTGCATGTGAGGATGCTCTGTCGCAACCTCCTTGGTTTTTAAATAAAACTTGTATTTAACTGTTGTATCAACACTTCCCCATTCCTGAATATAGATTGTAAGCTTAAAAGATTATAGCAGATCTCGTACAAAAGTAAAAATTGCTACTTGTTCAAATTTTCCACATATGCTATTTTGTAGTTTGTTGGTGAGACAGTAGCTTTTGCATATGCTATGATTGAAATTTGCAATCTGTAATTGGGAATGAGGCATCTAGAGTGAGTGAAGGGGGTGGTATTGCTCTTAGAAGAACCTTTTATTAAGCAGCTGCTACATATATATTTGTCAGTTTATCTTTAATTGTAATGTACTAAATTAAGCACTATAATTAATTGCTAACAGAGAGCAATTCAGTTCTGAGAAACTTTGTTCTAATTATAAAATATAGAAATTATAAAAACAATTGCCTCTCCCACAGCACTACTCTCAGCAAGTTGGAGAATGCTGCTTTATAAGGACGGGACTGTCTCACCCTGTAACACGCAATGTCCTTTCTCTTTGTTGCTGGGCTTCTTATCTATTAAATTGCGTTTCATTGGTTCAAATTTCATTCTTTAAATACAATTAGCTATTATTATCACACAGATTTTGCATGGGTCATGCTTTTGTGTGACTGAATTGCTAGATACAAGACTTTTAAATATAGATAGATGAATTATGTCCATTCCTGATTTGGTTTTAAAAGTAAAGATTGAGAGAGTACTAAACGATGCTATATATTTTTCTAAAACATGCATTCTCTGCAGTTCCATGAGCATGGTATCACAGGGACACTAACCTTTTTGTACATATTTTCTCCTCTCCTGCTTTGAGATTTTGCATGGATATGATTCCAGTGGCATTGGTGACCCTAAAGTTTCTTGGCAACTGACCTGATCTTGTCCTTACCTAATGTCCATTGTGCATTTCAGGGTTGCCGGCTAGCAGTTGAAGTTGAGAATTTTTTTTCTTTCCTGCAATCAAGGGTCCTGAGACTGAAGCAGTATCCTAACTGCCACCTTGGCTCAGATCATCTAACTCATCACAGAGCAGGGATTGAACCATAGATGTTCTAGGTCTATATGGTTCAGCTACTTAGTGGATAAGCTTGTTAGAACAGGTCCACTTTTGTTATGAATGAACCTTAACTTTGAATGTAGTAGTACTCTGAATAAATTAACTAAGTTAAATAATGAAAACTTCATATCTTTCTAAAACTGTGAAGTCTACTGGTATGACTAGAATTTGTTTTCTTGTTGAGAAATCAAAGTGGATGAGCTACCGACCCCATATCCTCTCTAGCACCAAGATTGCTTACTTCCACTTCCGTAATATCACCTCTCTCCGCCCTTGCCTCAGCCCATCTGCTGTTGAAACCCTCATCCATGATTTTGTCACCTCCAGACTCCCATTCCAGTGCTCTCCTGGCCAGCCTCCCATCTTCCAGCCTCTCCAACTTCAGCGCAACCAAAACTCTGCTGTCCGTATCCCAACATGCACCAAGTCCCATTCACCCATCAACCCTGTGTTTTGCTGACCGACATTGGCTCTCAGTCCTCTGAGGACTCTGTGTTCCTCCAATTCTGGCATCTTGTGCATCCCTGATTTCCTTGCCCCACCATTGGCGCCGTGCCTTCAGCTGTCTAAGCTCTGGAATTCCTGCCCTAAACCTCTGTCTCTCTACCTCTCTCTACTCTTTTAAGATGTTCCTTAAAACCTACCTCTTCTGTGAAGCACCTTGGGACGTTTTGCTACGTTAAAGGCACAATACAAATGCAAGTTGTTACATAGAAACATAGAAGATAGGAGCAGGAGTAGGCCATTCGCCCCCTCAAGCCTGCTCCGCCATTCAATGAGATCATGGCTGATCATCCAAACTCAGTACCCTGTTCCTGCCTTCTCTCCATATCCCTTGATCCCTTTAGCCTTAAGAAATATATCCAACTCCTTCTTGAATATATTTAATGAATTGGCCTCTACTGCCTTCTTTGGCAGAGAATTCCACAGGTTCACCACTCTCTGGGTGAAGAAATTCCTCCTCATCTCTGTCCTAAATGGCTTACCCCTTATCCTTAGACTGTGACCCCTGGTTCTGGACTCCCCGGCCATCGGGAACATCCAGCATCTAGTCTGTCTAGTCCTGTTAGAATTTTATAAGTTTCGATGAGATCCCCTCTCATTCTTCTAAACTCCAGCGAGTATAAGCCCAATTGACCCAATCTCTCCTCATACGTCATTCCTGCCATCCCAGGCATCAGTCTGGTGAATCTTCGCTGCACTCCTTCCATGGCAAGAACATCCTTCCTCAGAAAAGGTGACCAAAACTGCACACAATACTTAAGATGTGGCCTCACCAAGGCCCTGTACAACTGCAGCAAGACATCCTTGTTCCTGTACGCAAGCCCCCTTGCTACGAAGGCCAACATACCATTTGCCTTCTTAACCGCCTGCTGCACCTGCATGCTTACTTTCAGCGACTGGTGCACAAGGATGCCCAGGTCTCGTTGCACTTCCCCTTCTCCCAATCTATTGCCATTTAGCTAATAATCTGCCGCCTTGTTTTTGACAGCAAAGTGGATAACCTCGCATTTATCCACGTTATATTGCATCTGCCATGCTTCTGCCCACTCACTCAACCTGTCCAAATTATACTGGAGTTTCTCGGCATCCTCCTCACAGCACACACGCCCACCCAGCTTTGTGTTGTCTGCAAACTTGGAGATATTACATCTAGTTCCCTCGTCCAGATCATTAATATATATTGTGAATAGCTGGGGTCCAAGGACCGATCCCTGCGATACCCCACTAGTCACTGCCTGCCACTCGGAAAAAGAGCCGTTTATTCCAACTCTTTGCTTTCTGTCTGACAACCAGTTCTCTATCCAAGTCAATACCTTGCCCCCAATCCCATGTGTCTTAATTTTACACGCTAATCTCTTATGTTTGTTGTTGTTGAAGGGCCAAAACTAATTTTGCAGGCATGACAAAGTGGAAAGAAGGCACAGTAGATTTAGTAGCAGTGACTGGGCAGTGCCAAGCTGGTTTTTAGGAGCCTGAAAATTGTTGGAAGAAGGAAAAATTGAGGGAGGTGAAGAACACAGTTTTGAGGGCTTGGTAAAGAGTAAGCTTAGTGTAGGAGACCGAAGTTAATTTTTATTTTGGCACAGTGAGAATATAGGGAGGTGGAAGAGTATGCAGGCAGTGTATTTGGAGCTTTGAAGCAACAAGAGGTAAGTTCAGAGAAGTACTGATTTATAGTGGTTTTAATAAAATCGAGAAAGACCAAAAAGTTGAAAGCGTGAGGAAAGACTGGATGCTGGAAGTTAATTCTTGCTTTTCACTATTTCTAAACAACTGGATAATTACATTTATGCATGGATTGTTATCCATTTTACTTCTCCATTACACATTCTACTGTCTGAAAAGACTTTAGATATGCAAAAGTGCTTCCTGGAAGGAAAAAATGGCCCACTTTACTCGAGCAGTCTATTTCTTCCCTCAACAACAAATTGCATTTATATAGCACATTTAATGTAACAAAAATGTCCAAAGGAGCTTCATTAAAAAGTAATGCAAATAGATGCAGAGCCAGGAAAGAAGAGATAAGGAATTTCAAGAAGGAAGGAAGGTTCAGAGGGGCTTAGGGAGGCAGTGCCAGTAAGTCTGAGATGCTGAAGGCTCTGCCATCAGTGGTGGGTTGAAGGGAAAGTGGGTACAAAGGAGGCTGGAGTCAGGGAACATATCATTTGAGATGGGACACAGGGCTGGAGCAGAGTGCAGAGATAGGGTGAAGCAAGCATATTTATAGATGAGGATAAGGATTTTTGAATTAAGTGTATTGGAGGATAGGTTGTCAGCATAAGGTCAGTGAAGATGGAGGTGATGGACAAGGGAGATTTAGTGTGGTACAGGATATGTGCAGTGGAGTTTTGAGGGTGAAAGGTGGGAGGTATATTTAAGGGTTTTAGCTGTGGAAGAGCTGAATTGGGGTGGAGGGGGACAGTATAGCAGAGCTCTTGGTGCTGGAGGGGATGTGGGATTTAAAGCTCAGCTCGGAGTCAACAGGATACAAAGATCAAAACACTCAACTCGCCTAGTTCATTTGTAGTCCGTAGTAAAATATTTGTACTAGTTTTATTTATCTGGTTGTGTAAATACCAGAAATGTGTTTAATTTGTAACATTCACCTTACAACTGGTTGTTTAATCCAAACCATGACTCTAATGAGCATAATTACCAAAGCTTTGACCAGCTATTTAGTAGTGTAGGCTGTTGACAAAGAATTAGTATTCAGACATGAAGTAAAAGATGTCAGAAATATAATGAATCATTTAGTGTGGCTTTGACGTGTGGTATTCATTTGATTGTTTTCATCAGCTTTTCACTTAAACCAGTTTGTTTCTCCAGTCAGAGCTCCCAGTGGCTGACCTGGTTACCTGTACCAGCGTTCTCTTTGTGCCTTCCCACATCTGTTCTTTGACCCATTTTCTGAGCTGTGTTTGTAGCTTCAGGCTTAGTTCTCGTTCCTGTCCCACTATTGCTTGTACTGTGGTGTGTGACAAACATCTGACCTATTATTCTTCAGGAAAAAAAACCATGAATTTAACTATCTGCCAGGCTGACCAGACCGTAATGTGATTATTAACTACCGGAGTGCTAAATTAAAGGCAGGGAGAGCTTAAATGACTTATTTGTAAAGTAATATCATTCATTCAACTCTGAGCATGTAAACTGATTCCGTTTCCCTCTGCGGTCACTAATCTCTTGTATTCAGGCCTTGATAGCAAGCTGATAAGGGATTTACTGTCTATATGGATAAGAGACTCAGGTAGGAAACAAAACAACAGACAGGTGGGCTGATGTTAGCAGACCTTTCTAATTAGTGTGGAGCCTGACAGCATGTGGCAAAAGGACTGAAGTTATACAAGCTGTCCCATGTGTCTTTAAAAAAAATGAGGAAATGATTAACAGGCTTTGTACCGAACAGGTTGGAAAACACTGATTTCTTTTCACATGCATATAAAAGCACATGAATCAAAGAAAATATTACTGTCTAAAATGTTATCATTTAACAGCTACAGTATAGTCAATGAACCTTGAGTGATTGACAAGACGTAGAAAATTGCAGGCAAGCTTAGGACTGCTGAGTTATTTAACTGGAATTAACACGATAGATGTATGTATGGAGAAAAAGAAATCACTAACAAGCAGAGTTGACCAGTAAATGCTTTTTAGACACTTTTTTATGTTAGTCATTCTGTAATGACTTTTATGTGTCAGATTTTTTGTAAAAGATAAGGTGACTAAATAGGCCAGTATAAGGTTGGAATGCAGAAAAAGAGTGTGCATTCATCAATGTCATGTTGCAGTTTTACAGAAAGGGAGCTCATTCAAAATTAATCTTCTGAGTACAGTGTCCGTTGAGGTTTAAAAATATACTATTTGACAGCTGCATAGATTTTTGTAAATTTTTGAATGTTTTACATTGGAGGAATTTATGCGTATTTCTTTAATTTACTGTAATGTGAAGCATTTTATGGTCTCGCTTAAATTGCTGTCGAAGCTGTTCAGACTTGAAAACTTGGTAGAACAGGACTTGGTAGTTTTAAAACTTTAGCAGCATGTGAAACAAGCATGTCCCCCCCCCTCTCTCGATTTCCACCCCACCCCCCCCCCCCCCCACCAAAAAAAACTTGGTTAACATTTACACCTTCAGTCAGTGATTGATATTGACACAGACTGGAAAAGGTCACATTGTTCTTACTGCTTCTCAGTGATCACAGAAATTATTTAAAGAGTAATGTATCATCTATATCTAACTTTTGCATGTTTCTGTAACACATTGGGGCAGTAATTCCTCACCAAACGCGTGAGTACGGAAGGGGTACTCACGCGTCTGGCTGGAGGAAATGCTGGTTTTCAGCATGCACAGCGCATGCGCTGAAAACCGGCATTTCCTTTCCTCTCTCACCCAAGAGGTGAAGAGGCTAGCGCGTGCGCTGTAGGGGGCAGCACGTGCGTCTTGGATTTCCTCTGTTTTGGGGGATTTGCGCATGTCTCAAGGCCTCCGGTCTTTACGCTTGTAAAAAGCACACGTAAGTATTTATTTTTACAGGTAAGTGGTGTTTTGGTGTAATTTAGAAAAAAAATTTCCACAGGTTTATTATTTTAAAGAATCTACAATAAGGTAAGTTTAGTTTTAGACCCTTTTTATTAAAAATTTATTTATAATAAAAAAAAAATGATTGTTTAAATTATTTTTTAAAACTTATTTATACTTAATTTAATGATTGGGATGTTTTTTAAATTTTTATTTAAAGTTTAAATAGTGTTTTGGGCCCCCGTAGTTTTCATGAGTTTGACAGTTCTTACTCTCAAACTCATGAATGAACCTTCCCCTCCCCTGATTGGTTGTACAGTGCTCACCTGATCCCAGCCGGCACATCGCACTAACTACGCCGCTGGATCAGGTAAGCACTGCGTGCTGACATCTGAACCGGGCCTGTCACAGGAAATGCAAGCAGGCCCGGGCTTCAGATGTCAGCGCGCAGGGTGAGTGCAGATCGGGGGCTTGCACGCGCGGCAAGCCCCCGACACCAAGTTCTGGGCCAATGACTTTAAACATTTTTCATAACACTAGTTTGCCCTGCAGGAGTGGAAGGACTTTTAGCTTGCATGCCAGCTGTCACTGTTTAATGCAGATGGACAGCACTTTGGGGGCCTAGTTTGTGTACCTGTCTTCCTGACAAAATTCAGCTTCTCTTCACTGCACCTACTGCTAATAGAAGGGGTTTGGCCTCTGCATTCGGTGGGCAGGAATCACTAAGTGGCACAGGTTACGGTATGAGCTACTTTGAGGGGTGGGGGGGTCGTGGGGCGGTGGTGGTGGTGGGTGTGCAAGATGGGGTGAACGGGAAGGCAGCAACGACAATAACAACTTGAATTTATATACCACTTTTTGTATGTAAAAAAACGCTCCCGGAGCTTCACAAGTAGGCATAGGGGAAATGGCCAGAGTCAGGAAGAGAGATATTAGAAGGGGTGACTGAAAGGCTAGATTAAAGAAATGGGGTGTGAAGATGGCTTTTAAAAGATAGAGATAGAGGGGTTTAGGAGGGCATTCCAGAAAATAGGATAGAGGTGACTGAAAGCTGTCACCAGTGGTGGAAAAAGGATGGAGGAATGCGCAAAATATTGGAAACAAAGGATTGCAGCATTTGGGAGGGGATGTAGAGTTGGAGGAAAATGCAGAGATGGAGTGTGACCAGGCAATGAATATTAAAACATAAGAATTAGGAGCAGGATTAGGCCATACTATACGGCCCTTCAAGCCTGCTCCACCATTCAATAAGATCATGGCTGATCTTCGACCTCAACTCAGTTTTCCCGCTCGATCCACATATCCCTTGATTCCCCTAGAGTTCAAAAATCTATCTATCTCAGCCTTGAATATACTCAAAGACTTAGCAGCCACAGCCCTTTGAGGTAGAGAATTCCAAAGATTCAGAACCCTCTCTGAAGAAATTCCTCCTCATCTCAGTCTGAGGGATCTATGGAAGAGGAAAATAATTTTGAATTGAATACTGGGGATGGGGTGCCAGTGCACATGAGCGAGAACAGGATGATGGCCAAATGGGGCTTAATGTAGGACTGGATACATGTGGCAGAGTTTTGGACAAGCTGGGGTTTAGAGGGATGATGGTAAGGAGAGACTTAGACTACTCAAGTTTGGAGGTGACAAAGGCCTGTATAAGGGTTTCAGCAGAAGAAGGACAGTAGTGGGCAGTGTTGTGAAGGTGGAATAAGTGGTCTTGGTGATGGACAGGATGTTGGGTTTGAAGCTGAGCTCAGAGTCCGCCAGGATGCCGTAGACAAATGAGCTCTGCAGAACATTTGGGCGTAAGTTCCCATCAGCAAAAAATGGTATAATTGCAGCATAAATGGGATCCATGAAATTCCAGACCAATGTGTCTGGAAGGGTGGAGAGTTGGATGGGTTACAGTGTCTGTGAATTGGGTCTGAAGAGGTCAAGTGCCTGTGTGAACTTGGGTGGGGGCATTGGATGTGGGAGAATAACAGTCTGGTTGACAAATAAAATTCACAAGATGAAAACATAAAATACATTTAAAATTGAAGTAGTTTGTCGCTTTTTGTAACTTTGACAAACTTGTGATTTCAAATGGCTGAAATCTCGTTACGTACTACAACTGGTAACATTTTTCATTGAATTAGCTCCCCTGATGGCTTAGTGGTTAGCGTCATAGCACCAAGTCAAACAGACCAGAAGGCCCCAGGTTTGATTACCAGTCAATGCTGATTTCACCCAGGGAAACAATAGTGGAGCTACAGTTGGCCTCTGGGACAAATGGTAAGGGGGAAATCAGCCATGGTTTCCACTCCTAATTGCTATCAAGTGACTCCTTCTTGCTCAGCTGTTCTGCTCCCCATCATTGAGTGGCTTGCCAATGGTTGCTGTCGAGGCTTCATGAAGTATGACAACTTGGACAATGTACTGGAGAACACCAAGCACCTGTGGAATCACAGTCAGTTTCTTCAGCAAAGGAGGTGGTGGGGGTGGGAGAAATAGTTACTGGAGATTTAGTTTAGTTAAATTATACGTGTTATTTTTATTTCTATGGAATACTTTTTTTTAATGTGTGATGGATTCTAATTAAATGTTTGGTGAGAAGTAAACAACTGTATATTCTTTTAATATAGGTTACAACAAAAGCTAAACAAGTCAAGGATTTTGTTTCAAGCACATCAGGTATGTGTATTCGTCATTTAAGCTTTCTCCACATACTAGGAGTAAAGCCCAGTTTGATCTGGATCTGGGGACTAGGTGCCATTAATATGCATAAAAATGTTGTCATGATGTTGCAGATAAGCAGTGCCACACATGGTTTCCTGCTTCCTCATTGGATAAAGCCCCAGGACTTGTGCTATAACACCACAGTTTTATTTTTCCATGGCAAAAAAGGTTGTGTTCTCAGTTGCTTGCATTTTTTTTATTTGTTTATGGGATGTGGGCATCGCTGGCAAGGCCAGCATTTATTGCCCATCCCTAATTGCCCTTGAGAAGGTGGTGGTGAGCCGCCGCCTTGAACCGCTGCAGTCCGTGTAGTGAAGGTACTCCCACAGTGCTGTTAGGTAAGGAGTTCCAGGATTTTGACCCAACGAAGATGAAGGATCAGCGATATACTTCTAAGTCAGGATGGTGTGTGACTTGGAGGTGGTGGTGTTCCCATGCGCCTGCTGCCCTTGCCCTTCTAGGTGGAAGAGATTGCGGGTTTGGGAGGTGCTGCCGAAGAAGCCTTGGCGAGTTGCTACAGTGCATCTTGTAGATGGTACACACTGCAGCCACGGTACACCGGTGGTGGAGGGAGTGCCAATCAAGTGGGCTACTTTGTCCTGGATGGTGTCGAGCTTCTTGAGTGTTGTTGGAGCTGCACTCATCCAGACAAGTGGAGAGTATTCCATCACACTCCTGACTTGTGCCTTGTAGACAGTGGAAAGGCTTTGGGGAGTCGGGAGGTGAGACACTCGCCACAGAATACGTAGCCTCTGCCCTGCTCTTGTTGCCACAGTATATATGTGGCTGGTCCAGTTAAGTTTCTCGTCAATGGTGACCCCCAGGATGATGATGTTGGGGGGGTTCGGCGATGGTAATGCTGTTGAATGTCAAGGGGCGGTGGTTACACACTCACTTGTTGGAGATAGTCATTGCCTGGCACTTCTATGGCATGAATGTTACCTGCCACTTATCAGCTCAAGCCTGAACGTCGTCCAGGTCTTGTTGCATGCTGGCATGGACTGCATTATCTGAGGAGTTGTGAATGGCGCTGAACACTGTGCAGTCGTCAGCGAACATCCCCATTTCTGACCTTACGTTGGAGGGAAGGTCATTGAAGAAGCAGCTGAAGATGGTTTGGCCTAGGACACTGCCCTGAGGAACTCCTGCAGCGATGTCCTGGGACTGTGATGATTGACCTTCAACCATCTTCCTTTTTGCTAGGTATGACTCCAGCCAGTGGACAGTTTTTGCCCCCGATTCCCATTGACTTCAATTTTACTAGGTCTCCTAGATGCCACACTCTGACAAATGCTGCCTTGATGTCTAGGGCAGTCACTCTCGCATCACCTCTGGAATTCTGCTTTTTTGTCCATTCGTGGAGCCTCCTCCTCCTGTTAGTTGTTTAATGGGCCACCACCGTTCACGACTGGATGTGGCAGGACTGCAGAGCTTTGATCTGATCCATTGATTGTTGGATCACTTAGCTGTGCCTATAGTATGCTGCTTCCAATTTTTAGCATGCATGTAGTCCTGTGTTGCAGCTTCCCCAGTTTGGTACCTCATTTTTAGGTACGCCTGGTGCTGTTCCTGGCATGCTCTTCTGCACTCCTTATTGAACCAGGGTTGGTCTCCTGGCTTGATGGTAATGGTAGAGTGAAGGATATGCCAAGCCATGAGGTTACAGATTGTGATGGAATACAATTCTGCTGATAGCCCACAGTGTCTCATGGGTGCCCAGTTTTGAGCTGCTAGATCTGTTCTGAATCTATCCCATTTAGCATGGTGGTAGTGACACACAACACGAGGGAGGATGTGAAGATGGGACTTCGTCTCCACAATGACTGTGCGGTGGTCTCTGCTACCAATACGGTCATGGACAGATGCATCTGCGACAGGTAGATTGGTGAGGACGAGGTCAAGTAGGTTTTTCCCTCACCACCAATATTTTAGACATGACCTTTCCTTCTTATCCTATCAATAGCTCCTTAGGTGGTCACTTACCATACTTGGCAACATAGGAAAAGGAGTAGTCCATTCTGCTCTTTGAGCCTGTTCTGCCATTCAATTAGATGCTCTCCATCCACGAGGCTGAGAGCTACGTGGATAGCACATTTAGGGAGGTGGTCACCCCGCAGTTTAAGAGTGTGCAGGCAGAGAGGGAATGGGTGACCGTCAGACAGAAGAGGAGGACCAGGCAGGTCGTGCAGGAGTCCCCTGAGCCCATCTTGCTCACCAACCAGTATTCGGTGCTGAGTACTGGTGAGGGCATTGGTTCCTCTGGGGAGTGCAGCCAGAGCCAAATCCACAGCACCATGGAAGGCTCAGCTACACAGGTGGGGGAAAGAGGAGAGAGCAATAGTGATGGGGGATTCAATAGTTAGGGGAGCAGACGGGCATTTATGTGGCTGCAGATGTGACTCCAGGATGGTATGGTGACTCCCTGGTTCCAGGGTCAAGGATGTCACTGAACGGCTGCAGGGCATCCTGAGGGGGGAGGGTTAACAGCCAGAGGTCGTGGTTCATATCGGTACCAACGACATAGGTAGCAAGAGGGATGAGGTCCTGCAGGCAGAGTTTAGGGATCTGGGAAAGAGGTTAAAAAGCAGGACCTCAAAGGTAGTAATCTCTGGATTAGTGCCACGTACTAGTGAGTTCAGAAATAGGAAGATAGAGCAGATGAATGCGTGGCTGGAGAGATGGTGTAGGAAGGAGGGCTTTAGATTCCTGAGGAATTGGAACCGTTTCTGGGGGAGGTGGGATCTCTATAACCCAGACAGGTTGCACCTCAATGGGAACGGGACCAATATCCTCACGGGAGAGTTTGCTAGTGCTGTTGGGGAGGGTTTAAACTAGCTTGGCAGGGGGGTGGGAGCCTAAGTATAGAGTCAATAGGGAGGGAAGAAAAATTGGAATTGAAAAACAAAAATGTAGAAAGTAAATTGGAAGGACAGAGGAATCAAGGGCTAGATAGTAGTCAACAAGGAGGTTTGCCTGTACTAAATGGTAAATACTTCAAAGCAAGGAGTGTAGCGAACAAGGCAGATGAGCTGAGGGCACAGGTAGATGCTTGGGACGATGATATTATAGCTATTACAGAGACGTGGCTGAAAGAGGGGCAGGTATGGCAGCTCAACATTCCTGGTTACAGGATTTTCAGACGGGATAGAGAGGGAGGTAAAAAGGGAGGGGGGGGTCGCGGTATTGATTAAAGAAACTATTAGCTGTAAGGAGGGATGATATGTTGGAGTGATCATCAAATGAAGCCATATGGGTTGAATTGAAAAACAAAAATGGGCGATCACACTGCTGGGAGTGTACTACAGACCCCCAAACAGTGAGAGGGAGATAGAAGAACAAATATGTAGACAAATTTCTGAAGTGCCAAAACTATAGGGCAGTAATAGTAGGGGATTTCAACTACCCCAATAGTAACTGGGATAAAATTAGTGTGAAGGGTATAGAGGGTGTGGAATTCCTAAAATGCATCCAGGAGAACTTTTGTAGCCAGTATGTAGCAAGCCCAACAAGGGAGGGGGCAGTTCTGGACTTAGTTTTAGGGAATGAAGCTGGGCAGGTAGAAGGCATATCAGTGGAGGAGCATTTTGGTGCTAGTGACCATAATACTGTTAGATTTAAGGTAGTTATGGAAAAGGACAAGGATGGACCAGGAATAAAAATTCTAAATTGGGGAAAAGCAAATTTTGCTAAGCTCAGAGGGGATTTAGCCATAATGGACTGGAAACAGCTACTTGAAGGTAAATCAGTGTCGGAGCAGTGGGAGGCATTCAAGGACGAGATCCGGAGGGTTTAGACCAAACATGTGCCCTTAAAGAAAAAAGGTGGGACTAACAAATCTAGAGCCCCCTGGATGTCTAGAGACATGCAGTGTGGGATAAAGAAAAAAAGGGAGGTGTGTGACAGATACCGAGGGCTAAATACTCCAGAATCTTGAGAGACGTGCAGGGGTGCAATTAAAAATGATATTAGGATAGTAAAGAGAGAGCATGAAAAATTCTTGGCAAGTAAAATCAAGGAAACCCCAAAGATGTTTTATAAATATATTAAGAGTAAGAGGATAACTAAAGAAAGGGCAGGGCCTATTAGAGATCATTAAGGTAATCTTTGTGCGGAGGCAGGAGACGTCGGTAGGGTTCTTAATGAATACTTCGCGTCTGTTTTCACAAAGGAGAGGGGCGAAGCAGATGTTGCTATCGGGGGAGGAGTGTGAAATATTAGATGAAATAAACATAGTGAGATAGGAAGTATTAAGGGGTTTAGCAGCTTTAAAAGTGGATAAATCCCCAGGCCTGGATGAAATGTATCCCAGGCTGTTAAGCAAAGCAAAAGAGGAAATAGCAGAGGCCCTGACCATCATTTTTCAATCCTCCCTGGCTTCAGATGTGGTGCTGGAGGACTGCTAATGTGGTACCCTTGTTTAAAAAGGGAGAAAAGGATAGACCGAGTAATTACAGGCCAGTCACCCTAACCTCTGTGTTGGGAAAATTATTGGAAAGAATTCTGAAGGACAGGATAAATCTTCATTTAGAAAGACACTGATTAATCAAAGATAGTCAGCACTGATTTGTTACGGGAAGGTCATGTCTGACAAACTTGATTGAATTTTTTGAGGCGGTAACGAGGGTAGATGAGGGTAGTGCATTTGATGTAGTGTATATGGACTTTAGGAAAGCTTTTGATAAGGTTCCACATGGCAGACTGGTCACGAAGTTAAAAGCCCATGGGATCCAGGGCAAAGTGTCAAGTTGGATTCAAAACTGGCTCGGAGACGGGGAGCAGAGGGTAATGGTTGATGGGTGTTTTTGTGACTGAAAGGCTGTTTCCAGTGGGATTCCGCAGGGCTCAGTACTAGGTCCCTTGCTTTTTGTGGTACATATCAACAATCTTGACTTGAATATAGGGGGTCTGATTAAGAAGTTTGCAGGTGACACTAAAATCGGCTGTGTGGTTGATACTGAAGGAGGAAGCTGCAGACTGCAGGAAGATATCAATAAATTGGTCAGGTGGGCAGAGCAGTGACAAATGGAATTCAATCTGGAGAAGTGTGAGGTAATGCATTTGGGGAGGGCTAACAAGGAAAGGGAATACACATTAAATGGTAGGACACTGAGTAGTGTAGAGGAACAAAGGGACCTTGGAGTGCATGTCCACAGATCCCTGAAGGTAGCAGGCCAAGTAGATAAGGTGGTTAAGAAGGCATACGGACTGCTTGCCTTTATTAGCCGTGGCATAGAATACAAGAGCAGGGGGGTTATGCTTCAACTGTATAAAACACTAGTTAGGCATCAGCTAGAGTACTGCGTGCAGTTCTGGTCACCACATTACAGGAAAGATGTGATTGTACTAGAGAGGGTACAGAGGAGATTTACAAGGATGTTGCCGGGAGTAGATTTAAAGTAATTGGGGGAAGGTTTAGAGGGGATTTGAGGGGAAATTTCTTCACCCAGAGGGTTGTGGGGGTCTGGAACTCACTGCCTGAAAGGGTGGTAGAGGCAGAAATCCTCACCACATTTAAGAAGTACTTAGATGTGCACTTGGGATGCTCCAACCTGCAGGGCTACGGACCAAGAGCTGGGAAGTGGGATTAAGCTGGATAGCTCTTTGTTGGCTGGCGCAGAGACGATGGGCCGAAATGGCCTCCTTCCGTGCTGTAACTTTCTATGATTCTATGAGATCATGGCTGATCTGTATCTCAACTTCATTTACCCAACTTTTGATCCATTCCCCTTAATACCCTTCCCTAATAAAAGTATGTCGATCTTGGTTGTGAAAATTTCAGTTTACTCAGCACCTCAGCCTTTTGTAGGAGAGAATTCCAGATTTTCACTAACCCTTGTGTGACAAATGCCTCCTGATTTCACTCTTGAACGGCTTAGCTCCAATTTTAAGATTATTTACCCTTGTTTTAGATTCTTCCACCAGACGAAATAACTGCTTTGTATCTACTCTATCAAACTATTTATCATTTTAAACACCTCGATTAGATCACCCCTCAGCCTTCTCAAGTCAAGGGAATATAAGCCAAGTTTATGCAAACTCTCTCCATAATGTAACCCTTTAAGGTCTGGTATAATTCTGGTGGACATGTGCTGCACCCCCTCCACGGCCATAAACATCCTTCCTGAGGCTTGGTGCCTATAACGGAGTGCAGTACTCCAGATCGGGTGTGTCGAAGCCTCTACAACTGAAGCATAACCTACTTCCCTTTGTATTCCATCCCCCTTGAGGTAAAAGGCAACATTCCATCAATTATTGATTACTTTTTGTACCTGTGCACTAGCTTTTAATGGTTTGTGTATCTGGATACCCAAATCCCTTTGCTCCTCCACAGTTTCTAGTTTCTTGCCATTCAGAAAATATTCAGATTTGTCTTTCTTGGCTCCAGAGTGGATGACCTTGCACTTTCACACATTGAACTCCATCTGACATAGTTTTGCTCACTCACTTAGTCTGTCTATGTCCCTTTTTAACTTCCTGCTCCCATATGTGCAATTTACTGTGCCACCTAAGTGTTATCTGCAAACTTGGATATACAACTCTCTCTTTCCTCATCCAAGTCATTGAAAAACATGGTAAAAAGTGGAGGCCTCAATAGACATCCCTGGGGAGCAACACTTGTTACAACCCACCAATCCGAGTACGTTCCCTTTAATCCCTACACTCTGTCTCCTGCCTCCCAACCAAATAGCAACTCGTGTAACAAGGTTACTTCCAATTCCGTGCACTTTTAATTTTGCTAATCTCTTCTGTGGAACCTTATCAAATGGCTTTTAGAAGTCCACGTAGACAACATCCACAGACACTCCCTATCACCCTGTTGATGACCTCCTTAAAAAATTCAACTAGATTAGTCAGACATAACCTACCCTTCACAAATACATGCTGACTCTCTTTAATCAGTTCATAATTGTTCAAAAGCTCTGTCACTCTATCCCTGACATTGATTCCAGTAACTTCTCCACAACTGATGTCAAACTGACGGGTCTGAGTTTCCTGGTTTCTTCCTCCCCCCTTTCTTAAATGGTTTAAATAATTTGCAATATTCCAATATAAAGGCACAATTCCCCAATCTAGAGAGCTTTGGAGAATTATGACTAATGTATCTGTAATTTCCCCACCTGCTTCTTTCAATACGCTTGGGTGGAAACACCACCACCTCCAAGTTCCCCTACAAGTCACACACCATCCTGACTTGGAAGTATATCTCCATTCCTTCATCGTCGCTGGGTCAAAATCCTGGAACTCCCTCCCTAACGGCACTGTTGGGAGTACCTTCACCACACGGACTGCAGCAGTTCAAGAAGGCGGCTCACCGCCACCTTCTCAAGGGCAACTAGGGATGGGCAATAAATGCTGGCATTGCCAGCGACGCCCACATCCCATGAACTAATATTTTAAAAATCCATCAGTTCCTGGACATTTGTCTATCTTAACTCCCTTTATTTCTCCATTACTTTTTTACTTGCATTAAATCCAATATGGTCCTTCTCTTGACTTATTTTTAGGTTCCCTTGTACCACTGGCATCTTGTCCTCTTCCTCTACTGTAAAAATGGATACGAAGTACCAATTTAGCAAATCTGCCATTTCCTTATTCTCCATTATAGTATCACCTTTACTGGTATCCTTTACAGTTCCTTTTTTCTCTCCATACTGTTTCCACTGCCTGTTCACCTTTAATGAAGTATTTTCCCACTGCTGTAATTGTCTCTTTTCTCCTCCTTTCCCAATTTCCCTGTTCTCGTATCATATTTTCTTTTCCAACCAGACAATCAGACTTGATCTCTTTGTTGTAATACTTAAAATACTGCATTGAGTGCAGTAAGCATTTTGTCTTTCTCGTTCGTTCAATCTCTTTAGCAAACTGCTAACCCTAGGGGCAGTATCTCCTGGTACATTGTCCGCTTAAGCAATTTCTGTCCTGTGTGCTCGAATGATCTTTTCTCATTCTGTTGTATATGTCCTCATTCTCGTGTGTGCCCTCACTTGATTTTCTTTCAGCTGCAGTAGTATATCTCTCCTGTCTTCCACATAGGAAAGAGTTTATGTTGCTATTCACCAATTTTCTGTTGTTACCACCCAGCTCAAATTCCTTGTACTATCGCCTTTCAGTTTGTAGGGAGGGACTGAAAAGTTACCACATAGCTAGGAATTAGGAGTGGGGAAACCCGTCTCATTTTTTCCCTCCTGTTTTGAGCCCAGGGTGTCTCGAGACTAATTATTCATCCCTCCTACCATCCTGGCTCATATCAGCACAGGTTGGCAATCAAACATAGAGGGCTAGAAATTGTGGTTGGAGGCGTACCTCGAGTACGCCTCTGACCCGCGAAACATTTACGAACTTGCCTCCAGTTTTCCAGGCTGCGTATAGTTGCGGTCTTGCACCTTCAGGTGGACGGCAGCGTAAAGGGCCAGGGACACAGGCAGTTCGGAAGCGTCCCTGGGATCACGTGGACCCTGTCCTCCAATCACAAAGGAGGATTCCATTGCAATCCTTTACGAAGGGAATCCCCTAATGATATGTAATGGAATACCCAAATAATTATATAATTTACAGAATTCTAATAATTATAAATGTACTGAATTGCAATTTTATTCATAAGTCCCTTCATTGCACCAACCTCAATAAAAATTAAATTTTTTGATAAATAATTTTAAACATCTTAATCCAGGCCAATATTTGCATAAACTCATTTAATGAGTGCATGCATTATTTTGTATTTTTAAATGTTTAATTTAAGCCTTATATATACCCTTATGCTGATGAAATCAGGCCCTGCGCCTGCTTTTACCAGCCGTAAGAGTTGTGTGGGCAATTGCGGGGTAGTTGTTGAGCAAATAACCCAACTTTGCACCAGCAATACTGAGTGTCCAGGCAGTTCGGATGATCTGTCAAGGTGTACCTTGACAGATCACAAGTTCCGGATTTCGCGCATCCGGAACTTCCAAATGGATTACGACGGCGTAATCAGAGAGTCTGCTGTCATGGAGACCACCATTTCAGTCCCAGAAACTTACAAACTATGTGGCTTAGCTTCTTTCGCAAAGTTAGAGTGTCACTGCTGGGGGGAAGCTCAACGTACAGGTTGGACAACAGTAACTTCTCTGTTGAAAAGTGATTCTGATGACAAGAATGTTTGGTTGCCTTTGAACCAGGGAGGTACAGACGCTTGTCACTTGCCATTTTGGGATTTGAACTTGTGACCTCTGGGTGGATAGTCCAATACTATAACTATTACACTACCCTACCCACAAGGCCTTTTCTGAAGGTGTGCGCCGTGGCTCAGTAGTAGCAGAAGGTTTGTGGGTTCAACTTCACTCCAGAGAGTTGAGCACAAAAATTATACTTGGCTGACACTTCAATGCAGTATTGAGGCACTGTCAGAGGTGCCATCTTTTGGATGAGATGTAAAAGATCCCTTGGCACTATTCCGAAGAAGAGCAGGGGCATTCTCATTGGTGTCCTGGCCAATATTTATCCCTCAAGTAACACCACTTAAAAAAACCAAATTATCTGGTCATTATCACACTGCTGTTTGTGGGACCTTGCTGTGTGCAAATTGGCTGTCGTGTTTCTTGCATCACAACCGTGACTACACTTCAAAAGTACTTCATTGGCTGTAAAGCACTTTGGGATGTCCTGATGTTGTGAAAGGCACTATATAAATCCAAGCCTTTCTTTCAGGAGAGGAAGGGAGTTTAAAAAAAAAAAAAAAAAAAAAATGGCACAAAAGGCTAATCCTACACTCAAAGGTCAAATATAGAAATTGCACCAGCAGGAAGGAGTCATGTGAATGCTTCATTAAAATTGTATTAGTCAAGAAACATTCCATGTTAACTCATTGGCTGAGGGAAGGAATCTGCGATTTCTGGGACCGACTTAACCTGTTCATCACTAACCAGCCTAGTTTTCGAACTTGGCCTTGATCCAGGATTTGGATAACTTCAGTTATTTTGAGGAAACGAGTGATGACTATTTTTGAAAGGTAGGGAGATGGTACCTGAGGTGAGTGAACCACTTAACGCATCCTTGTAAGTGGGGGCCAGGAAACGAAGTTGTGTGAACAGATGTTTAGTGGATTCAGGTTTGAGGGAGTAGGAGGTAGCTCTCGTGAATGGGATGAGCTTGGAGAGTAAGGAGAGAAAAATAGGGAAGAAATGAGACATGGGTAACGGTGTAGACTTCGGTTGGGAGAAGATGGTGGGAGGTTTGGCTTAGTGGGAGGAGTAAATTAGCAAGGTGGCTGACGGATGTTCTCTATCATTGGCTGTGTGGTTGATAGTGAGGAAGGAAGCTGTAGCCTGCAGGAAGATATCAATGGACTGGTCAGGTGGGCAGAAAAGTGGCAAATAGAATTCAATTTGGGGAGGGCTAACAAGGCAAGGGAATACACAATAAATGGTAGGATACTGAGAAGTGTAGAGGGACATTGGAGTGCATGTCCACAGATCCCTGAAGGTAGCAGGACAGGTAGATAAGGTGGTTAAGAAGGCATACGTGATATGTTCCTTTATTAGCCGAGGCATAGAATATAAGAGCAGGGAGGTATTGCTTGAACTGTATAAAACGCTAATTAGACCACAGCTAGAGTACTACGTGCAGTTCTGGTCATCACATTACAGGAAAGGTGTGATTGCACTAGAATAGGTACAGAGGAAATTTACGAGGATGTTGCCAAGACTGGAGAATTTTAGCTATGAGGAAAGATTGGATAGGTTGGGGTTGTTTTCTTTGGAACAGAGGAGGCTGAGGGGACATTTAATTGCGGTGTATAAAATTATGATAGAATGGATAGGAAGGACCTATTTCCCTTAGCAGAGAGGTCAATAACCAGGGGGCATAGATTTAAACTAATTGGTAG
Organism: Somniosus microcephalus; assembly: GCF_052327205.1. NCBI lineage: Eukaryota > Metazoa > Chordata > Chondrichthyes > Squaliformes > Somniosidae > Somniosus > Somniosus microcephalus. Next base: position 72,685,671 of record NC_140991.1, read on the forward strand.
AAGGGTTAGAGGGGAGCCGAGAACTTTTTTCACCCAGAGGGTGGTGGGGGTTTGGAACTTGCTACCTGAAAGGGTGGTAGAAGCAGAAACCCTCATCACATTTAAAAAGTACTTGGATATGCACTTGAAGTCCCGTATCCTACAAGGCTATGGACCAAGAGCTGGAAAGTGGGATTAGGCTGAATAGCTCTTTTTCAACCGGCACGGACAAGATGGGCCGAATGGTCTCCTTCTGTGCCATAAATTTCTATGATTTTTATCATGGAGACAAAGAAATCTTTCACACTTGTTAAAGGTCAGGGTGGAGCAGTTTAAGAGGGTGGTCGGTAGTAAATAAAAGTACCTGGGTTATCTTTGCACTCCAGGATGATCCTAGCTTAAATTTGCCTTTAATTTCTACCTCCTCTTGTCATGGTTTAACTTGGTGTTCCATGTTTACCTTTTTTCGTATCATTTATTATCTTGTCTATCTCTAAAAGGTCACCTCTAAACCTCTTTTCAATAATGAAATGCCCAAGTTTTCTTAGAAAACTTAGTCTTCCTACATGACCTTTAGCCATAGCCTAGTGGTTATAGTACAGGACTAGCAAACACAGAGGTCTCGAGTTCAAATGCCTCCATGTCAAGTTGTGAATTTGAATTAAAATATCTGGTATTTTTTGGGCTAGCACAAGAAATGGTCATGACACTTGGATTGACATAAAATCCTCACTGGTTTACTGATGTAACTTGTGCCTTACCAGGTATGGCTTACATGTGACTCCAGTTCCACATTATGTGATTGACTATTAATGCCCTCGGGGCACTTAAGGATGGGCAATAAATACTACCTTGCTAGTGTCAACCATCATTATTTTAAAAAGCTAAATGTAGGGGAAAGATTATTCATGTTTTTAAAAAAAAAAAAAAAAGCAATTTCTTAATCTCCTCCTCTCCTCTCCTGAAGCTGTTGACTGCTTACTGTGGTATGGTTCTCTGCCAAAACCACCTGCGGAGCAAAGATAACCCAAATTTTTTTTCTCCATTACCAATTGTCTCCTTCAACCCTTTTCCCCTGCTCCTGCCACCCTCAACTCCAACAAGAAGTACAAGGAGCTCATGGATTTTTGTCACTCCGATTCAGCTGCCTCCCACCTCTGCCATTTCCCCTGCCAAACGAAGCTAACCCTCCCCTTTGCTTTAGCCCTGGCCCCAGGTCATAGTCATAGAGTTTTACAGCACAGAAAGAGGCCCTTCGGCCCATCGTGTCTGCGCCGCCCATCCATCCCTGTCCAGTCTAATCCCATTTTCCAGCATTTGGTCCGTAGCCTTGTATGCAATGGCATTTCAAGTGCTCATCCAAATGCTTCTTGAATGTTGTGAGGGTTCCTGCCTCTACCATCCTTTTAGGCAGTGAGTTCCACATTCCAACCACCCTCTGGGTGAAAAAGTTCCTCCTCAAATCCCCTCTAAATCTCCTGCCCCTTACCCTGAATCTATGCCCCCTTGTTATTGACCCCCCTACTAAGGGGAAAAGTCCCTCTTTGTCTACCCTATCTATGCCCCTCATCATTTTGTACACCTCAATCAGGTCCCCCCTCAGCCTTCTTTGCTCCAAGGAAAACAACCCCAGCCTGTTTAGTCTTTCTTCATAGCTGAGGCGCTCCATCCCAGGTAACATCCTGGTGAATCTTCTCTGCACCCTCTCCAAAGCAATCACATCCTTCCTATAGTGAGGTGACCAGAACTGCACACAGTACTCCAGCTGTGGCCTCACCAGCATTTTGTACAGCTCCATCATAACCTCCCTGCTCTTATATTCTATGCCTCTGCTAATGAAGGCAAGTATCCCATATGCCTTTTTAACCACCTTCTCTACCTGTTCCGCTGCCTTCAGGGATCTATGTACATGTACACCAAGGTCCCTCTCTACTTCCTAGGGTCCTACCACTCATTGTGTATTCCCTTGCCTTATTTGTCCGTCCAAAATGCATCACCTCGCACTTTTCAGGGTTAAATTCCATTTGCCACTTTTCCGCCCATCTGACCAACCCGTTTATATCGTCCTGTAGCCTGAGGCTTTCCTCCTCGCAATTTACCACCCCACCAATTTTCGTGTCATCTGCGAACTTACTGATCATACCTTTTACATTCTCATCCAAATCATCTATGCAGATCACAAACAACAAGGGACCCAGCACCGATCCCTGAGGTACCCCACTGGACACAGGCTTCCAGTCACAAAAGCAACCTTCGACCATCACCCTCTGCCTCCTGCCACTCAGCCAGTTTAGGATCCAACGCGCCAAGGCACCCTGGATCCCATGGGCTCTTACCTTCTTGACCAGTCTCCTATGCGGGACTTTGTCAAAAGCTTTACTGAAGTCCATGTAAACCACATCCACAGCATTTCCCTCATCCACCCCCGTAGTCACCCCCTCGAAAAATTCAATCAGATTTGTCAGACATGATTTACCCTTGACAAAGCCATGCTGACTATCCCCGATTAATCCTTGCCTCTCCAAGTGGAGACTAATTTTGTCCCTCAGAATTTTTTCCAATAATTTCCCTACCACAGATGTTAGGCTCACTGGCCTGTAATTTCCTGGTTTATCCCTGCTACCCTTCTTGTATAATGGTACTACATTAGCTGTTCTCCAGTCCTCTGGTACATCCCCTGTGGCCAGAGAGGTTCTGAAAATTTGTGTCAGAGCCCCTGCAATCTCCTCCTTTGCCTCCCACAGCAGCCTGGGATACATCTCATCCGGGCCTGGGGATTTATCCACTTTTTGGCCTGCTAAAACCGCTAGCACCTCCTCCCTCTCTTCCCTAGAGGTCTTTCTCTAGTTTCTTTCCTATCTCCTCCTCTGCCCTCTTTGAGCTCATCTCGTCCTCCTACTCCCTTAACCCTTCAAGACTTGGCTTCAAAACAGAAAGCAGAGAGTAGGGGTAAAGGGTAGCTATTCAGAGTGACATAAGGTGGGAAGTGGTGGTCCACAAGGATCAGTGCTTTGACCATTGTTGTTCACAATTTATATTAATGATTTAGACTTTGGAATCAAAAATACAATTTCTAAATTTGAAGATGACACCAAATTTTTTTGGGGGTGGGGTGGATAGTCAATATTAAGGGGGACTGCAACAAATTACAAGAAGACATTAATAAGAGAAGTTATGCTAAACCTGTAGCAAACCTTGGTTAGACCACACTTGGCGTACTGCGTACAATTCTGGTTGCCATATTATAAAAAGGATATAGAGGCACTGGAGAGGGCACAGAAAAAATTTTACAAGGACCAAAAATGCGAGGGTATGCATATCAGGAAAGGATGAACAGTCTGGGTCTCTTCTTAAGAGGTCTTTCAAATTATGAAAGGTTTTGATCGAGTAGATAGAGAGAGCGTTTCCACTTGTGGGAAGAGCAAAACTAGAGGCCATCAACATGAGATAGTCACCAAGAAATCAAATAGGAAATTGAGAAGAAGCTTCTTTACCCAGAGAGTGGTGAGAATGTGGAACTTGCTACCACAGGGAGTGGTTGTAGTGAATAATATAGATGCATTTAAGGGGAGGCTAGATACGCATATGAGGGAGAAGGGAATAGAGGATTATGCTGATCGATTTTAGATGAAGAAAGACTGGAGGGAGCTCGAGTGGAGCATAAACGCTGGCATAGACTGGGGCGAAATACCTGTTTCTGTGCTCTATATCCTATGTAATCCTATCCTATGTACGTAACCCCATTCGCACTAAACTCCCAAATTCCTTTCGTAGCTGTCATGCTAGCTGATATTGTAAATGGTTTCTTCTCTGGTATTGTTCCTCTCCCTATCAAAATTTCCATCATCACCCCCTTGTTAAATAAACCCAGCCTCGACCCCTTTGCCCTTGCAAACCGCCCCATCTCGAGCCTCACTTTCCTTGCCGCAGTCCTTGAATGTGTTGTCAGCTCCCAAATCTGTGCCATCTTTCCTGCAACTCCATATTTGAATCTTTCCATCAGGATTTTGCCTTTGCCACAGCACTGAAATGGATCTACTGAGGCAAAAATTACATTTTCTGTTACTGTGACCGTAGTGCACTGTGCCTCCTCGACCTGTCTTCAGCCTTTGACATGGTTCAATACACCATCCTCCTGCAATGCCTCTTCTCTGTTGTCTAGCTCAATGGGACTGTCCTCGCTTCATTCCACTGTTTGTTATCCAGTTGTAGTCAGGGAATCTCCAATAATGGCTTCTCTACCCATACCTACACCGTTACCTCTGTAGTCCAAGGATTTATCCTTGGCTCCCTCCTCTTCCTCATCTTCATGCTGCCCTTTTGAGAAATAATCGTAAGACATCTGGTCAGCTTCCACTAGCATGCTTACGATGCCCAGCTCTACTTCTCCACCATCTCTCTCGATGCTTCCACTGAATCTGTGTTGTCAGACTGATTGGCATCCAGACCTGGATGAGCCTCAGTTCCCCACAGTTCAACTTGAGAAGGTCAAAGCCATTATCATGGACCCCCTACCATGAACTCCATACCCTTGCCACCCAATTCTGTCCACCCAGCTGCTGTCTTTGGTTGAACCGGATTGTTCGCAACCTCAACATCCTATTTGACCCTGAGCTGAGTGTCTGATCCCTGATCTGTTCCAGCACAAACACTCTCTACTTTTGTCTCTGCACCATCACCTGGTTCTTCCCCTGCCTCAACCCCATCTGCTGCTGAAACCCTGATCCATGCGTTTGTCACCTCCAGACTTGACCACTCCGAAGCTCTCCTGGCTGACCTCCCATCCATAAACTTCATGGCATGATGGCAATGATCCATTTGTATGCAAAGGTTGAAGTTCTTTCAAAGGGGGGGGAGCCCATACATATGGTAGGTAATCTTGTATTCACCTGCGCAAACGTATATGAATGGATAGCTTTGTTCACAAAAAAAATTCTGTTGTATTGTTTATAGCAACATTGTTGTAAGCTTTGGAAAATATGTGCACTGTTAATCCAAATGTGTGTTTTTATTATCAGGAACAATAAAACTATTGGATCTAAAGTCTGTATCTCAGACTGTAAAGAATGCTAAACGTGAAACAGTTCTGTCTGACCACATAATCACTAAAAGAGATGAGGAGGTTGAAGGAGAACTTGAAGAGTTTGAAAATGGGGATGATCAAGATAACTACGCCGAGCAATTGGTCACAGAAACCAGGCCTCGGAAACGGAAAACTGCAAAAACGTCAGAGAGAACTCTTATGATCCAAGAAGAAATGGAACAGAAACAAAAAGGAAGGCGTCAGAGGGACTTTGATAACACACAACTGGATGATGATGATAGTGATGAGGAAAAGAAAAGGAAGGGGAGGATTCGATCTCCAGAAGAAATCGCTGAACTGTGGAACCAAAATCAACAAAAACTGCTTGAGCTAGCCTTACAACAGTATCCGAAGGGGATTTCTGAACGCTGGGACAAAATAGCAAAATGCGTATCAGGAAAAACAAAGGTAAGATTTCTCTCAATAGAAAACCCAGATGTATCGGACTAATAAGACTGACTGACAATAAGTCACTATAATAGTGGCTTGTATTGATTCTTAATATCACCTAATAACTTGAAAGATATTAAGTTTTGATACTGAATTTAATACAGTCTGACCTCATTAAAATGTATGTTAAAAGTTCGTGTCAGAAAAGAGTTCATACTTCAATGATGGTAAAGGAGAACATTTATTGTGCCGGTAATTCTTCCTAATCTGACTTCTTCCCAGTCCCCACCCGCCTCACCCCCACCACATACAACTGAATAAGTTGTCATCCAAATTGTGAAATTATGGGCCTATCTCAAGATTTTTCATCCTTCAGCGACGCAGTGGAGTATGTAGGATTAATGTGTGGTGCCATGGAATGGAGGTCCAAAGATTTGATAACTCATTGTGCTGAGGTCACTATCTCCACTGTGCTGGTTATAGGAAATGTCTAGCAAAAGGCAGGCATCATGAGGGGAGAAGGGAAAAAACACCAAGGTTTTTACCAGCATCCCTTTGTTTGCCTTATGGTGACCAGCTGAAGAAAACAGTGCCAGTTGCCTGGGATGCAAGGGACACATGGCTTGGTGGAAACAAAAGCTGTAGTCGGGGTAAAGGAGGGTATGCATGTAACTTATTGTATTTTTTTAAAATATAAAATAAGTGCTGGGGAATAAAATAACTTGAACATCCAGTGCCCATATCAAGTTTGGCCAGGTACAGCATTACCAAGTGCAGATTGTAGTTTCCCCACCACTTCACCACAGCAATGTGCGGCATCGGCAGCGGGTGGAGGCGGAGCTGAGCGGCAGAGCGACTACAAGAGGCCCCAGAGGCTCAGGTAGGTCCCAGTGCGGCATCGGCAGCGGGTGGAGGCGGAGTTGAGCGGCAGAGCGACTACAAGAAGCCCCAGAGGCTCAGGTAGGCCCCAGTGCGGCATCGGCAGCGGGTGGAGGCGGAGCTGAGTGGCAGAGCGACTACAAGAGGCCCCAGAGGCTCAGGTAGGCCCCAGTGCGGCATCGGCAGCGGGTGGAGGCGGAGCTGAGCGGCAGAGCGACTACAAGAGGCCCCAGAGGCTCAGGTAGGCCTCACCAATCTCCAATCTCAGGCAAGGAGAGAGGTAAAAAGTATTCAAGGTGTGACGTCGCCACAAAGCGGGTAAGTGATTGGTTGGTAAGTATTTCTCCCTTTTTAAGCTTAAATCTCCTTGGTTTATAGTTTCTAAGGTGTGATATTCACCATCTAGAATCAAGGCAGAGGGTATTTAAGAATAATATTAATAAATTTAATTAATTACATAGAATGGGAGATCAGGCGATGTGTTGCTGCTGCAATATGTGGGAGCTGGTGGACACCATTGATGCTCACGGTGATCACATTTGCAGTAAGTGTTGGCTGCTCGAGGAATTCCGGCTCCGTGTTGAAGAGCTGGAGTCCGAGCTTCAAACACTGAGACACATCAGGGAGGGGGAGAGTTACCTGGACTCTGTGTATCAGGAGGTAGTCACACCAATTAGATTAATTAATTCAGGTGTAGTCCGTGGCCAGGGTCAGGATGGTGTGACAAGTGAGGCAGGTACGGGGATCCAGGAGGTAGTGTTGGAGGAGCCGCAGCCCTTGCACTTGTCCAACAGGTTCGAGGCTCTTACTCCCTGTGAGGATGGGAACAGGGACTGCAGGGAGGATGAGCAACCTGGCCACAGCACCGTGGAGCGGGGGGCCATTCAAGTGGGGGGAGTTAAAAGAAATGTTGTAGTGGTAGGGGATAGTATCGTTAGGGGGATAGATAGAGTTCTCTGCAGCCGAGAGCGAGCGTCCCGAAGGCTGTGTTGCCTGCCCGGTGCCAGGGTTAAGGACATCTCCTCTGGACTGGAGAGAAACTTGGAGTGGGAGGGGGAGGATCCAGTTGTCGTGGTCCATGTTGGTACCAACGACATAGATAGGACAAGGAAGGAGGTTCTGCTGAGGGAGCTTGAGCAGCTAGGGGCCAAATTAAAAAGCAGAACCTCAATGGTAATAATCTCTGGATTATTACCTGAGCCACGAGCGAATTTGGCTAGGACAAATAAAATTAGAGAGTTAAATGCGTGGCTCAAAGACTGGTGTGGGAGAAATGGGTTTTGCTTCCTGGGACACTGGCACCAGTACTGGGGCAGGAGGGAGCTGTTCCGTTGGGACGGGCTTCACTTGGCCAGTGCTGGGACTAGAGTCCTGGCGGATCATATAACTAGGGCTGTAGAGAGGGCTTTAAACTAACTAGTGGGGGGGAGGATCCTAGAGAGCAAATAATAAAAATGACAACAGAGAAGGTCATAGAATTAGGTAGCAGTGGGGAAATTAAAAACCAGAGCATGTCAGGAAGGGGCAGAAGGTATGGAGTAAAAGGTAAAGTAATAAAAAGGGCAAAAGCAGGAACTAAGTGTCACAAAACATCTTTGAAAGTTCTCTATCTGAATGCACATAGCATTCGTAACAAAATAGACGAGTTAATTGCACAAATAACTACATATGGGTATGATCTTGTGGCCATTACAGAAACATGGCTGCAGGGTGACAATGCCTGGGAAGTAAACATACCAGGTTATTTAACGATCAGGAAGGACAGGCAGGAAGGAAGGGGAGGTGGGGTGGCTATGTTAATAAAGGAAGGAATCACTGTAATACAGAGAAATGATATTGGGTCAAAAGATCAGGACAATGAAACCGTTTGGGTGGAGGTAAGGAATAATAAGGGGAAAAAAACACTAGTGGGCGTAGTCTATAGGCCTCCGAACTCTGGCAACTCTGTTGGACGGAGTATCAATCGGGAAATAGTTGAGGCTTGTAATAAGGGAACATCTATAATTATGGGGGATTTTAACTATCATATGAATTGGACAAATCAAATTGGGCAGGGCTGCCTTGAGGATGAGTTCATTGAGTGTATTAGGGATGGGTTTCTTGAGCAGTATGTAACTGAACCGACCACGAGACAGGATTAATTAAAAATGTCCTAGTAAAGGATCCCCTTGGAATGAGTGACTATAACATGGTTGAATTCCATATTCAATTAGAGGGTGAGAAGGTTGGATCTCAAACAAGCGTGCTGAGCTTGAATAAAGGAGACTATGAAGGTATGAGCGGAATTGAGTAGAGTGGATTGGGAAAATAGATTAAAGGGTAAGATGATACATGATCAATGGTGTACATTTAAGGAGTTATTTTACAACTTCCAAAAAATATATATTCCACTGAGAAGAAAAGGGTGTAAAAGAAAAGACAGCCATCCGTGGCTAAGTAAAGAAATTAAGGATAGTATGTGACTAAAAACAAGGGCATATAAGGTAGCCAAATCTAGTGGGAGGATAGAGGATTGGGAAAACTTTAAAAGACAGCAAAAAATAACAAAAAGATTGATTAAGAAAGGGAAGATAGATTATGAAAGTAAATTAGCAAAAAATATAAAAACAGATAGTAAGAGTTTTTATAGTTATATAAAAAGAAAAAGGGTGGCTAAGTAAATGTTGGTCCCTTAGAGGATGAGACTGGGAAATTAATGGTGGGAAATATGGAGATGGCAAAAACACTGAGTGAATATTTTACATCAGTCTTTACAGTAGAAGACACTAAGAATATCCCAACACTGGACAAACAGGGGGCTAAAGGGGGGGGGAGGAGCTAAACACGATCAAAATCACTAAGGAAGTGGTACTCGGTAAAATAATGGGACTCAAGGCGGATAAATCACCTGGACCTGATGGCTTACATCCTAGGGTCTTGAGGGAAGTGGCGGTAGGGATTGTGGATGCATTGGTAATTTTCCAAAACTCCCTGGACTCGGCAATGGTCCCGGCAGACTGGAAAACTGCTAATGTAACACCCTTATTTAAAAAGGGCAGTAGACAGAAGGCTGGAAACTATAGACCGGTTAGCCTAACATCTGTGGTAGGTAAAATTTTGGAGTCCATTATTAAGGAGACAGTAACAGGACATTTGGATAATAATTTAATAGGACAAAGTCAGCATGGTTTTATGAAGGGGAAGTCATGTTTGACAAATTTGCTGGAGTTCTTTGAGGAAGTAACATATAGGGTGGATAAAGGGGAACCAGTGGATGTAGTGTATTTAGACTTCCAAAAGGCATTTGACAAGGTGCCACACAAAAGATTATTGCTTAAGATAAAAAATCATGGGATTGGGGGTAATATTCTGGCATGGATAGAGGATTGGCTATCTCACAGAAGGCAGAGAGTTGGGATAAATGGTTCATTCTCAGACTGGCAATCAGTAACTAGTGGTGTTCCGCAGGGGTCAGTGCTGGGTCCCCAACTCTTTACAATCTATATTAACGATTTGGAGGAGGGGACCGAGTGTAACATATCAAAGTTTGCAGATGATACTAAGATGGGAGGGAAAGTAGTGAGTGAGGAGGACATAAAAAACCTGCAAGGGGACATAGACAGGCTAAGTAAGTGGGCAGAGATTTGGCAGATGGAATACAATACTGGAAAGTGTGAGGTTATGCACTTTGGCAGGAAAAATCGTAGAGCAAGTTATTATCTTAATGGCAAGAAACTGGAAAGTACTGAAGTACAAAGGGATCTGGGGGTCCTGGTGCACGAAACTCAAAAGGTTAGTATGCAGGTGCAGCAAGTGATTAAGTGGTTCTGTGATAGTGGATTGGCAGTTAGGATCAGATCAGCCATGATCTTATTGAATGGCGGAGCAGGCTCGAGGGGCCGATTGGCCTACTGCTCCTATTTCTTATGTTCTTATGTGCTTTAACTCCATTCTTAGACCATGCTAATCTGCCAGTATGAATTACTGTATCTAACGACTATTATCCTTGTAGCCTGAGTAATTCCCTCTGTGTGTAAATTTGAGAGTAGTTTGCACTGTGGCCCTATGTCCACTGGGAACTGGGTTGAGATTGCCCAAATTCATTTCATCCCAATTTCTGGATTATGCTGATTTACCACGTCTATCAGTCCTCCTTTAGTCGTTTGCAAGGTGCAGGTAAAGACTATCATTATAATCAAGTCTTTAAATCTGTCCTTACCAAATGCCCATATATGTATACATTTCTGGTAGGAATTCAGGTGAACTTAGTCCTTTAGGGTTTTTCTTTGGAATGCTGGAGGGAGTCTGGAATCCTCTCCCTACATTAATACAGGTCCCATTCTCCCCTCGGCACTCTTTGGTACCCTCTACCACTTTCTGGAACACCAAGGAGATCTTTAGGTGTCCAGGGCTTTCACATCTAGAAAGAAGACCTCTATGGGCTTTCTACCTGACATGGGTTCATTCTTATCAATGCCTCTACGGTGTCAGCCATGGCTCAGTGGGATTACTCTCCCCTCTGAGTCAGTAGGTTGTGTTCAACCTCACTCCAGAGAGTTGAGCACGAAATCTAGGCTGACACTTCAGTGCAGTACTGAGGGAGTGCTGTACTGTCCAAGGTGCCGTCGTTGGGTGAGATGTTAAACTGATGCCCAGTCTGCCCCCTCAAGTGGATGTAAAAGATCCCGTGGCACTATTTCAAAAAAGAGCAGGGGAGTTCTCGCTGGTATCCTGGCCAATATTTATCCCTCAACCAAAATTGCTAAAACAAATTACCTGGTCATTATCACAATAAGAACATAAGAAATAGGAGCAGGAGTAGGCCAATCGGCCCCTCGAGCCTGCTCCGCCATTTAATAAGATCATGGCTGATCTGATCCTAACTGCCAATCTACTATCACAGAACCATCTCCTGAATCTAACAGAATTAGACACACGAAATAGGAGCAGGATCAGGCTACACGGCCCCTGGGCCCGCTCCGCTACCCACAGGGCCATGTCCGATCCGAACCTCGACTCATGTCCAAATTCCTGCCCGCTCCCCATAACCCTTAATTCCCTTTACTTCTAGGAAACTGTCTATTTCTGTTTTAAATTTATGTAATGATGTAGCTTCTACAGCTTTTTGGGGCAGCATATTCCATGGACCTACCACCCTCTGAGTGAAGTAGTTCCTCCTCATCTCAGTTTTGAAAGAGCAGCCCCTTATTCTAAGACTATGCCCCCTAGTTCTAGTTTCACCCATCATCGGGAACATCCTCCCCGCATCCACCCGATCCAACCCCTTCACAATCTTATATGTTTCAATAAGATCGCCTCTCATTTTTCTGAACTCCAATGAGTAGAGTCCCAATCTACTCAACCTCTCCTCATATGTCCATCCCCTCATCCCTGGGATTAACCGAGTGAACCTTCTTTGTACTGACTCGAGAGCAAGTATGCCTTTTCTTAAGTATGGACACCAAAACTGTATGCAGTATTCCAGGTGCGGTCTCACCAATACCTTGTACAACTGAAGCAATACCTCCCTATTTTTATATTCTATCCCCCTAGCAATGAAAGCCAACATTCCATTGGCCGCCTTAATCACTTGCTGCACCTGCATACTAACCTTTTGAGTTTCGTGCACCAGGACCCCCAGATCCCTTTGTACTTCAGTACTTTCCAGTTTCTTGCCATTAAGATAATAGCTTGCTCTACGATTTTTCCTGCCAAAGTGCATAACCTCACACTTTCCAGTATTGTATTCCATCTGCCAAATCTCTGCCCACTTATTTAGCCTGTCTATGTCCCCTTGCAGGTTTTTTATGTCCTCCTCACTCACTACGTTCCCCCCCATCTTAGTATCATCTGCAAACTTTGATATGTTACACTCGGTCCCCTCCTCCAAATCGTTAATATAGATTGTAAAGAGTTGGGGACCCAGCACCGACCCTTGCGGAACACCACTAGTTGTGAGACCTTGTGTGTAAATTGGCTACCGCGTTTCCTACATTACAACTGTGCCTAACCTTCAAAAGTACTTCAATGGCTATAAAGCACTTTGGGACACCCTGAGGGTGTGAAAGATGCTTTATAAGTGTAATTTTTTTTCTTTCTACGCGTGCACTTGCATTGAGCGTCAATGTTCTCATTAATACAACCAGGGCTGCTTCACAAATCTGTCTGAGCCCGAGAGGCTCACTCCACTGTTGCTCCTAACTGTGCAAAGTGATTTAGGTGTTGGCTCGTGACACAAGTAGAGGGTTATGCTGCATTCCAACCCAAAGCCAGAGTCCTGGAGCCCTGCCTACTTTTAACTCCATGGTGGCTTGGAAGCTGTACGTGGTTGTCCTGAAAGCCTTTGAATGAATCGTCCCTTTGGGCCATAAATCCGAATAGCTGGATTTTCACATTGTGTCAAGGAGACATCCATGCCACCGCTAAAAGAGGACTTCTCTGCAATGGACATCCTAGCTTCAGGAGACCAGTCCAAGGGATGTTGCTTTGCTGTTCACTTTGTTGACAGTTACCCACAACAACTGCAAGCAAAGTTGCTGCAGATCTCTCCACATTGTAAGGTGATTTTCAGTGAGCAGGTGGAAGATCTATATAATGCCATCAGCAGAGTCTCTCAGCTATCCAGGATTGGCACTTGAGGGTTTTATAACCACCTTCCAGCTCCCAAGGACAAGATGGCGCTTGGCTGTGAATGTCCTCCACAACTGGATAGCCTGCCAATGTTCATTGTAAAGGCTCATATGTGAATAATGGACTCTTGGCAAAGTACCAAAGGGTGGCTGGCATCCATGAAACTGTGTCCCAGTAATCAATGCCTTCAAGAAAGAAAGGGAGAAAAACAGATTTGCATTTACACTGGGCAGCTTGCGTCTCAACAAACAGTGAGCTGTCTGCTGAAAAACTTGCGTCCATTGATGGTGAAAAAGAAAGTATGACACTTAATGGGTGTGCTGAGCTCTGTTTTTATACAAAGACCCATAGAGAGCAAACTCTTAGATCAGGCTACCTATCCTCACGCAGAATGTGTAGGCTGACATTTTCGTCTACAATGCCACAATTCCTGGAATTGAGCCTTGTTTACAGCACGAAGTGCAGCTGAATGGAGGAAGACTTGTGTACCTGTATTTGGCTGCACTGCTGTAGTGGCTTTATTGATGAATTTCCTTGGTTGTCCAAAGATACTTTTACAACTATTTATTTTGTTAGGTTTATTGAAAGTTTTGATACCAATTACCAAACATTGCATCATTAAATGAAGGGTAGAATGTCTTTCCTTCTGCTATATTGCAGCTGCTCAGTATCTCTCGGACATTCTATTCACCTCCCCCCAGGAACATAGAAACAGAGAACATAGAAAAATAGGAGCAGGAGTAGGCCCTTCGAGCTTGCTTTGCCATTCAGTATGATCATGGCTGATCTTCTATTTCAATACCATATTTCTGCTCTCTCCCCATACCCTTTGATGCCTTTTGTGTCTAGAAATCTATCTATCTCCTTCTTAAATATATTCAGGTACTTGACCTCCACAGCCTTCTGTGGTAGAGAATTCCACAGGTTCACCACCCTCTGAGTGAAGAAAGTTCTCCTCATCTCAGTCCTAAATGTCCTACCCTGTATCCTGAGACTGTGACCCCCCAGCCAGGGGAAACATCCTCCTTGCATCCAGTCTATCTAGCCCTGTCAGAATTTTATACGTTTCAATGAGATCCTCTCTCATTCTTCTAAACTGTAGTGAATACAGGCCTAGTCGACCCAATCTCTCCTCATACGACAGTCCTGCCATCCCAGGAATCACCCTGGTGAACCTTTGCTGCACTCCCTCTATGGCAAGTATATCCTTTCTTAGGTAAGGAGACCAAAACTGCACACAGTACTCCAGGTGTGGTCTCACCAAGGCCCTGTATAACTGTAGTAAGATATCCTTGCTCCTGTACTCAAATCCTCTTGCAATGAAGGCCAACATACCATTTGCCTTCCTAACTGCTTGCTGCACCTGCATGTTTGCTTTCAGTGACTGGTGTACAAGGACACCCAGGTCCCACATCAACATTTCCCAATCTATCACCATTTAAATAATACTCTGCCTTTCTGTTTTTCCTACCGAAGTGGATAACTTCACATTTATCCGCGTTATACTGCATCTGCCATGTATTTGCCCACTCACTCAACTTGTCTAAATCGCCTTGAAGCCTCTTTGCATCCTCCTCACAACTCACAATCCCACCTAGTTTCATGTCGTCTGCAAACTTGGAAATATATTACATTTGGTTCCCTCATCCAAATCATTGATAGTATTGGGGAAAGCTGGGGCCCAAGCACTGATCCCTGCGGTACTCCACTATTCACCGCCTGCCACCCCGAAAAAGACCCATTTATTCCTACTCTGTTTCCTGTCTGTTAACCAATTTTCAATCCATGCCAGTATATTACCCCCAATCCCATGTGCTTAATTTTGCACACTAACCTCTTATGTGGGACTTTATCAAAGGCCTTCTGAAAATCCAAATACACCACATCCACTGGTTCTCCCTTATCTATTCAACAGTTACACCCTCAAGAAATTTTGCACCTCCTTAGCTGTTTGCTCAGATTAAACTCAAAGATGTTCTCTTCAAACCTGAGCTTAGGCTGTACCCGAAGGTACGCAACTGAACCACACTCAAGTTTAACTTCATTATCCTGGCCTTGAATTTTCTCTCTCTTTGCGCCCAGAGACACGCATAACCGAGGCGTAAATCAATTGCGCAGCCTAAAAGATCATGTAAAAATATCCTTGATCTTTTATGGTCATCTATTGATTACTCCACCCGAACAGATCGCCACCCATTAAAATGGCCCCACCCCCAATTTACAGGGCCCCATATACGGGTTTCCTGCAATTGCATTTGCTCAAAGGCTCCTAACATTACGACCAGATTTTCATGCGCAAAAGGAAACAGTCATTTTCTGGTATTTTATTACAATTATTTGAGCATTTAAACGAAAATTATCCTCACTGAGACCTGCATTATATTTTCTCTTTCTTTTAATGCATTTTATATTGTAAGTCACACTTAAAAATTGAAAAGCTTCCCCAATTGCAGGTTCCTGAAACATGCTATGCCTAATGTGCATGAATGATGATTAAATGAGTTGACACTTTAATTTTCATATTTAAAGAAGAGAAATATATGGTGTGAGTTTGCCGCTTTCCTTGGGTCCTGATTGTTTATGTTGATTTACTCTCTTACGTTCGGGCGTATTCTAATTAGATTCACATGAAATTTAAGTGTAACTTGATATCGGCAGAATGGGTTCGGGAATGGGTGCATTTTCAGGTCTAACTTCTGGGTTGCGCTCACGGAGGAAGTTCCGAGCCCTCATGTCCAGTCCACTGGAAAGACCAGATATTTCTACCTCCAGAAACATAGAAGATAGGAGCAGGAGTAGGCCATTCGGCCCCTCGAGCCTGCTCCGCCATTTAATGAGATCATGGCTGATCATCCAAATTCAGTACCCTGTCCCTGTTTTCTCCCCATATCCCTTGATCCCTTTAGCCTTAAGAAATATATCTAACTCCTTCTTGAATTTATTTAATGAATTGGCCTCAACTGCCTTCTGTGGTAGAGAAGGTCACAGGTTCACCACTCTCTGGGTGAAGAAATTCCTCCTCATCTCTGTCCTAAATGGCTTACCACTTATCCTTAGACTGTGACTCCTGGTTCTGGACTCCCCCACCATCGGGAACATCCTTCCTGCATCTAATCTGTCTAGTCCTGTTAGAATTTTATAAGTTTCAATGAGATCCCCTCTCATTCTTCTAAACTCCAGCGAGTATAAGCTCAATCGACCCAAACTCTCCTCATACGTCATTCCTGCCATCCCAGGTATCAGTCTGGTGAATCTTCGCTGCACTCCCTCCACGGCAAGAACATCCTTCCTCAGGTAAGGCGACCAAAACTGCACACAATACTCAAGGTGTGGTCTCAGCAAGGCCCTGTACAACTGCAACAAGACATCCTTGTTCCTGTACTCGAATCCTCTCGCTACGAAGGCCAACATACCATTTGCCGCCTTATCTGCCTGCTGCACCTGCATGCTTGCCTTCAACGACTGGTGCACAAGGACACCCAGGTCTCGTTGCACTTCCCCTTCTCCCAATCTATTGCCGTTCAGATAATAATCTGCCTTCCTGTTTTTGCCACCAAAGTGGATAAACTCGCATTTATCCACATGATACTGCATCTGCCATGTATCTGCTCAATTACCCAACCTGTCCAAATCATACTGGAGTTTCTCGGCATCCTCCTCACAGCACACACGCCCACCCAGCTTTGTGTCATCTACAAACTTGGAGATATTACATCTAGTTCCCTCGTCTAGATCATTAATATATATTGTGAATAGCTGGGGTCCTAGCACCGATCCCTGCGGTACCCCACTAGTCACTGCCTGCCACTCGGAAAAAGATCCGTTTATTCCAACTTTTTGCTTCCTGTCTGCCAACCAGTTCTCTATCCAAGTCAGTACCTTGCCCCCAATCCCATGTGCTTTAACTGTACATGCTAATCTCTTATGTGGGACCTTATCGAAAGCCTTCTGAAAGTCCAAATACACCACATCCACTGGTTCTCCCTTATCTATTTTACCAGTTACATCCTCAAAAAATTCCAGAAGATTAGTCAAGCACGATTTACTTTTTGTAAATCCATGTTGACTTTGTCCGATCCTGTCACTGTTTTCCAAGTGCTCTGCTATTACATCTTTTATAATGGACTCTAGCATTTTCCTCGCTACCGATGTCAGGCTTACCGGTCTATAATTCCCCGTTTTCTCTTCACCACCTTTTTTGAATAGTGGGCTTACATTAGCTACCCTTCAATCCATGGGAACTGTTCCAGAGTCTGTAGAATTTTGGAAGATGACCAGCAATGCATCTACTATTTCTAGGGCCACTTCCTTAAGTACCCTAGGATGTAGATTATCAGGCCCTGGGGATTTATCAGCCTTCAATCCCGTCCAATCCCGTCAATTTCCCTATCACCATTTCCCTACAAATACTGATTTCATTCAGTTCCTCCCTCTCATTAGACCCTATGTTCCCTGACATCTCTGGGAGGTTATTTGTGTCCTCCTTTGTGAAGACAGAACCAAAAAAGGTATTTAATTGGTCAGCCATTTCTTTGTTCCCCATTATAAATTCGCCTGATTCTGACTGCAAGGGACCTACGCTTGACTTCACCAATCTTTTTCTCTTCACATATCTATAAAAGCTTTGACAGTCAGTTTTTATTTTCCCTGAAAACTTACTCTCATACTGTACTTTCCCCTGCTTAATTAATCCCTTTGTCCTCCTTTGTTGGATCCTAAACTGCTCCCAGTCCTCAAGTTTGCTGCTTTTTCTGGCCAATTTATGTCCTCTCCTTGGATCTAATGCTATCCCTAATTTCCCTTATTAGCCACGGTTGTGTCACCTTTTTTGTTTTATTTTTATGCCAAACAGGGATGAACAAATTCTGTAGTTCATCCATGCGATCTTTAAATGTTTGCCATTGCCTATACACCGTCAACCCTTTAAGTAACGTTCCCCAGTCCATCCTAGCCAACTCGCCCCCTCATACTATCGTAGTTTCATCCTCAAAAATTCAAGTAGATTAGTCTTTTTTGAATAGAGTCATAGTCATAGAGTTTTACAGCACAGAAAGAGGCCCTTCGGCCCATCGTGTCTGCGCCGCCCATCCATCCCTGTCCAGTCTAATCCCATTTTCCAGCATTTGGTCCATAGCCTTGTATGCAATGGCATTTCAAGTGCTCATCCAAATGCTTCTTGAATGTTGTGAGGGTTCCTGCCTCTACCACCCTTCCAGGCATTGAATTCCACATTCCAACCACCCTCTGGGTGAAGAAGTTCCTCCTCAAATCCCCTCTAAATCTCCTGCCCCTTACCCTGAATCTATGCCCCCTTGTTATTGACCCCCCCACTAAGGGGAAAAGTTCCTCTTTATCTACCCTATCTATGCCCCTCATCATTTTGTACACCTCAATCAGGTCCCCCCTCAGCCTTCTCTGCTCCAAGGAAAACAACCCCAGCCTGTCCAGCCTCTCTTCATAGCTGAGGCGCTCCATCCCAGGTAACATCCTGGTGAATCTTCTCTGCACCCTCTCCAAGGCAATCACATCCTTCCTATAGTGAGGCGACCAGAACTGCACACAGTACTCCAGCTGTGGCCTCACCAGCGTTTTGTACAGCTCCATCATAACCTCCCTGCTCTTATATTCTATGCCTCGGCTAATGAAGGCAAGTATCCCATATGCCTTTTTAACCACCTTATCTACCTGCTCCGCTGCCTTCAGGGATCTATGTACATGTACACCAAGGTCCCTCTGACCCTCTGTACTTCCTAGGGTCCTACCACTCATTGTGTATTCCCTTGCCTTATTTGTCCGTCCAAAATGCATCACCTCGCACTTTTCAGGGTTAAATTCCATTTGCCATTTTTCCGCCCATCTGACCAACCCGTTTATATCGTCCTGTAGCCTGAGGCTTTCCTCCTCGCAATTTACCACCCCACCAATTTTCGTGTCATCTGCGAACTTACTGATCATACCTTTTACATTCTCATCCAAATCATTTATGTAGATCACAAACAACAAGGGACCCAGCACCGATCCCTGAGGTACCCCACTGGACACAGGCTTCCAGTCACAAAAGCAACCTTCGACCATCACCCTCTGCCTCCTGCCACTCAGCCAGTTTAGGATCCAACGCGCCAAGGCACCCTGGATCCCATGGGCTCTTACCTTCTTGACCAGTCTCCTATGCGGGACTTTGTCAAAAGCTTTACTGAAGTCCATGTAAACCACATCCACAGCATTTCCCTCATCCACCCCCGTAGTCACCCCCTCGAAAAATTCAATCAGATTTGTCAGACATGATTTACCCTTGACAAAGCCATGCTGACTATCCCCGATTAATCCTTGCCTCTCCAAGTGGAGACTAATTTTGTCCCTCAGAATTTTTTCCAATAATTTCCCCACCACAGATGTTAGACTCACTGGCCTGTAATTCCCTGGTTTATCCCTGCTACCCTTCTTGAATAATGGTACTACATTAGCTGTTCTCCAGTCCTCTGGTACATCCCCTGTGGCCAGAGAGGTTCTGAAAATTTGTGTCAGAGCCCCTGCAATCTCCTCCTTTGCCTCCCACAGCAGCCTGGGATACATCTCGTCCGGGCCTGGGGATTTATCCACTTTTTGGCCTGCTAAAACCGCTAGCACCTCCTCCCTCTCGATGCTAATATGTTCAAGTATGTCACAGTCCCCTTGCCCGATTTCTATGTCTGCATCGTCTTTCTCCATAGTGAACACAGATGCAAAATAGTGGGGTAACATTAGCTACTCTCTAATCCATGGGAACTGTTCCAGAGTCTATAGAATTTTGGAAGAACATCACCTTCCTATGTCCCTACCTCCCCACTCATGAAACCCTCATTGAAGCCTTTGCCAATTTGAGGCTCAAATTGTTTTATTGCTTCATAAGAAAAAGTTGAAGATGGAAACAGCTATTTGCCCAATGAATTCCATTATCTGGTGCTTCACCTTGCATCCAGCCACATTTTGAATACCCCTTATTGTCTTTGACTTTACTATCTTACCCAGTAGATTATTATAGACAAATTTTTCCTAATGCATCTAAAATAATAATTTACATACTGTACATTTTAATTGTTACTTTTCACTTATTTAAATCTGTTCCATGGTTCTATTATCCTATGTTCCTAATCCCAAAGATGCAAAATAATTATGCAATCCATCTGTCTTTTCCAAGCACACACAACTTTCAATTACAACAACAACTTTCATTTATCTGGCACCTTTTAATGTAGTAAAACGTGCCATGGCGCTTCACAGGAGCGCTACCAAACAAAATTTGACACCGAGCCACAAGGTGATATTGGGGCAGCTGACCAAAAGCTTGGTCCAAGAGGTACGTTTTAAGGAGCCTCTTAAAAGACGAAAGAAAAGTAGAGAGGTTTAGGGTGGGAATTCCAGAGCTTAGGGCCTAGGCAACAGAAGGCACGGCCGCCAATGGTGGAGCGATTATAATCGGGGATACGCAAGAGTCCAGAATTGGAGGAGTGCAGATATCTGAGGGTTGTAGGGCTGGAGGAGGTTACAGAGATAGGGAAGGGGTAAGGCCATGGAGGGATTTGAAAACGAGGATGAGAATTTTAAAATCGAGCCAGTGTAGGTCAGCGAGCACAGGGGTGATGGGTGAACAGGACTTGGTGCGAGTAGGATACGGGCAGAAGAGTTTTTGATGAATTCAAGTTTGTGGAAGATGGGAGGCCGGTCAAGAGTACGTTGGAATAGGTAACAAAGGTATGTGTGAGGGTTTCAGCAGCAGATGAGCTGAATTACCTACCATTTGAAGCCACCTAGGCCCCATGCTCTGCAATTCCCTCCCTAACCCTCCTTCATTAAAATCAACTCCTTTGACCAAGCTTTTGGCACCCTCTCAAATATCTCGTCCTTTGGTTCTCAGTACCCATTTTTTCTTTAGGAACTGCCTTGCGCTGTTTTTCCTATGTTGAAGGAGCTATAAAAGATAACTTGTAGTAGTAGCTTGCTGATGAAACACTGATCAGTCTTAATGCCAAATTTCTTATTGTTTTGCAGGAAGAATGCATAATCAGGTACAAACTATTGGCTGAACTGGTCATGAAGAGGAAACAAGCCAAAAGCTGACTGAAAATGGTACCTATGACCACTGGTCTCACTCCAGAAGCAGTAATGTGCCATCGACAAATATATTGTGTAAACCTGGAGCCTAGTTGCTTATAACTTACCTCAGCTTTCTTTTTTGACAATGTCATGTGCCTTAGTTTAAAAAAAATCAATGTGCCACCATCTCCTACAGAATAATCTGATAGTTTCATATTTTAGAATCCCATTTGTTCATTAAATGCCATGCACATCTGGATAGTTTTAAATTTGTTTATAAGAAACTAATTTTCTGTACCCCAGTTTCACGCTTGTCTTTATACATTGGTCATAAGTTTGTATTCCTTTCCTTGCAGATTGTTGATAAGAGTTTGGTTTCTTGCATTTTTAACTGAGTAGTTATTTTATGCATACTAATACAAAACAGGGTGTTTTGAGATTATGTAAAATCCAACTGCAAATTAAGATCATAATTAAGGAGTTTAATTTGAATTGACTTTTTTTCTGTTTCTGCTTTTTCATCCCCCATCTCTCCTTAACTATGGTGCACCATACGGTTCAACTCCAAGGGTGATAGCAACCCTTCAGTACCTCGCCCAAGTGACCAATCTTCATATGTGAGCCTAGCCCGAGTATCGGTATTCATAGCTGAGTCGCGATCAAAACCTGTCCTTGGTCAATATCCACACGTGCTTGTAGCGTGAGTCTCTGGGTAATGAGCATGATCGGAAAGCCAATTGCAACCCTGGCTGGGATCAGCTAATACAATGGAGGCAGGTGATCTAAGTAGGGACCTTCTTGTTTAGCATGGCTCAGTACCACACCACATGTTGTCCCTAGCTACTGAACCTTTGGAGAATCCTCTGTGGAATGATTTTTTTAATGCATGCACAAATCAATTGGTTTTAAATCCTTGAGTATGTAAAGTTGAAGAGGATCTGCCAAGGAGTTCTGTACAGTGCACTGTCTTTGCTTATTTTTTGCAATCTGCATTAGTAATAAGTTAATGTATGTCAAAGTTAGGATTTACTTAAGTGGAGTGAAGCTTTGTTTCTGCAAGTTACCTGTGATGCTGGAACAGCACAGTGTAGAAACTTTCAATGGTATTTTTTCTAAAGTCGCAAACGTTTGTCCAGTTGACAAATGTGATGCATCTGTGGTTGTGATTAAGTGTGTTTGAATTTTGGTTTATGCAGAAGCCTTTTACTAATATTTATATATTTTTTGAATCCAGACTTCATGTAGTCACACATTTGTGTGCTGTAATCCACAAATAACAGTCCAGTCTCAAATGAGTTATGATGACTTAAGATTCCAAAACATTTGCTTACTACAACACAACACAGAAGCATGTTTCAGAAAGTAGTCTCCCTTTTGAATAAGATTTTTCCTACATACTGTAATGTACAGTACATCTAGTTCCCAGCAAGTTCAGTTTTAACATTTCCATCTGTTGTACACAGTAGAAACTGTTTCAAAAGTTGTTAATGCTTGAATTTTATCACCAGATATATACTGGTATGAGCCTGGTATAATGATACTGGCACAAAACCTCATCCCTTTAGGCTGTGTTTCCATTTTGGTTTTCAGTGCCTCAGTTATATTGAGATCTGCTGCCATAATCTGAATCAGTATGAAACTGGTGAGGATACATTTGTGAAATTGCCATAATTATACTGGGTGCACTCAGTAGGGCAGTTCCAACTGTAATTAGGAATTTTTAGAACCCTGTCTTCCTCATGAAATATCCTCCACCCATACTGGGCTTAAAGCATTGTGATTTGTTCTGGGGAATGATGTGCACATGTAAGAAAGTGCTGTCATGACATTGCAGATAGGCAGTGCCACGTGTGACCATCTACTCCCGTGCCCTATAAAGTCCATCTGTGGCATAATGTTTGTTTTTCCCCCAGTTACAAGTCGTGTTTGTGCTAGAGAAAGAAAGTTCCAAGGTCCATCTAGTTCGCCTACTGCCATCCTGGTAATCGCATTATTCAATGATAATGGAGTTGTTGACTAATCATAGTTATCCATCTCTTATCAATTAGTCTACAACAGACACAGAAATGAGGTGAGAAAACCCCCAGTGGTGGACAACTTTGGGAACTTAAAGTCTAAAGTCATCTGTTCCTCCCAAGCATTCTCTTCCTCCTCTTAGGCAGTCCCTCGGAACCAAGCATGCTACACTTATGTCTTGTGATAGCCTTCCCTACACTTGGTGGTGGTAATGGATGTGTCCGTAACAGGATGGAGTGCCCACCTGCAGAGAACAATCCAACAGTTAACCTGACACATTAATTGCCTGGAACTATGGGTAGGAAAATAGCTCGGGCCGAGTTCCAAACCAAAGAACAGGGAAAATTGTCAGGTGTGCAATTAGAATAAGAATAAACGGGGAGGGGCTTACTACTGTTCTCTTTTTCAAGACCAGATCCATGGTGTCTGATTCAAAAGTTTATGCTTGACTCAGACATTTAGCTGGGGTGGACAATGTAGTGGCAGATGTTCCACCATTTCACAAATTTATCCTTGAGGTAAAAAATCACTAATGTGGTTCAAGAAAATTTCCAGTTTGGAGGTGTCTGGAGATAAAATTTCCAGTTTGGAGGTGTCTGGGGATAAAATTTCCAGTTTGGAGGTGTCTGGGGATAACATTTCCAGTTTGGAGGTGTCTGGGGATAACATTTCCAGTTTGGAGGTGTCTGGAGATGAAATTTCCAGTTTGGAGGTGTCTGGGGATAACATTTGCAGTTTGGAGGTGTCTGGGGATAACATTTCCAGTTTGGAGGTGTCTGGAGATAAAATTTCCAGTTTGGAGGTGTTTGGGGATAAAATTTCCAGTTTGGAGGTGTCTGGGGATAACATTTCTAGTTTGGAGGTGTCTGGAGATAACATTTCCAGTTTGGAGGTGTCTGGGGATAACATTTCCAGTTTGGAGGTGTCTGGGGATAACATTTCCAGTTTGGAGGTGTCTGGGGATAAAATTTCCAGTTTGGAGGTGTCTGGGGATAACATTTCCAGTTTGGAGGTGTCTGGGGATAACATTTCCAGTTTGGAGGTGTCTGGGGATGAAATGGTTGAAGTTACAACACTCAAAGCGGCCAGTTGGCTCTTCATTCATAGAAACATAGAAGATAGGAGTAGGCCATTCGGCCCCTCGAGCCTGTTCTGCCATTCAACGAGATCATGGCTGATCATCCAAATTCAGTACCCTGTCCCTGCTTTCTCCCCATATCCCTTGATCCCTTTAACCTTAAGAAATATATCTAACTCCTTCTTGAATATATTTAATGAATTGGCCTCAACTGCTTTCTGTGGTAGAGAATTCCACAGGTTCACCACTCTCTGGGTGAAGAAATTCCTCCTCATTTCAGTCCTAAATGGCTTACCCCTTATCCTTAAACTGTGGCCCCTGGTTCTGGACTCCCCGGCCATCGGGAACATCCTTCCTGCATCTAGTCTGTCCAGTCCTGTTAGAATTTTATAAGTTTCAATGAGATCCCCTCTCATTCTTCTAAACTCTAGCGAATATAAGCCAAATCGACCCAATCTCTCCTCATACGTCATTCCTGTCATCCCAGGTATCAGCCTGGTGAATCTTCGCTGTACTCCCTCCATGGCAAGAACATCCTTCCTCAGATAAGGCGACCAAAACTGCACACAATACTCAAGGTGTGGTCTCACCAAGGCCCTGTACAACTGCAGCAAGACATCCTTGCTCCTGTACTCGAATTTAGCTCTTCAACTGGAACTGTCTACTCTAAACCCATTTCCCTATCTTTTCCCCAGTTTCTTTTATATTCTTCCTTTTCAAATACCTATCCAATTCCCTTTCCAGTGACGAAAACCACTTGTGATAATGCGTTCCATGTTCTAATCATAGAATCATTCAGTACGGAAGGGGGCCATTTGGCCCATCGTGCCTGTGCCAGCTCTTTGAAAGTGCTACCCTCTTCTAACTTGCTCCTTCATTCTTTTAGTGATAATCTTATGTTTATACCCCCTTGATTCACTAACTAGTGGAAACTATCTGTTTACTTCCTTAAAATCTTACATAATTTTGAAAACTTCTATTAGATCACCCCCTTAAACTTATCTGTTCCAGTGGCATTTTTTTCATAACTATAACCTCTCCTAGTATGAATTCCAGAGAATCTTCAATATATTTTCTTTGGCTCTAATATCTTTCCTATACTGAGGTGCCCAGCATTGCACATAATACTGTAATATTATTCCTCTTGTGCCTACGTTCAATTAATTGTCATAAATGTAAAGTGAAATAGGTTGGTTTGTCCAAAATAACAACAGAAAATGCTGGAAAAACTCAGCAGGCCAGGCAACATCCGTGGAGAAAAAATAAGAGTCGACGTTTCGGGTCTAACCCTTTTTCAAAACTGGAAAGGAAATGAAATAGATCGAAAGGCAGGGCTGGGAGAGAACAAAAGAAGTGACATGACATTAAGAGGTATTCAAAACGAGACGAGATGGTGATAGGACTAGTGGAGACAAAAGACGGCTCTAGAGGAGACAAAAGACGGCTCTAGATTAGGCGTGAAATGTTCTGGCAGAATGAGAGACAGCTGCCATGTGGGAGAGAAAAAAAAAAGGGGGGGGGAAGGGCCAAAACAAAGATGTGGATAAAATATAAGCGAAAATGTAATGGGGGCCGAGGTTATGATCTGAAATTGTTGAACTCGATGTTGAGTCCGGAAGGCTGTAAAGTGCCTAATTGGAAGATGAGGTGCTGTTCCTCAAGTTTACGTTGAGCTTCCGTGGAACAATGAGTCATACAGAGTTATACAGCACAGAAAGAGGCCCTTCGACCCATCGCGTCCACGCCGGCCATCAAGCCCTGTCTAATCTAATTCCATTTTCCAGCATTTGGTCCGTAGCCTTGTATGCTATGGCATTTCAAGTGCTCATCCAAACGCTTCTTGAATGTTGTGAGGGTTCCTGCCTCTACCACCCTTTCAGGCAGTGAGTTCCAGATTCCAACCACCCTCTGGGTAAAAAAGTTTTTTCTCAAATCCCCTCTAAACCTCCTGCCCCTTACCTTCAATCTATGCCCCCTTGTTATTGACCCTTCTACTAAGGGGAAAAGTTCCTTTCTATCCACCCTATGTATGCCCCTCATAATTTTGTATACCTCAATCAGGTCCCCCCTCAGCCTTCTCTGCTCCAAGGAAAACAACCCCAGCCTGTCCAGTCTTTCTTCATAGCTGAAGCGCTCCAGCCCAGGTAACATCCTGGTAACTCTCCTCTGCACCCTCTCCAAAGCAATCACATCCTTCCTATAGTGTGGTGACCAGAACTGCACACAGTACTCCAGCTGTGGCCTTACCAGCGTTTTGTACAGCTCCATCATAACCTCCCTGCTCTTATATTCTATGCCTCGGCTAATGAAGGCAAGTATCCCATATGCCTTTTTAACCACCTTATCCACCTGTTCTGCTGCCTTCAGGGATCTATGTACATGCACACCAAGGTCCCTCTGATCCTCTGTCTCTCCTAGGGCCTTACCATTCATTGTGTATTCCCTTGCCTTGTTAGTCCGTCCAAAATGCATCACCTCACACTTTTAAGGGTTAAATTCCATTTGCCACTGTTCCGCCCATCTGACCAACCCATCTATATCGTCCTGTAGCTTGAGGCTTCCCGCCTCGCTATTTACCACCCCACCAATTTTCGTGTTATCTGCAAACTTGCTGATCATACCTTTTACATTCAGTGCAAGAGCCCGAGTACAGTGAGGTCTGAGTGGGAATGGGGCGGTGAATTAAAGTGACAGGCGACCGGAAGCTCGGGGTCCCCCTTACGGACTGAACGGAGGTGTTCCGCAAAGCGGTCACCCAATCTGCGTTTGGTCTCCCCAATGTAGAGGAGACCACATCGTGAGCAGCGAATACAGTATGCTAGATTGCAAGAAGTACAAGTAAATCGCTGTTTCACCTGGAAGGGGTGTTTGGGGCCCTGGACAGTGGGAAGGAGGGAGGTATAAGGGCAGGTGTTGCATCTCCTGCGCTTGCACGGGAAGGTGCCGTGCGAAGGGGTGCTGGGCGTGATAGAGGAGTGAACTAGGGTGTCTCGGAGGGAGCGGTCCCTACGGAATGCTGAAAGGGGAGGGGAGGGGAAGATGCGTTTGGTGGTGGGATCACTTTGGAGGTGGCGGAAATGGCGGAGGATGATCCGTTGACTCTGGAGGCTGGTGGGGTGAAAGGTGAGGACAAGGGGAACCCTATCGTGGTTCCAGGAGGGAGGGTATCGTACTAGGTTGGTTTGTCTCCTTGGATGACCAGCTCCTGCATGTCTGACTGTAGGCCAGGTCCAAGTCAACCTGAAGGTTTTCTATTTTCTAGACGTGAAGGTTTCTTGGACATTTCCATTGTTTTCCCCTTTTTTTCCATGAAAGATGCAAGCAGAATGAACAAATATTAAGCTGCTGATTCAAACCCATTATTTCTTGGACATCGCAACAATGAGCAGTAACAGCATATCATTGCTGTCGGAAAGGTGGAAACCAGATTTGCAGGGTCTTTAACAGAGAGATGAGTGCATTGCAGGTCTTGGGAAAAGGGAAAATTTAGGATGGGAAGAATAGAATGGTTTAAGGTGTGTATTTTGAGGAGAGGTTGATGATGACTGCCTTGAAGAAGGTAGTAAATGTTGCTGGTGACTTTGCATAGGTTTGTTTTGGCGCTGTAGCAGAGATGGAAATCTGACTGGAGTAATTCAAAGAGAGTTGCGGGATTTGAGAGGGGACACCACATTCAAGGACTTTGGAGAGGAAAGGCAGATTGGAAAGAGCTAGTAAATCACAAGGACAGAGGGTCGGGTGGTTTTTGTTGAATGGGTTGATGGTGGTTTTGAAAGGGGGGGAACTGATATCTGAAAATATTATTTATTTTTGCTTACTAAACTTAATCACTATGCTGATGGTTTCATAGATGTATGCAGAATAGCCCATAATTATCTTTCCTGATCACACTATACCACTGTTATATTTAACATACACTCCGTTATATTTTTGGGGTTCCTTTACTCTTTTTGTTAGGATATTTTTGGCTTCTCTTGCAGGTGACCCCTTAATCTTAATGTATTTTTATTGGCCGGATGTCTAGGCAAATTTGTAATTTCGGTCACTGACTTCATCATGCAATTCCCCTTGTCTTTGGAAGGCAGCAGAATAACACTAGGCTAGACTATGACTTGGATTTTAAGTGCCCAAAAAAATTATTAAATCGTAAAAAGCAAATGGTAGCAATAACACTATATATTTTTAACAGTAGTTATTAAGCTATGCTTGCTGCTTAACTATTAGAAATTAACAGTTTGTGATTGCTACACTAAACTATGATGTAATATTTTTACATAGCTTCCTTAGATGGTGAGAAAAAAGACACTATCTGGTTGATGTGGAAGTGTTGCTTTGAGGATAGAGTGTGCTGATGCCCAGGGTGGGCACGGTGAAAAGGGAGAGTTGTGCAGTGTGTTGCCTGGCATACCTGGCTGAGGACATGGAACTTGTTGCAACATTGTTCTGCAGTCCTTGGATGACGGAGTTGCCAGTCAGTACCAGTGCCACCTCTCTCCAGGTGGCACAAGTGATAATTCTGGGTGACTTGGAGGCACCCTCACGAGACAATTTAAGGCAGATTTTGGGAAGAACTTCATGCAAAGAGCGATCAAAGACATAGATTTGCATAGCTCATCACATTTCGCAGAAACATCCCAAATCTCTCATACACGGAATTATTTTGAGTTGAATTGACTGTTGTTATGTAGGTACAGTACTCGGTTTGGTTTTCAAGGTAGGTGAAAATCTTCAGAGTAAGATATAGTTAGATGTTGTGATTGGGAAATGTGTGTTTTTTAAAGTTCTGTATGGATCAGCTTCCCTGATCTGTATTGACTTAGTGGCTGTAGGGCAGGAAGCATCCTGATCACTTCAAATTTATAATTCAGTAAAACTACCACGTGAAAAACTATTTTCTCATTGTTATTAAAACATAGTCAATGAACAACCAACCACCTATCAAATAACTGAAAGAAATTACACATTCCTTTGAGTTGCTCCTTCACTAGATATCCATATTATTTAAATGCTATGTTTTAAAGCAGTGTATTCATGCAAGTTAAGAAAAGACTGAGACAATAGGCAGATATGGTATTAATGAATTAGCATCATTGAGGTACCCTCATAGATTGTAAATAAACATTTTGTTAACTTCTCAATAATTGGTAAATGCCCCACACCAATTGTATTGTAAAGTCTTTAATATCTTTTTTAGCAGTGAACGGAGGGAGATTTTTGAAATGGTATGTTTCAACGGCTGTCATTTTTAGAAGAAAGTTGCAAGGACTTTTCTGAAACTGAAACATCAGAAATGCTGGAGGAACAGTTAGAAGTCATCTTGTTTGTCAATTAAGACAACACACCCAGGAAGGATGATGTGTTTTATTTTGCATCATTACATGATAAGTGGTACTATTTGGATTAACTTGAGTTGATCATAACTGCCATTCTGTATGTTCATACTGTGAAATAAAACACATCGATTTGCATCGTTTTACATAGGATATACGGCACAGAAACAGGCCATTCGGCCCCACCAGTCCATGCCAGCGTTAATGCTCCACACAAGCCTCCTCCAGTCTTTCATCTAAATCTATCAGCAAAACCCTCTATTCCCTTTTCCCTCATATGCTTGTCTAGCCTCCCCTTAAATGCATCTATACTATTCGCTTCAACCACTCCCTGTGGCAGCGAGTTCCACATTCTCACCACTCTTTGGGTAAAGAAGTTTCTTCTGAATTCCGTATTGGATTTCTTGGTGACTATCTTGGCCTCTAGTTATGCTCTTCCCCACAAGTGGCAACATTATCCACTATCAAAATTTTTCATAATTTTAAAGACTTCTATTAGGTCACTCCATAGCCTTTTTTCAAGAGCAAAGAGACCCAGCTTGTTCATCCTTTCCTGATATGTATACCCTCGCATTTCTGCTATCATCCTTGCAAATCTCTGCACCCTCTCCAGTGCCTCTATATTTTTATAATATGGTGGCCAGAATTGTACGCAGTACTCTGTGTGGTCTAACCAAGGTTCGACACAGGTTTAGCATAACTTCCCTACTTTTCAATTCTATCCCTCTAGAAATAAATCCTAGTACTTGGTTTGCTTTTTTTATGGCCTTTCTAACCTATGTTGCAACTTTTAGTGATTTGTGTATCCAGTGTTTGCTCAGTCCACCTTCAGAGACATTGAAGAAGCATATATGTGAAAGGCATGAGCCCAGATCACATGCTATTATGCATATAGGTTTTGGGCAGTGTGAGTCAACTCCTATACTGATGCCACTGAACCCAAGAAGGTATCATGATTGGCCTGAATTTGTAATGAGCCCTAAAATTTAATTTATAACACTACATAAAATTATTTTTGGAAAACTATCATTAAGCTTGCTCATACCCACTGCATGTTAGAAATGCCAGCAACAGACTTGATTTCTGCTCTGATCCCATTTTCCTTGCAGCTCCAAGAATGGCTTCTCTTCCCACCCTGCAGTATTACCCCAGAGTCCCCTAAGGATCTGTCCTTTGAATTCTCTTTCCTCACCTACTTGCTACCCCTTTGCAACATCCATGGTCATGGGGCCAGCTTCCACATATACGCTGACAACATCCAGCTCTATCTCTCCATCACCTCTTTTGACCCTGCCACTGCTTCTGTGTTGTCAGCCCGTTTGTCCAGTCTCCAATCTTGCAGTTAAATATTGGGAAGACTAAAGCCATAGTTGTCTTTGGGTCCTGCTACAAACGCAGGACCCATGCCACAGATTCCTTCCCCAGCCACTGCCTCTGGCTAAACCAGATTGTTTTGTAGCCTTGGTACCCTATTGGACCACGATCTGAGCTTCTGACTCCTCGCCATTACAAAGACCGCCTACTTCCACCTCCATAACATTGCCCACCACTGCCCCAGCTCATCTGCTGCTGAAACTCTCATGTCTTTGTCGTCTCCAAACCTGATTAATTCTAATGTTCACTTGGCTGTCCTCCCATTCTCCATAAACTTCAGCTCATCCAAAACTCTGCTACCGATATCCCATCCCGCTCACCCATCTGCCCTGTGCTTCCGGTCCCCAAAACCTCCAATTTAAAATTCTCACACGTTTAAATCTCTTCATGGTTTTTCACCTCCTCCAGCCCGACAACAACGACCCCCCCCCCCCCCCGGTCCCTTAAACTCTCCATTCCATTGACTACATTTTGCTCACCTCTCCACTGGTGGCTGTAACTTCAGACATCTGGCACCATTCTAGTATTTCCTCTGCTACACCCCTCTGCCTCTCCTTTAAGATTGTCCTTAAAACCAAGCTCTTGGCCACTCCTAATATCTCTTTTTTTCACGGTGCCAAATTTTTAACCTGATTGTATCTCAGAAAAACATCGCAAGGTGCTTTACAATGTTGAGGGCACCGTAAATGGATGTTGTTGTTCCGATGTGCAGAAGCAAAAGGTTCTGCACTGAACAAAGCCATGATTCAGGAAAAATGTCAATTGTGTGCGAACAAGCAAAGTATTACACAACTCTGGCTTTAACCATGAAAGATATCAGAAAGGCTGATAGTAATATGAGCTCCATAAGTTTTACTGTAGAAGATGTCAATCATATTCTAAACAAAGTAAAGCAAGAACTTGCATTTATATAGTGTCTTTCACAACCATGGGACATCCCAAATTGCTTCACAGCCAATTAAGTAGTTTCTGAAGTGTAGTTACTGTTGTAATGTAGTAGACAATTTGCCCACAAACAGCAATGAGATAAATGACCAGATCATTTGTTTTACTGCTGTTGGTTGAGGGATGAACATTTATCTGGGGAGAACTCCCCTGCTCTTTGATAACTGCCATGGGATCTTTTGCATCCACCCGAGAGGACAGGCACGGTCTCCGTTTAATGTCTCAGCCAAAAGATGGTGCCTCTGACAGTGCAGCATTGAAGTGGCAGGCAACCTTGATTGTGCTCAGGTCTCTGGAGGGGGGCTTGAAACCACAACCTTCTGACTCGGGCAGTGTTACCACTGAGCCAAGTCTGACACCTTAAAGTACCTAAACAAGGTAAGTCCTGTAGTTAAGGGCATATCTGAGTTAATGAAACAAAGTTCAGAGCTACATGGTCTAATAAACTGGAGCAGTTGAATCTGGGATGCAATACTGAAACAAATAAGGGCAGAGGGGGCTGTGACAGAAATTGTGCAAAGCTCAGTAGATATGGCATTTTACAACAAAACTGGGAATTGTAGGTAATAGAGATTGACTTCTATAGTGGAAGAATGAGAGTTTAATATAAAGCAAAAAATCTAAAGTATATTTAAATGGAAGTAAAATCTGAGTCACTGCAACTACGGGGTGCCCCAATCTCCAGCTGCAACTTGGTGGAAGATTATCAGAAACCCTGAAGGAACAGCATAAACTGCTGTTTGAGGTTTCTGCCAAGGTTACAGCAGTAATTAGAAGGACTGCTGCAGAAATTCCAGGCGTTTGCCTAATGAACTTTCAATTCTTTGTGAATAAGGATATGGGTAAAGTGAATGTTTACACTGACTTTCAGGAAAAAAATGGAAAATTACATGGGGTTAACTCACAGGTGATGTAGCTACTACACAAGCTTATATGATACAAGATGAAGCTGTAAATTGGATTATTAATTGGTTAGATAATAAACAAAGGACAGTTATTCACGATAATAGTCTTAATTAGGTACTTGGGACCAGAAGCCTGCATGGATCAACCCTGGGATCTTGCTGTTCATAATGCTAATTATCTTGACAAAGGTATTCGGAGCAGAGGATCTGTTATAAAAAGTTTGTGGATGACAGCTGGATATACTGAGATGAATGTAATTCAGCCACTTAACTGGGTGAGGTGTAATAAATAACATTTAATAATGAAAAATGCAACATATTAGGTCAATGGTCCTTTCATGTCTTGATGCAAATCTAGTTAAGTATGATTGGGATGTTTAAAGCAACTTTTATACTGCCAGTTGCTTAGGTTTGATTCCAAGAGATGATAAGTTTGCTCCCATTGCATACGCTCCAACCCCAGCAGCAGAATTGTCAACTCCGCTTTCATGCTGCTGGGATAAGAGAGCAGAACCTGAAGAAACATCAGTATAAAAGCAGAAAAATAAAAAGGGGAACCTGCAAATGATGGAAATCTGAAATAAAAACAGAAAATGTTGGAAATAAACCGGTCAGTCTGTAACTGTAAAGTTAAAACCGGTTATATTTTGAGTGTGTACCCTTTATCAGAACTTATGACAGAATAACACCTGAAACATTGTCTTGTGTATTTCCAAAATGTTCTGTTTTTATACCAATGTAAAAGCAGCTGAACTTCCTAATGAGAACAGCAAAAATTAGTATTAATTTGCAGTTTCAGAAGCCACAATCTCAGTAAGCATGGCCAATGGAATGCACACACTAGTACAATTGTGGATGCTAGGGATTTTATTTCTGTCCATCTGGCATGGGCTGTATCTGATCTGAATACTTAATCTCATTGAAAGCAATGAAACTGCTACAAAAATGCATTTTTCTTTAACATGTGGAGCACTTTGAACAAAATGTATTCACTTAAAATGATCATAGTCTAGAAGAGCATTCAATTCCTCATCCACTAACATCCCTCCCTTGATGAGTAAATAAAGAGAAAGGAAAATACAAATTAGTGATGCAAACAGTGAAATAACCTCCAGACAGCAAAATAATGTTTTGGGGTTGCTGGTAATCAAACCCTGTTGTGACATTATATGACAGGAATTGTCATGTCAAATAGACTTATTGGATCTATTTATACAGCCTAATATCCAATTCCAAGGAGGTTATATGAAATTCTATAATGGACTGCAGTTGGAAGAGTTTGTCCATGCTTACAAAGGCAGGCATTAAAAGATTTGAAGAGCAACAAGGAACTGTAAAGAGAGTCCAGGGGGTCTCCCATCCTTTTTTAGGCCAAAGAGGGTTAGCGGTTTTTAAAATCATAATTATCAGTGGGGCAGTTGAATCAAAGTGCTTTGTGGTTAATTAGAACTCGGTCATGATCAGCTATTGAAAGCTTGAGCTAAAACAAACCTTACACCTTATACAGTGAATGTAAACTTGGTAGAAAACAATTACAAAAACTGGAGATTAGGCAGTGAAACCATGGCTGCTTTTCCCCTTGGGCTCCAACCCAAGGCCAATTGTAACACCCACTGTTGCCTCTAATTATCAGCTAATTTTGCATGGACCATAGATTGAAATTGGGTCCATCTAAGCAAGTTCAGTAAAAATTCATTGGGAAGCTAGAGCTTTAGTTGCTTAAATTTAAGTTAAATTCACATTTTGATAAAATATTGAAAAAAAAGGACATGATTCAGGTCTTCAAAAGTGTGAAAGGCTTAATGTACCAAATTAACTTTTCAGCTGGACTGCATTGGTGCTGATCAGGGAGAGACTGGGCCAGCAACTTGCTTTGATGATGTACTCTTTTTTCAAGAAAGATGCAGTGAGTCAACTTGGATTGGTATCAAGCATGTGCTTCATTTAAAACCGACAGTTCCCATTCTGTGGCCAACAACATCAGCTTCATCATTACTGGCCCACATATTGGTTAGCACATTTCATTTGTTGTCAATAATTTACTAGTTTATTTATGATGGACTTGTGCAAAATTCCCTGAAGGCAGGCATGATGGGTTTGAATTGAAAACAAACAAATTTTGCAAGCTGTCAGTGTCATACTAAGTAACAAACATGGCAAATCAAAGGAACTTGTAGTACTTTCAACTGTTTAAAATCAAGACCTCTAGCCTTTGACAAATCTTCCAAAAAAGTTAGTAAGACCACTGGGGTACTAACAACCTGAAACAGAAGATAAGCCCGCACTGAAGAGAGAAATCTGTTGCGAAGGGTATAAAGCAAGAATATTTTCCTGTTGAGCTCTGGGAGGAGGGATGCACTGACTCCCTGTATAATGACATCTAGGCTAATTGCATGGAATGAAGCACATGGGGTGCAGAAGAAATAAGCAATAGTCCATATATCACTCTTAAATCATTATCAAAATACAAGCCAGATTTAGTGACAGCATCTGCGATGTGATGTGCAAAAATAATGAATATCTTCCTTTAAAAATGTTAAAAATTTAATTTTACTTTTATATGCAGAGAATTAACTTTGAGATAACTTAATTTTCCATGTACAATAGGGCAGCTAAAAAGCTGAACATACAAAAACTTAAAACACAAGTAGAATTTCTTTGGAATCCAAAAACCACTTGGAAAATATTTATACAACAGCACCATTATTTAAGCAACAAATAAATAAAATGGCAGCTCATTTTTTGCTGTAGGCCACAGGAGGCAGTAAAGAAGTCATTAATAGCAGATACATTTTCCGTAACTCCTAAATTGCAGTCATGGTTTTAGCCCCACAATCTTTAGCAGACCAGTAATGCCCATGAGTACAAACATTACTAACAATCATTGCTGAGACAGTTTTTTATATCATTCTTTAATACATTTGATATTTTACAACTAAGTAAAATAAACACTACAGCAAATTTCTTCAAAATCTGTACAAAGTTTGTTACAGAACAACCAGTGGGTTGAAAGTAAGAATCTAAAATGAACCACACTGACTTTTCTTTGTAAATATCTACAAAATCCAGTTGGTCTTAATGTCTTTCTAAAATTCCCCTGCATGTATAAAAATAAATTAATAAAACAATACTCTTCCAGTCAACTGCACAACTGCTAATTAGAAATATCACAAACCAAAATATTGAGGTTTTATATTTCAATTTTTCCCCGCAATTAATGAAATTCACCAAAGCATATTTACAGATGAGAGGTACAAACTGCAACATTCAACCTTGAGACTAAATCATAACTTCAAACATTCTTGCAGTTGGATAGGTGGAGGGGGTTGGTTTCCAGATTGTTCACACTGGTTTGGCCATGTAGAGTTGGGATTTCCTTCCAAGAAGGCAGATGATGTACTATTGGAAATTCCTGCTGCTGTGACAGGAATTGTGATTGAGTGCATACTCAGCTGTCCAGAGCTATTTCACAATGGACCTAGCAACAGGCACTTGGTTAGGCTGACAGCCAACACATCTCTCAAAGGAACCTTCCCCAGCAGCAGGCTAATCCATTTCTTCCACTTTATAGATTGATCTGGTCCCCCAGCGGCCAAGAAAATCGCAGAAGCCTATTGCACCACAACTGAGTATCCATGCTAGCAGTGGTCCTGGAAGCATACCACATTCACAGCAAAGGAACAGGACACAACACAAAATGCATGCAATGTAAAACTCAGGTGATGCAAATCCCAAGCCATGCCTGTCACATCTGCAGGACCAGCAACAATAATACCTTTGTCACTTTTATGCAATGTAACTTGCATGTCCTTTAAAAGATATTTAATTTTTTATTTAAAAATCATTATTTTACTGGCATTAAAACAGTTCAAGACGAGCACAAAAACTGAAGTTTTCAACTTCATTGGTAAAACTTGAATCAAAGTTCATTTTTCAGATTCCTTGATGCTCAATGTCACTCGAGAAGTTTTATATATTAGTGCAATCAAGCTGCAACACTAGTAAACCAAATATTGTGATGATATAGGAATGGCTTATGAAAGTTATTTTGGTTATACGTTCATACATGGTGACTACCAGTGTATTTGCCACCATCCTTTAGCAACTCCTACTACACACCAAGATTCATCCACTCTGCAGCTGGCTGAACTGCTATGACAACAGGACAGACACATTCTGGAATTTAAAAATCCAGTGTCAACTTTTTTCCTGTGTAACAGGACTGCCTTTGTCATTGAGCCTCTGGGGAGAAAGGAAAAGGTACAATGTTAAAATTATTCCATTAATTTAAAATCAGTGTTTCACCTCAGTTTCTTAAATTATTTCAAAATATTTAGTGTAAAAAGTAGGCGTATTGTAAAAATATTCTCAATTTATTTACATTGATCAATATAAAAAAAAAAAACAATTTCCATTCAAACCAAATAGACACACTTGGGTATGATGTACTTATGTTTTAAATAAATCTAATTAAAGTTAGATTTATGTGTTCAATTTCAACAGCTTTGAAATACAATCCAATTAGACATACAAAAGAGTAAAATATCTTCTGTCATGAACTGCTATTGTAAAATATACTGTTTCAGGCTATGACACTTACTGCAACTTTTGGTGTGGAAGTTTCACTATGAATGGATATGAAAGGATTGGGAGGAGCGGAGTGAAGTGGTTGAGTCTGGGCACTTGCCAGTAGGTTATTCATAGGAATTTGTGTTGTTCCAGTGATCTGCAACTGCTGTAGCTCATGTTGATGGTGGTGCTGTTGCTGCATTATCTGATAAAATAGAGCTTGATGTTGTTCCTGATTGTGATAGATGTATAAAATATGAATTTCACATTAATCGGCAGCATATAAACTACAAACACAACAATGCTAAGCACAAAAATACCAATGCAGAAACTCTGGCAATAGGAAAAATTTATAATAAATTAAAAGAAAAAATATTAGACTACATTAATGGAGGAGGGCACGAGCAGGCCTCACATTACATGAAGTCATGGACAAGAGGTACTCTCTTCGAATGGTGGGGTGGGGGAGAAAGAGGGGGAAACCGTACAAGTACTTGCACGTTGAGAAAGAGAAATGATGGGTAGGCTAGGGAAACTTAGTGGAGTCTGAAGTCTGTATCTACTATAAGTGGTATACTTCCTTTTCAAGTATGCACAAATGAAAGTATTACAGAAGTGAGAGCACAAGATAGGAGCAGGCCATTCGGCCCCTCGAGCTTGCTCCGCCATTCAATGCGATCATGGCTGATCATCCAAATTCAGGTGCCTAGGTGCATAACTCAGCTGACCTACAATCTCAAGCCATCTTAAAATACAGCAGCAAAGTTTTCACGTTACGGCACTAATGCTTAGTGAAATGGCTCCAGGTTGTTGGCTTGCCTTGCTAGCAATATATTTCTTGATGGATGTTGCTCTCAATGGGAGTATCATGAGGCATGCTCCACTACTCAATGTGCTAACTTTTGTTTTGTAATGTTTACGTTTCATTTCTAAATTAAAAGCCCAGATTTAAATTTTTTTTTGTCCTATTCCCTTTCAAAAGACGATGTAGATGAAACTTCAGCAATGTGATATCTTGAGATAAATGAAGCCCCTTCCCGTTTTGGTCAAATTAAATGAAGGTCGAGAACTCCCCTTCATGTGCAGAATAACGAGATGAATCTACCACCACGGTGCACAGCTCACTCACCCATCCATATGGAAGGGACTTTAGCCATGACCCAACAAATATGTGGCTAGCAGCAATGTCTATTAGGTGGTTGAGTATAATCACGATCTTGGAATTTTCAGACAGTGGACTGGAAAATGACCTATGGAGTCATTTTTTTTTTTAAAAACAACTTGCATTAAAAAATGTTCCTGATCTTGTGATACTCATGTAAACATTTTTTCTGTCTTGCTATTAACACCTTTCATTAGTCAACTCAATGCAGGTCCTTAAAATATATTTAAATAATCATAAATGATTCTCAAATGCATAAGAAACACCAGAATAAAAAGATGGGCAAAAACAATTCTTACAGTATTCTATTATATTTTCAATTTACAGGAAACTCTTATCCGGCGCCAACGGGACCGGCGTGGTGCCGGTTTATCAAAAAGTCCAGATTACAGAGAGGTATAGTTTAAAAGGTACGAGAGCTCCGTACACAGCAACAAATCCAGGCTTCCCTGTTGCTTAGCAACATGTGCAGGAACTCCAGCCACAGACCAAGCGTCCCTGTTGCTAAGCAAGTGCACCAGCCACAGATCCAGGAACTGCCACTAATATGAAGTAAAACTTACCTGAACCTAGCCGGTTAACAGAGATTTCCGGTTATTTAGGTGCCGGTTAGGAGAGTTTCCTGTAGTTTAATTATACATTCAGATTACAGATCTTTAAACTTGTAAGCTTCTTAGTTTGCTTAAAAATAGAAAACAGTTATAAATGTATTGGTACGGCAGTTAGCAAGCTATCAAATGAAGCTATCTTCATCTATTTTGAATGTCATAAAAGTCTTACAGGAGTAAGCTGCTGGGATGGCAACAATTGTTGAAGTTGTTGCTGCTGTTGGTGAAGTAACAGTTGTCTCTGTTGCTCAGAAAGTAAACTCAATCCTGGCACACTATAAAACAAAAATATTTTGCGAAAATAATACAGTATACAAAACACATACATTTTAAAAGATAGGATTACTAGGCCATACATTTTTATTAAGACCAGATTCATCTAATTCAACACTTTGATACAACAGAATATTCTTGATTCATACCTTTTTTGCAAAGGGAGTTTAGTTCTGTAGGTTCTTTTGGCAATCTAACCTCTTTATAACGGTGCCTTCTCCCACTGTTTGGAGAATACTGGCAAGTCTCAATCTCTCCACACACTACACAATGACTTCTTAAAGTTTTCCTGATGGCGCAGTAAATAAATGCATCATGCAGGTACAGATATCAAAGTTCTCAAAATTCAGGGGAGGAGTTAAAATATAAAGGATGGTGGGGGGTGTTGAAGTCCAGATTTGGCAGTGTTGGAAACAGAGGCAGACTGGGGAGCTAATGCTTTGCCGCAGTGCACACAGCACAATGACAACAATGTCCTTCAATACCACGCTGCCATTAACGACAAAATGGCAACATGATCGTAATCGGGAATTTAATCGGGAATTTAATGTTAATTGAGTAAATTATTTGCAGTCAGTTTGGCCAAGTCCTCACATACATTGGCCAACCTCAGTGATTGGTGGAAGGACTGGTCATAACTCTCCCACCGGCTGTTAATGTTTCAGAGAAGGGGAAAAAGAGAAATCACAATCTACCTACGTCTGCTGGAAAGTACACGTGAACTCAAAATAGGTCACGGGACGACTGTGATCCTAGAAACATAGAAGATAGGAACAGGAGTAGGCCATTCGGCCCCTTGAGCCTGCTCCACCATTCAATGAGATCATGGCTGATCATCCAAATTCAGTATCCTGTCCCTGCTTTCTCCCCATATCCCTTTAGCCTTCCCCATAGTCAAAACTTGCTCCACTCGTATTTGGAGAATGGAAACTATTGCAAGATACTGGAGTTGAGGAACATGCAGTGCCTTATTCCAGTCTAGTTACTGGTTTCAGTAAAGGATGGAAGAATTTATTACATAACAATTTGCATTTATATAGTGTAGAAATATCCCAAGATGCTTTACAGAGGATAAGGGAACAGATGCTAAACCACCAAGGGAGAAAGGTTTTTTTTTTAAAGTTGGAGAGAGAACTAGAGATGCAGAGGAGTTCAGTGAGGCGGTTTGACAGGGTAGAGCTAAGGTGAGGATTTTGAACTGAATGAGTTCCGTGGACTGGAAGCCAGTGTAGGTCAGCAAGGAAGGGGGAAATGGGCGAGTGAGACTTTGCAGGACAGAATGCAAGTGGCTGAGGATGGTGAGGGTTGCGTGGTTGATTGAAGGAAGAGGAATCCAAGTGGAAAAGGTGATGACAAAGTGGTCAGAGATGGCGACCTTGGTAGCAGAGAGACACGAGATGGTGTCAGGTCACAGGTTAGCCTGGTTCCTGGGCCACTGAAGGGAGCAAAGTCTCAACTTGGAGCTAGCAGAAAACTGGCTTTTAAAGTTATACTTCGATCCATTCACTATTTTATTTATGATTTGGCAAAAAAAAAATCAAAAGGATATTGTTCCCCATCCCCAAGCATAAACAATGCTTACCAACCTGGAGTTGTGAACTGGCAATCTAATCCCAAACTTTGCTACTGAGTGCACTGGTTTACCAGAGCAGCTTGGGTAGATTTGTCCAAGTTTTTAATCTCTCTATGTACCATGCAGATGAAGTGCAGAGAATGGAGTTGTGACATTCATGATGTAGTTATTAAAGATATATATTCATATTCTATGATAAGGTCGCACAATACTTTTATCTTCAGGTATTGTGCAGATAACTACATCATATAACTTGTAATAATTTAAGTTAACCTTAAGTCTTGAGCATGGAAATAACATTCAGGTAAGCCACTGTGTCAAAGTATATGAGCTGCTGAGCAATAAGGGGTACTAAGAGCCAAGGCTAACAGATTAAATATGTTTTGCCCCACCTAACTTAAATAGCTGCCCAAACAAGGGACCAGTGGAGAGCTTTAAAACATTTTTTTTTAATAAAGTAGCTCTGTGCTGAAATATAAACATCTTATTAAATATCTTGCATTCCTGTTGCTAGATTTTTGTCAGCCTTTTTACATTGTAAATTCCTACACAATGTAATTGCACAATTTGGCCACTGGATGGTGGGTTGGAGAAAACCTCTGAACTTCCCCTCTCAGCTCTGACACCATCTTGTTCACTCCCAAGATAAATTTATCCCTTCGGTTAAGTTTACGTTATCATTTTAAAGTTCTTTTATTTTAAAATAGTTGATCTCCCTGGTACTGCACACAGAGTGACGGGCAGGAGATAATTGAACTATAGCGTACAGACAGTCCCCATTTTAAAGTCATACATTCTATTTTTATTTATAGAATACTTCAACTTTATATAAATTATTTAGAGTTAAATAGCAAAACACAGCAATTTGGGAAGCAGAGAAGTTGATTAGAACATGGGATTTCTTCTGCAGTAGTGGCCGAGGACCCAGGAACGCAAAACAAACAGTGCCACCAATGGCAGTAGAAAGTAATTACAGCATGACAAGTTTGGCAACGGCTGCTTGTTGCCTGGTCAACCCTCAAATAATCAATATGGAGCATCTTGGCCGTCTCTGACCTGCTGTCTGCAACTACCCGTCTCACCAGCTGATGCCCCACTCGCGATATCGGCCTGGCTCTCCCGGTCTGGGTGATTTTGTGCTGATGCTGATCACTGCTCAATGCCAGTCAGCTGCCCCAAATATGGCCCACAAATCCATGCTCCTATTCCCCACCAATTGGTTGCCCCAATTGTATCACCCAAATGTCAGTACCTCAGTCTGCTCCTCTATGCCCCCTTTAAAATGCTTGCCAACTTGAATTTAAAACTTCCATATAGTCAAATTTATCTTCCCTTACCCTTAGGTAGCTCTTCACACACCCTCCGCCCTCCCTACTGCTTATGGCCCTATTCACAATCTCTGACCATCTTCCACCCCCAAGACCTTAACTCACTGCCAGCAACAACTACCAATCCTTTTGAATTGTCCTGGAGTCTCCAAGAATGGAAGATTAATCTCCTGTGTGCAAACCGGGAAAAAATACAATCGTGGTTCATGTCATTGCACATCGCACCTGTGGTTTGTACACGTGGGACTTCTAAGGTGACATCTTCAAATTCTGGCGCCAAACCTTTCATACCCCCAGTCTAATGAAGGAGAACCCACTAAAGCCTGCGGTGCGGTGCGGAGCGGTCAACACTGGGGAAACAGTATAAGGGTTGCCAAGTTTGGACCAAATTCAAAACCAGGCGAGATGGATTCACGAAATATGTTACGCCACAAATAAAGGACTAGTTTAAGCAAATTTAAAAAAATTTTTAAAAACTGAGTTATTTCTCAACATAGATGCGTTGTACAAATAGAAATCAAAAACACATGAATAACCAGTGGACTGCAGTACGCTATCAACATGTACAAAAATGAATCAAAGTCTGTAGGAAATAAAACTGAAAAAATGATGATTTTTTTGTTAACTGCTATAAAATCTAGTACATAACTTGTATAATCTAAATTTAGCAAAAAGACTTAGACTTAAGTTTTTCAAAAGAACAAGTCTAAAACTATGGGTGCACCTTACAAATCTTGACTTTGCAGTAGATAAGATGGTTACAAAAAAAAACTAAATATATGATGGTGTTCACAGTCTACTTTTACACAAAATGGGTATCTTTGAACTATTTTAAGTGTGAGCAAAGACAACTCAACTACACGGTCCCAACTTTTATAAGGCAAATGCAATAACATTTGCAAACTGCTGGCAAGTGTAACATGATCAAACGTGCAGGAATACATCCAATCAGAGTTGGCAACCTGTGGTAAACCACTGTTTGTATTCCACTGTGTACATGCCTCGGCTGACTCC
The DNA here is from genome assembly GCF_052327205.1 of Somniosus microcephalus. Lineage (NCBI taxonomy): Eukaryota > Metazoa > Chordata > Chondrichthyes > Squaliformes > Somniosidae > Somniosus > Somniosus microcephalus. The sequence goes on from NC_140991.1 coordinate 72,728,859, forward strand.
TCCCACAAGTCCTAGTATAAAGGTGACTGCTCCCCAGCCCCTTTGTATTCTGGACCGGTCGACCACTCGAGGCAGACCTTCATTCTTTTGTTAATAAAAGCCTTTAGTTACTCTCTTAACTCTCAGTCTTTTATGAGTAATTGATAGCGCATCACAACCCTCCTGCCATCTCTCATTAGCTAGCCTGTTAGCTAGGACTGGCATTGCTCCCTTCTCCTGTTAGCCTCCAGCCCATTGCCCATCCCTGTCGGTCACCGCCTTGCTCGCTGCCACAGTGTGCTTCCCCCTCTTAAATTGCTGCTGCCTGTCAATTTACAAGATATAAAAAGAGTACTACAATCAGTTGTTCAGAAGAAGGCAGAGGAGGCAAAGGGGAAGGTAGAGGTGGGAGAGGAAAGGGAGGAGGAAAATAATTTTGGCAACATGCAAATAAAAATTGCGTGTTGCCAAAATGATCTTCCTCCCTGCGTTTTTCCTCCGCTTTCGCCCTTGCCTCCCAAGCCTTTTCTACCTTTTTATGGCTGCCATCGTCTCAGTTCTCACTTAGACCGAGTCCAATTATCTTCCACTCTCTAACCAATTTGACTAGAAGACTGTACTTTGTCTGGACTCCCAATGTGCAGTGGCAATGGAGATCAATTAGTGTATATATACAAAGCTTTAACCTTTTCTGCTTTCAGAAAAAAAACTTCAGCCTGTTTTTAATCTTTTATTCTCCAAGATGTCCTTATTGGTAATTGCTTGGTTCATTATTTTTTACAAAATCACTATTGTGTTTTTGCTAAGCAACAGATTGAAGAGACCAATACATCAGCTGTTTCACTGATGATTATTAGAAAATCCACAAGACTGATCAGATCGAACTCTGCTGGTTTTACTGGCCAAAAGAAAGTTTTCAAAATGCTGGTAGAAACGTTTTAAAGATCTTACCTGTTGTTTAGGTTGGTGGATAACGGAAGAGTTACATTAGGTGGCACAGTTGCATGTGATAGCGGACTTGGGTTTTGTGTTATTGACACGGGGGTCTGTATAACTCCATTCAAAGCACCCACAAATCCATTGATTGCCAGCTGGTTTCCTGGTAATGTTCCCATTAACCCGCCGACTGAAGACATTGTGGGGATGGTGGAGGCCATCGTCTGCATCCCACTAGCTAGTGCTCCTGACATACAGTTAACCTGATGAACCCCTGACCCTTGCAGAGCTGGACTCTGTCCAGTTGTGGTTGGACTAGCAAGAGAAGAACTGCTAGTACTATGTCCACTGGAAGTTCGTTCCTAAAATGAGAACATTTAACTTTAATAAACAGCTTACTTAAAAAGAAACAGCTTACTTAAAAAGAAACAAGTAACTCAATAATAACTTGCATTTATATAGCATCTTTAACTAGTAAACAAGGTGCCTCACAGAGCGCAAACAGACATTGAAAATCAGTAGAGAAGACAAAAAACACAAAGGATGGGATATGGGGGGAGTTCCAGAGTAGGGCCGAGATAGCTAAAGGCTCTTCCACTGATTATGGATTGGAGGCAGCAGAGTGTTGCACAGAAGGCAAGAGTTCAAGGACTGAAAGGTATGGGCTGGGACATAGGAGATGGAAGAGGTAAGATGGGGTGAGGCTAGGGAAAGATTTGTAAATGAGGATGAAGATTTTGAATTTAGTGCATTGTGGAACTGGGAGCCAATAGCTGTTTCTGAGTACAGGGGTGATTAGTGAGTGGGATGGGATTCGGGCGACAAAGTTTTGGACGAATTATATTTTGTGTTGGATGGCGCTTGGAAGGAGGGTGCTGCAGGAGTAGAGTTTGAGGCAACAAAAGCAAGGATAATGGTTTCAGCAGCAGTGGGGTCGAAATAAGGATGATGATGCCAAAGTGGAAGTAAATGGTTAAGATATGGAGAATGAAACTCAGAGCTGGGTGAAACAGGACATTGCATTTATACACTGTCTAATTCAGCCTGAGCAAACAGCCAGGGAAGGGGATGGAGTCAAAGGCTGGGTACAGTGTTTTTGGTGATAAACCAAATAAAATGGCTTAGGCCACAGCGTTAGCAGCTTACCAGACCGGTCTCGATGCTGCAGGCAGGGTGAAAAGTGGATAGAGGGGATTTGAACAGGGAATTTTGAGAAAGGTAAGTGGAGTTTTGTGTGGTAACACATTCATGGTCCTCAGAGAAAACGGGAGGTCAGATATGGGACAGTAATTGGAGGGAATGATGGGTACAGGATGGGCTTTTTAAGAAGATAGTGATGGCAGTTTTATAGGGAGGAGCAGTGCCTCTGGCAAAGGAGCCAGTAACAGCAGCAAGCAAAAGGTAACAATAGCTGAATGGTATGGAACTGGATGGAGATTCTGATTCAATGCAACAGGAGGTAGGTTCAGAGGAAAATGACCCTGGAGTGGGATGAATGCTAGAATAACATGGGGAAAAAAAAAATTCTATCTTTGAGACATGGAAGTTAATAAGATCTTTGAACTTGGTGTTGGAAGTGAGGATGGAGGAGGTGGGATAGAGAAGGGGATTCCTTATTCTCCAGGACCAAAAGGAGGATTTGGCTGTGGAGAGGAAGACTTGGTATTGCTTGAGATGGTCAAACAAAATGAAGCAGTGGGTGATGAGGCCAGTTGTGCAGTAGGTTAGCATGAGTCTGTAGCCTTCAGATTTGAGGATGCTCCTTTAGGGGTGGAAGACCGGGAGGGAATTGGGAACAAAAACATCAAAAGGCAGAAGGAAAGAGCTATTGAGTAGGTCACCAGAGACAGCGGTCACAGCAGGTGGAGGGTCAGAGGGAAGGGAATTGGAGTGTGAGTTTAACAGTGTGGGGAGGGGAGGGGAAAAGGAGAAGAGGATTCCCCTCCGAGTTTGAGAAGGAGGGTAGTGGGGCTAGAGGTGGGCAGGTGACGAGAGACAAGAAAATGATCAGAAATTGCCTCGTCAATGATCGACACTTTGGAGGTAGCCTGCTCCCACTCTAGGCATAAACAAAAATACAGTATACTGAAAATGACATGAAGTAATTCTCTCAAGTACTAAGTAAAAGTCATTAATAAGATGAACACCTGGGTTGGCATTGGAAGTGAGCTTTCAGGCAGAAAACTGTTGCTGAGGTGGGGACCTTTACTGCTGTGCAAGGAGGTTGTGCTGTGGACTAAGAGAACACATTCAAATTGAATTTTTAAACACAACAACATTTCTAATTGCCAATAATACCACTTATCAGATTGATTTAGCGTGACATGAAAAAACCACAAGCGTATGAAACAGAATGTCACTTACCAGTCTGCACTGTGAATGGGTGTATTTGAGTTGTTGGACTGGTATTTGAACTCATGACAGGGAAAGGTACTGAGAGCTGAGCATTTAGTAGCTGGAGGCGCTCCTTCTTCGCTGTCAAATTCTTAATCTGCTCCTCCAGCTGCCGATTTTCAACCTGAAGCTGATGCAGTGATTTCAACATTCCCATAACTATTTGAACAAAAAAATTTGAACAGTGTCAATAACTGAAAGTCTCACTAATAACACAAACCTCAAGCAATAGATCATTAAAAAACCGTTCAGTGCAAAGAAATAGAAAGTAGTATATTTTGGGGAAAATAACAGTGAATGGAAGCGTATCATAACTGGTAATTTTTTTTTTTTTTTTTTTTTAAAGTAGAGGATGAAAGAGCAAGGGGTGCAGATATATAGAATTTTAAAGGTGAGAGTGTACAGGTAGAAATAAAAGGCAAAGAGAGTTCTGGTTTTATACAAAGGAGCACTGAATATAAAAGCAACAAAGTGATGGTGAATTTGCGCAAGACATTGGTTAGGCCACAGTTGGGAGTTTTGTACACTTTTCTGGACACCCCATTATAGGGAGGATATCCGAGACATGAGAAGCTGACAGTGAGGATACATTAGAATTAGATTATAGTTATGGAAAAGGGCTTTTTGAAAAATTAGGGTTGTTTTAACTGGAATAGGTAAGGTTAGAGGATCTAACAGAAGTTTTGAAGATTATGGAATGTTTAGAGAGGGTAAATAATGATAGACTGCTTCCACTGGTTGGTGAACTGGTAACAAAAGGATAGAGACTCAGGGTTATCACAAGAGTGACAAAGGGATAAATTAGAAGAAATGTTTTCACTTTACTTTCACAGGATTATTAGAACATGAAATTCTTTACAACAAATGACTACTGAAGTAGAGATAAAAACATCTATTAAAACAGAACTGGTTATGTATTTGAAAGGGAAGAATATAAAAGGATATGAGGTAAAAGCAGGGGAATTGGATTACAATAGATAGCTCCAGTTGAAGACCTAGCACTGGCCTGATGGGACAAATGGTTTGTGTGGGTACTGTAGTTTCTGTGATTCTATGAATTAACTCTTTAAAGTTAGGCTTACTTTAAACCCACTGATAAGAATATTCATATGCTGCATTCACTCAGGTTTCACAATCTTTTTCCCCCAAAAAAGAATCATTTTAATGAATGTTAATTTTATGAGGTTTCTTTCAATTTTATTTGTTTTAAATTTCCTGCAAACTTTCTAGTTTAAAAAAAAATCTAATTCAGGTAAAAATATGGGGGGAAAAATGAACTTTACATTTACTAGGTAAAAACTGAATGGAAGAAAATTTGTACACATTATTTTAATGGTTATCTAGCCACTGAATTGTATGTCTTTTTTTATTTATATTATATATATTTTGATGGTATAATGTGCAATTGAAAGGAGAACAAAATCTCAAGAGTCACAAACAAATGGCTCCAAGTGTGAGGTAATGCATTTGGGGAGGGCTAACAAGGCAAGGGAACACACAATAAATGGTAGGACATGGAGAAGTGCAGAGGATCAGAGGGACCAGGGGGTGCCTGTCCACAGATCCCTGAAGGTAGCAGGACAGGTAGATAAGGCGGTTAGGAAAGCATACTTGCCTTTATTAGCCTAGGCATAGAATATAAAAGCAGGGAGGTTATGCTTGAACTATATAAAACACTAGTTAGGCCGCAGCTAGAATACTGCGTGCAGTTCTGGTCACCATATTACTGGAAGGATGTGATTGCACTAGAGGGGGTGCAGAGCAGATTTACAAGGATGTTGCTTGGGCTGGGGAATTTTAGCTATGTGGAAAGACTGGATAAGCTGGGGTTATTTTCTTTGGAACAGAGGAGGCTGAGGGGAGACCTAATTGAGGTGTATAAAATTATGAGGGGCCTAGATAGAGTGGATAGGAAGAACCTATTTTCTTTAGCAGAAGGGTCAATAACCAGGGGGCATAGATTTAAAGTTATTGGTATAAGGTTTAGAGGGGATTTGAGGAGAAATGTTTTCACCCAGAGGGTGGTGGGGGTCTGGAACTCACTGCCTGAAAGGGTGGTAGAGGCAGAAACCCTCATCACATTTAAAAAGTACTTGGATATGCACTTGAAGTGCCATAACCTACAAGGCTACGGATCAAGTGCTGGAAAGTGGGATTAGGGTGGATAGCTCTTTGACGACTGTCACGGATAAGATGGGCCGAATGGCCTCCTTCTGTGCTGTAAATTTCTATGATTTTATGGAGTCTTTAAATCACAAATGATGGCAAAGCGTCAATTTTCATGCACGAAACTGAGATAGGGTGGTGGTAAATAAAAAATAAGCCCTCGTTCTGGTCTTGATCACCGCAGTAACTTCTGTTGGTAATGTAACTAAATGAACATTGTGAGGGAGCAAGATCAACCTCAAGCGATAGCCCTTGTAGTCAAACATTCTGCTGACAATCATGGTTAAGGTTTACATTTGAATGCAGTGGGTGGGTGGCTGGCACCAATGGAACTGTACCTCTCAATAAGGGGTCAGTCATGGAATCAGAATGCTACAGCACAGGAAGCGGACATTTGGCCCATCTAGTCTGCACCAGCTCTTTCGAGGTGCAATCCAGTTAGTCCCACTTAACAGCTCTTTCCCCATATCCCTGCAACGTTTTCTCCAAGTATTTATCCAATTCCCTTTTGAAAGCTACTATTGAATCTGTTTTCACTACTCTATCAGGCAGTGCATTCTAAATCCTAATCACTTGTTGCATAAAAAAGTTTTTCCTCATGTCGCCTCTGGTTCTTTTGCCAATCACCTTATATCTGTCTCCGCTGGTTATCGACCCTTCAGCCACTGGAAACAGTTTCTTTTTATTTACTTGATCTAAACCCTTCATGATTTTAAACACCTCATCAAATCTGCTATTAGTCTTCTCTGCTTTAAGAACAACTCTAGCTTCTCCAGTCTATCTATGTAACTGTAGTCCCTTCATCCCTGGAAGCATTCTAGTAAATCTCTTCTGTACCCTCTCCAATGCCTTCATGTCCTTCCTAAAGCGTGGAGCCCAGAATTCGACACAATACTCCAGCTGGGAGCAAACTAGTGTTTTATATAGATTTAGTGCAACTTCCTGGCTTTTGTACTTTATGGCTCTATTTATAAAGTCCAGGATCCCGTATGCTTTATTAACTGCTTTGTTAACCTGTTCTGCCATCTTCAAAGATTTATGCACAACCCCCCCCAGGTCTCTTTGTTCTTGCACCCCCTTTAAAATTCCACCATTTAGCATGTAATGTGTCTCCTCATTCTTCCTACCAATCCTTCATATTGAATACCCATGTACTTTTCTTTCAAATAATGGAACCATGTCCCTATTTAAAAACTGGTAACCATTATACAATTCCCCTCCCTCATGCCTATACCATGTAAGTACATGATCTTGGCTAACTCCTTAGTTCTGTCAAAGCAGGAACGAGGAATGGTAAACAGCACATTAAAATAATTCACCAAATATATTACACATTTTTCCTAGCACAAATCAGGGAAAAGGGAAGGATAGTCTACTTTCAAAGCATTAAAATTACTTTACTGAGGAAGGCAATCTAACTTTCTTCCTCATTCAACTAACACACATGACCAACCAAATCCCAAAACAGAATGGAATAGCTCATTTTATCATGAGGTTTGCAGTAAAGATCAATGAAACAGTTGGTCATCCTATGCAGAATTGTAGACATTGCTGTGGTGTGAATTACATAGGATTTACAGCACAGAAACAGGCCATGCCGGTGTTTATGCTCCACTTGAGCCTCCTCCCGTCTTTCTTCATCTAACCCCATCAGCATAACCCTCTATTCCCTTCTCCCTCATATGCTTATCTAATCGTCCCTTAAGTGCTTCTATACTATTCGCTTCAACCACTCCCTGTGGTAGTGAGTTCCACATTCTCACCACTCTTTGGGTAAAGAAGTTTCTTCTGAATTCCCTATTTGATTTTTTGGTGACTATCGTTGATGGCCTCTAGTTTTGCTCTTCCCCACAAGTGGAAACACTCTCTCTGTATCTACTCTATCAAAACCTTTCATGATTTTAAAGACCTCTATTAGGTCACCCCTCAGCCATCTCTTTTCAAGAGAACAGAGACCCAGCCTGTTCATTCTTTCCTGATAGATGTACCCTCGTATTTCTGTTATCATCCTTGTAAATCTTCTCTGCACCCTCTCCAGTGCCTCCACATTCTTTTTATAATATGGTGACCAGAATTGCAAACACTATTCCAAGTGTGGTCTAAGCAGGGTTCGATACAGGTTTAGCATAACTTCACTACTTTTCAATTCTATCCCTCTAGAAATAAACCTGTGCTTGGTTTGTTTTTTTGATGGCCTTGTTAACCTGCGTCAATACTTTGTGATTTGTACTCCTAGATACCTTTGTTCCTCTACCCCATTTAGATTATTTTCCAAGTAATATGTGACACCCCCCCCCCCTATTTTTCTTAGCAAAATGTAATACCTCACATTTATCTGTGTTGAACTTCATTTGCCAATTATATGCCCATTCTGCAAGTTTATTAATGTATTCTTGTAATTTGTTGCAGTCCTCCTCAGTATTGACTATCCTCCCCGCCACCACCCCCCCCCCCAAAAATTTGGCATCATCCGCAAATTTAGAAATTTTGATTCTAAGGTCTAAATCGTTAATATAAATTGTAAATAACAGTGGTCCCAGCACTGATCCTTGTGGAACACCACTTCCCACCTTCTGCCACTCTGAATAGCTTTACCCCTAACTCTCGGCTTTCTGTCTTGAAGGCAGCTAGCTATCCATTCTACTACAGTACTTGTCTCCTAACTCTGCATTCCCTGACCTTATTCATTAGTCTATTTTGTGGTACCTTTGAATTACTTCCAAAGCAGCTTTACAAATGTGTTCCAAGGTGACTTAATATTTTCTCACAATGTAGCTTAGTTTATCACTTGGTTCTCTTCCTGATAATTGGGAACATAAAACGTTCACAACACCAATTTGCCATGATGCTTGTCTAATTCTTGCCCGATGGAATGATTACATAGAATTTTAGGGTTGAATTCATTTTTCAAGAGGAAGTCTCCACATACATCAAGAGTTGAGTCAGGTCTAGATCACAATCTGCAGAAACGACTAATATGTTACTAGTGACATCAGGTAGCACTGACGCTTGGTGTTGAGACAAACCCTGAAGTACAAAAAGGATTAAAGAACTGCCATATGAACTATCCAGAAGGCGTGAAGAGAAGGTGGTGTGGTGGATGTCCTTAAAGAATGGTGCCCACAACTATGTGATTAATTGAATTATTTAAACATAGGTGTGTCGATAAAATGATGCGTCCGCAGGATAATTATGAAAACAACAGCAATGCAATAAGAATAAACAGTACCTCTGACAGCAGGGGAAAGAACCAAGTAGAAACACGAAATAGGCACCTTTATGCGGTGTGAAATGATTGATGTATTGAAGTGACTGAGCATGAAAGGTTCTTGTAAATACATACCTTCTCCAGGAGTGCCCTGTTCCAAAAGAAACTGCTGTCCTTCACTCCATTGCCTTTCCAATAGCTGTTCGATGCTGGATGCGACTGGTGGCAGATTCTCCAAGACACTGTTACTTGACTGATCATAACGAATTTGTAAGCCACTTGCAGGAGATCTGTTTGAAAGGTCAGGATTTCCAAATTTAAAAGAAACATAACAAGATTAGTCTGTATAATTTTTGCAGAATCTACATTTTAAAAATAAAAATGCAAGATTCCCCCCATTAGTCTTCCAGAATTGGCAAGTTTAATGCCAACTCACTAACGCAAATGCAATCAAACATGCCCATCCTGCTGCAATTCAACAGTTTCACGTGGTCACTCCACCTGGCCTGGGTAACAGGACTAAGATATTCTGCTTTAAGAAAAACAATCTTACAATAAATCCCCCTTCAGTTACACCATTGTTTATTACTGATAAATAAAAATTGAGCAATACTACATCTTTAAATCAAAATTCTCATCTAAAATAAACAGTGAGCAGAATGGTCAACGACAGCAATTTTGGTTTAGTGGCATACAGTGATAAGGAGTAGCAGACAAGAGACTTGGGCTGAAAATATCCAAATCTAAATTATTGATTCCCGCAAAGCTATTAGCAAGCACCAGTGTGTTTGGGCTTCTGCAGAAGGAGGTAGTGAAAAATCAAAGAGTAAGTCATCCTGCATCACTGCCCTCTTACCAACTAGTTATATAGCAGCATTCGCAGAGGTCTGTGAACAGGTCACCTGTTCTCAATTCTTAAGAAAGGTACGTCAAAGAACCTGTAGATCTAGTGAGAATATGATTTTAAAAATTAAAAATGGTAGATTAGATTATATCTGTAGTTAGAATGTCTCTCATTCTGGGAAAAATGTTCAAATTCTACAGTAGTCACTTTGCTGGCAGGCTAATAGGATTCTAATTGGCTGGGGTTGGATTTGTCCTGCATTTTGTGAACAGGACATACCTGGGCAATCTTCCACAATTTTGGGTAGATGCCAGTTGTTGAAGATGTACAAGAACAGCTTAGCTAGGATCTAGGGATGCAGCTAGTTCTGGAGCACAGGTCTTTTGTACTAGTGTGCTGGGCATTACCATCGTTGAGGATGGGATGTTTGTGGAGCCTTCTCATTCTTCTCCTTGTTAGTATCTTAATTGTCCACCACCATTCACAACTGGATGTAGCAGGGATACAGAGCTTTGACCGGATCCATTGATTGAGAGATTGCTTTCTGCCTATAGGCATTCAGCTAATCCTCAATTCACTGCAGCACTAGATTCTATCTTGTAGAAGTCTCCTATGTCTTATCAAAAGCTTTCTGAAAGTTCAGGTCGACAATGCATACCGGGTTACCCTCATCCACTAACCTGGTTGACTTCAAAAAAATTCAATCAAATTGGTATGTCACAACCTTTTACGGAAGCCATGTTGGGTTTCCTTGATGTGGCCTTCTCTATCTAAGTGGTCATATAGCGCATTCCTAATGATTCCCCTGAACATCTTACCTATTACTATCAAGCTAATGGGCCTATAGTTACCCGCTTCTGCCTTATCCTCCTTCAGACAATGATGAAGAGCCTGTAGCCACAGCAAAGCCAGTATTTTTCTGCTCTGATCCACCATATGATGATGATCCAGGATGACTATTTGGTACAATGGAGATTGTGCAGTGGATTAAGATACAAAGATTCAGCTGCCACAAGAACATACGGTCACCACAAAAGTGACTGATTTCCACAATGTACAGGTAAATCCACACAAATGTCTTGGGCTCCCCATGAATTTTCAGCTGAATTTTGGCAAACCTGTCAGTATTAGAGAGATTAAACAGGCTCCTATGAAGGATAGGTCCTCTGTTGAGCACTAGGTTTTATAATTGATCAGCTAGTATCAGTAATGGTAACCATGAAACTACCGGATTGTCGTAAGAACCCATTGGTTCACTAATGTCCTTTAGGGAAGGAAATCTGCCCTCCTTACCTGGTCTGGCCTATATTAGTAGGTTGGGCCTCTACTCATTAGAATTCAGAAGAATGAGAGGCGATCTTATCGAAACATATAAGATTGTGAGGGGGCTTGATCGGGTGGATGCGGTGAGGATGTTTCCACTGATGGGTAAGACAGGCATAATCTTAGAATAAGGGGCTGCCCTTTCAGAACTGAGATGAGGAGAAACTTCTTCACTCAGAGGGTAGTAAATCTATGGAATTTGCTACCTCAGAGAGCTGTGGAAGCTGTGACATTAAATAAATTTAAAATGGAGATAGACAGTTTCCTAGCTGATAAGGGAATTAGGGGTTACGGGGAGCGGGCAGGGAAGTGGACGTGAGTCTAGGTTCGGATCAGCCATGATCCTATTGAATGGCGGAGCAGGCCCGAGGGGCCGTATGGCCTACTCCTACTTCTTATGTTCTTATATTTGACTCCAGACCCACAGCAATGTGGTTGACTCTTAACTGACTTCTGAAATGGCCTAGCAAGCCACTCAGTTGTACCAAATCACTATGAAAAACAGCAAGAATAAAAAAAACGGACTGAGCATCCGACATCGACCTCAGCACCGGCTTCAGACACGACAACGGCACACCCAACCCAGTTGACCCTGCAAAGTCCTCCTCACTAATATATGGGGACTTGTGCCAAAATTGGGAGAGCTGTCCCACAGACAGGTCAAGCAACAGCCTGACACAGCATCATACCTTTCAGCCAATGTCCCAGACTCCTCCATCACCATCCCTGGGTATGTCCTGTCCCACCGGCAGGACAGACCCACCAGAGGCGGTGGCTCAGTGGTATACAGTCGGGAAGGAGTGGCCCTGGGAGTCCTCAACATTGACTCCGGACCCCATGAAGTCTCATGGCTTCAGGTCAGGCATGGGCAAGGAAATCTCCTGCTGATTACCACCTACCAGCCTCCCTCAGCTGATGAATCAGTATTTCGCTATGCTGAACACCACTTGGAAGAAGCACTGAAGGTAGCAAGGGCACAGAATGTACTTTGGGTGGGGGACTTCAATGTCCATTACCAAGAGAGGCTCAGTAGCACCACTACTGACCAAGCTGGCAGAGTCCTGAAGGACAGAGCTGCCAGACTGGGCCTGCAGCAGATGGTGAGAGAACCAACATGAGGGGAAAAACCTACTTGACCTCGTCCTTACCAATCTACCCGTCGCAGATGCATCTGTCCATGACAGTATTGGTAGCAGTGACTACCTCACAGTTCTTGTGGAGACCAAGTCCCATCTTCACACGGAGGACACCCTCCATCATGCTAAATGGGATAGATTCAGAACAGATCTAGCAACTCACAACTAGTTATCCATGAGGTGCTGTGGGCCATCAGCAGCAGCAGAATTGTAATCCACCACAATCTAATCTCATGGCTCGGCATAATACTCACTCTACCATTATCATCAAGCTAGGGGACCAACCTTGGTTCAATGAGGAGTGCAGAAGAGCATGCCAGGAGCAGCACCAAGCATACTCAAAAATGGGGTGCCAACCTGGGGAAGCTGCAACACAGGACTACATGCCTGCTAAACAATGGAAGCAGCATGCTATAGACAGAACTAAGCGATCCCACAACCAACAGATCAGATCAAAGCTCTGCAGTCCTGCCACATCCAGTTGTGAGCGACAGTGGAGGCTCCGTGAATATCCCCATCCTCAATGATGGCAGAGCCCAGCACGCGAGTGCAAAAGACAAGGCTGAAGCGTTTGCAACCATCTTCAGCCAGAAGTGCCGAGTGGATGATCAATTTCGACCGCCTCCTGAGGTCCCCACCATCACAGAAGCCAGTCTACAGCCAATTTGATTCACGCCATGTTATAACAAGAAACGGCTGGATACAGCAATGGCTATGGGCCCCGACAACATCCCGGCTGTTGTGCTGAAGACTTGTGCTCCAGAGCTAGCCACGCCTCTAGCCAAGCTGTTCCAGTACAGCTACAACAATGTGGAAAACTGCCCAGATTTGTCCTGTTCACAAAAAGCAGGACAAATCTAATCCGACCAGCTACTGCCCCATCAGTCTACTCTCAATCATCAACAAAATGATGCAAGTTGTCATCGACAGTGCTATAAAACGGCACATAGTCACCAATAACCTGCTCACTGATGATCAGTTTGGGTTCCGCTAGGACCACTCGGCTCCAGACCTCATTACAGCCTTGGTCCAAACATAGACAAAAGAGCTGAATTCCAGAGGTGAGGTGAGAGTGACTGCCCTTGACATTAAGGCAGCATTTGATCGAGAGTGACATCAAGGAGCCCTAGTAAAACTGAAGTCAATGGGAATCAGGGGGAAAACTCTCCACTGGCTGGAGACACACCTAGCACAAAGGAAGATGGTTGTGGGTGTTGGAGGCCAATCATCTCAGCCCCAGGACATCGCTGCAAGAGTTCCTCAGGGCAGTGTCCTAGGCCAAACCATCTTCAGCTGCTTCATCAATGACCTTCCCTCCATCATCATGTCAGAAGTGGGGATATTCACTGATGATTGCACCTTGTTCAGTTCCATTCACAACTCCTCAGATAATGAAGCAGTCCATGCCCGAATGCAGCATGACCTGGACGACATTCAGGCTTGGGCTGATAAGTGGCAAGTAACATTCGCGTCACACAAGTGCCAGGCAATGACTATCTCCAACGAGAGAGTCTAACCACCGTCTCTTGACATTCAATGGCAGTACCATTGCCGAATCCCCCACCATCAACATCCTGGGGGTCAGCACTGATGAGAAACTTAACTGGACCAGCACATAAATACTGTGGCTACAAGAGCAGGTCAGAGGCTCAGTATTCTTTGATGAGGGTCTCACTTCCTGACTCCCCAAAGCCTTTCCACCATCTACAAGGCACAAGTCAGGAGTGTGATGGAATACTCTCCACTTGCATGGATGAGTGCAGCTCCAACAACACTCAAGAAGCTCGACGCCATCTAGGACAAAGCAGCCCGCTTGATTGGCACCCCATCCACCACCTTAAATATTCACTCCCTCCACCACTGGCACACCGTGGCTGCAGTGTGTACCATCTAGAAGATGCACTGCAGCAACACGCCAACACTTCTTCGACAGCACCTCCCAAACCCATGACCTCTATCACCTAGAAGGACATGGGCAGCAGGTGCGTGGGAAAACCACCTCCAAGTTCCCCTCCAAGTCACACACCATCCTAACTTGAAAAGATATCGCCATTCCTTCATCGTTGCTGGGTCAAAATCCTGGAACTCCCTACCTTACAGTACTATGGGCGTACCTTCACCACACGGACTGCAGCGGTTCAAGAAGGCGGCTCACCATCACCTTCTCAAGAGCAATTAGGGATGGGCAATAAATGCTGGCCTTGCCAGCGTCGCCCAGGAATGAAAAAAAAAAAACAAATCCCAAACAATCCTCTGGTATAAAAAGCTGCTGAAGCACTTCTTCCACGGTCTCATATTTTCAAAGTATACGCTGTTACATAGTCAAACACAGCAGCCAGGTCCCACAAACAGCAATGAGATGAATAACTAATTAATCTATTTTGGGTAGAATTGGTTGAAGTAACGTTAGTTGAAATTGGTCAAAAAACGTCATAGTATATTTTATATCCATCTGAAAGACAGCACCTCTGACATTGCAGCATTCCAAGTACTACACGGAAGTGTCAGCCTAGAGTACGTGTTCAGGTCCTGTGCGGGACTTGAACGCACAATCTTTACTCAGAGATGAGTGTGTACCATTGAGCCAAGCTGATATATCTCCTACTCGCTATCCAGTAATTCCTGATGCAATCATGCATTTTCCTCATCCACCACCCTGAGGGATTGGAGGGCTATTAGCATTGTAGTCCAGCACAATTCACTGCCTTCATCACAGGTGATGAAAAGGCAAGGAAATGGAGGAAAATATGACTAAAAATGTCATACTTTTGTAGTCTAAAGTTTGCAATGCACATGGTTTACCGTGGTGAAAGACTTCCTCTTGGTGAACTGCTCCTCCCAGGAAGACTGCGGCTATTGTCCAAATCTTGATCTGAAAAATAAACAAACCTAGTTAACAAAATCATTAGCATACTGGAATGCTTTTAAATTTGCATGCACCAATTTTTTTTTTTTTATATAAACGATTTAGTATAGATTACTTTCATACGACCATCCTCACTCTTAAGTTATACTTCACAAACTTCAGCTCTGCATTCGGCCAGTCATTAATGGGGAGACGGGAAGTGGGCAAGGGCAACAAAGAGATACAGCATTTAATCTGTTGTGGACATTGGGCATGCAATTTATCTCTTCCCCATACTACTGTATATACAAATCATTGTCTTGGATGCTGAAAACCATAGAATAAGGTATGCAGTATGCAGCGGAGTTCTCAATTTTAGCTATGTCACAATGGGGTGGCAACAAAGAGAGGTCAGCTCCCTCTCCAATGCATCAGCTGTTCTCAACACCTGGTTGGTTAGATCAAGAGTTGATCAGCTACAAAAGGTATGTGGATTGGAAGGAAAAGGAGAAGGGCATTAGGGAGAACAAACTCGGGGGGAAAACAGTAATTCAGCCTTTATTATGACATGCGAAGTTTATGCATCTCCGAGTGGCTAGTTCAGAGCTGCACTATGAATAGGTCAGCCTTTCACTTGTAGACAATAGATGCGCAGGCCTTAAAAATCAGAGAAAAACGGTAGAATAAAAACTTGAAAAAGAGAGGAACAAGTCTTTTTTTTTTTTAAATCGTAATGAAATAATAACCAAAGTAGGAAACACATCTTTCTACCTCATAGCTCAGATTTTCTATCCCTTTAGTGCCTTTTGATTTGGACCCAAAACTGCTTTTAAGACTCAGCGGGTTGGTGGCAGGTCATGGCCCCACTGCTGGCTCCAGCCCGCTGTGTAGAATGAATTTATTGTGATTGGGCTTGTTAAGCCCACCCAGTGAGTATCCCGGCCAAATGAAGGAAGCGGGTCTGATGACGCATCATCAGCCGGTTTCCTTAAAGGGACCATGGCCAACTTTAATTTGACAGTTGTGCTGTCAGTGTTGTCATTGAGGTGCTGCAAACACTGACGAGCACTGCACACAGGTGCAGGGCTAGACCCAGGCTCTCCCATGACTCCCTCCATATACTTATGGAGGGAGTCACAGCACACGGAGGTCCTCTTCCCTTCCCATGGGTGGAGAAGACTTCCCAAGGAGATCAACACAGCCTGATTGCACATTGCAGAGGAAGGCACAAGCAGGGATGTCGTCAGGAGGACCTGGGTGCAGTGCTGCAAACGTTTCAATTATCTCAGTAGATCACAAAACATTAGTACAAAGCCACACTCAACCTCATCCTGCTGTGCCTCTCATCACATCCCCATCACTCTGCTTTCCCTACCCTACTCCTGCACATCCTTACTCACACCAACTCACCTTGCACCTCCACCCATCCCTCTCTATCTACATTATCACATCCCCATCTCACTAGGCACCCTCACAACTCACCCGCATCCTAATGCAATCATACCCACTAACAACACACAAGGGTAAGCACATGGGTGTTTTATCCAATGTTCATGTAAAGTTTCTGTTAATGTGGTGTCAAAGATTGAAACCTTTATTTTCAATACTTTGCGTTCTTGGACAGATTTGTGTGCACCTTTGGAAGTGGCTTAGTGAGTTGCAGTGAATGGTGAGACATAACTTCCCCACCCCGCAATGGTCATGAGTGTGAAAGGAATGGCTTGGGCATTGTTGGGATGCTTTATGGTGTTGGTGTGGGGTGGTGCCAACCTGGTGCATCATGTGGCAGCCATGGTGTACAGTGTCAAGTGAGGTAAATCTGGCTATGGTAAGGCCATCCCTGGCCTCCCGGGCAGCAATGTGGTCAGGTGCTGATGCCCTGTGCAGCATCAGTTGATTGCAGAGAAGGTTGGTGTTGTTATTGGTGCTGCTGGTGTGCCTGGTGCTGGTGTTGGGGCTGATTGTGGTGGGATTCTGAGGACCAAGGTGAGAGAGTATAAAAGTGCACTGATGCTGATGGAATAGATGGCAGGTGAAGTAGAGATGACCGAAGCGATCTGTCAATGGTGGGAGAAGTAATGAGGTCAGACTGGATGGAGACTTGTGTAAAGACTTGCAGCATCCTGAATCTGTAGTGGAAATGCAGTTTAGAGAAGCTAGTGGCTAAGGGAATATTTCTCAATCAGCCGGGAGCTTTGACTTGACATGTGAAGCTGTCAACTTATCAGCTAAAACAATGGCCACTGACTTCCTGCCTCAACTTCACAGACAAGGTCTAGGCACAGCGGGAAACCGGTAGGCGACCTGTCAAATTCAAAAAGCTGGGGAAAAAGCATTAAGTGGCTGTAAACAAGCCACTAATGATTTTAATTGCCTCCCCCTCCGCTGCGTGTCGGGTTTGCTCAGCGCGGGCAGACCCGATATTTGGTAAAGGCGCGTAGTGGCAGGTTGACAGCGGGGTCCTGACCCACTGTCCAAAAAAAACTTTCCCACCCAACCCGCCACTAATCGTGCCCGCTGATCCCACGCAAAATTCCCCTTTCATCTAAACTGCATATCGTCTGCTGCTGAAATATTAAAGTAGTAATGTTTCGTAAAAATATTAAAATTATGCTAAGTGGCAACTTTGTAATTACTATCCAAAGTGGTTTTATTTTTTTTTGGCTCAAAAACTAACTCAGAGATTGTCTTCCATCAAATAATAGCAATGGGACAGAAATTTAGAAGTAGATGATGAGTAAAAAGTTGTGAAATGGAGATAGAAAGCATCGACAGACTAATCATGGAGTAAGATACATTTGTGAAACAGAGAAAAATTGTGAAATTTGCTTGTGCACCATTCTAGTTACAGTTGAAAAGTACATTCGCTGAGTCAGAAGTGGTGCTGGGAAATTGGACAAATAGGAACATTTCCAAGTTCCACTACAGCAGTGGCAAAAGAGTACATGAGATTTTTTCCCACCCAGCACCTCAGAGGACTTAGGAGGCACAACTCAGCGGGCATTACCCCAGATAGCTACCGGAGCATGGCAGAGGAGCAGTTTGAGGTATCTCAGGCTCACCAGGGAGTCTTGAGTCAAGTATGATACCCGATCTAAAATGATCAGGGTATGGTAGCCAAGTGGTTATGTTACTGGACTAGCAACCCAGAGGTTGAGAGTTCAAACCCATGTTGGGAAATTGGACTGAATAAATCTGGTAATCTATGGGCTCGGAACAGAAAATGAACATTGGAAGCATAGGGCCTAGGTGGGTGAAAGCATAGCCACCAACTGTGACCAATCCAGGCTACCTTTTATGTCATGTACGTTCAAGCCCCATCATGCTGCTGTATGACCCTCTACGGGGTACTCCGGGGCACAATGCACACTGAACCTCTGCCCCGTATGAATTGGTTTCTCATAAACCATTGCTATCCTTCCTCATTAGTGCTCGATTTCCAGCTCAGTGTTACTGATATTTTCTTCCAGAGTTTGTGTGTATCTGTGTTAGTGACTGTTTGGTGCTGTGCTGAGTGTTGCTCTTCAGTTTCAGCAGCAGGGTGACTGGGTTCTTCCTTGGTCTGTGAATAGAGTAGATAATATATTAACAGTAAATAAACACGCATCCAATTAGGTATTAGATGGTTACTGCATGCCTTTTTATTTGTCTGGCCTCAATCAATGTATGGACATCATGCTACATATTGTGCAAATCACAAAATATAATCTAAATGACATGATACATACCGCAAGTCCAGTGCTGTCCTCCAAGGGCCACTAACCGCATGCCTTCGAAGCTCTCCCTGCCAAAGGGCTTCATCATATGGAATCGCAATTTATAATCTCGCGGTCTACTGGCTGTTCCACCCTGAACCCTCCAATTATATGACAATTTTTCCTGCAAACATAAGAGCAGTGGGGATCAAGGCATCCCAAATTGGCCACGGAACTGGTTTCCTGCGATATATTTCCCTCATGCCACGTACAAGTATTTACATATCTTATTTCCTAAATTCTTAACATTTAGTGAAGTTTGTTTTGCATACGTATCTTTTACAAACTTCTCTCGTGCATATTTTTCCAGCACTAAGCAAGATCCCACAAACAGCATTGTGATAATGACCAGATAGTCTGTTTTAGTGATGTTGGTTGAGAGATAAATATCGACTAGGACACCAGGGAGAACACCCCCGTTCTTCTTCGAAATAGTGCCATGGGATATTTTACATCCACCCAAGGGGGCAGACGGAGCCTCATTTTAACATCTCATCCAAAAGACGGCACCTCGAACAGTGCAGCACTCCCTCAGATTGCATTTCAATACTTTACAGCCTGGCAGGGCAGTCTGAACCCCTGGTGTTCTCGGAGCTCATTTTAATTCTCCCTTCCATTCCCACCTTGACCTTTTTGCCTTTGACCTTCTACACTGTTCAAATTAAGTCCAACGCATGCTTCCAGAACAATATCTTATCTTTCTCCTGGATACTATGCAACCCTCTGCCCTGAACACTGTCTTTGTCTTTGTTAACCATCCTTTCCTTACAGCAGGAGGTGCTGCTGTTGGTGATGCAGGATCAGTCAGTATCTGGGGGGGTGGAGATGCTTCTGCAGAACAGTGCTGGCAGGGCAGTCTGAGCTCCTAGTGTTAGCTACTCTTCCCCAGCTACCCCCCACCTCTTTTTGGGACTGCTTGCCAGTATTTTCTGTTTAATTCCAGATCTGATCTGCAGGCTTTGTATTTTTATTTTCTCCTCGTCACCTTGTTATTTTCTTCGTTATTCTCATCACAGCCTTAGCTATTCACATGTTCTAAGTTTTCTGTTTCTCTAATACAGGAAACTTTGGTTTATCCGGAGGTTAACTGTCCAGAATGCTCGAGCCACCGGCAAAATTCAGGAGTCGGTTCAGTAAGTTTTTTTTCTTTTCGTTGCTTTTTTTTCCACCAGTCAGGCTCTGCAAGGTCTAGCTAAAGCTGTTGCTTAGCTACAGAGATGCTTGCAAGCTACGGCCGACTGTTTAGAAGCTGTGGGTTTGTTGTTAGATACGGAGCTCAAAAGCTTCCGTATGTTTTAACATTAGCGCTGGTTTGTCCGGCAGTTTTGATGGGACGGCAACAGCTCGGTCCTGTCGGTGCCGGATAGCACAAAGTTTCCTGTATCTTCAGTTTCTTGAATGCTTCTTTCCATTGTCTTACATAAAGATCATCAAAGTCATCTAACAATCTTTTTTGAAGCAAGTTAGATCATTCCACTGATATTTCCTTTTCTTTTTCCTTCCTTTCCTGTTTTTATTTTGAAGTGCTTGTTCATCTATAATTTTTCTTTTATGAAGGGTTCAGATGGAAATATTATTTTATCTCTTCTCTCCACAGATGCTATACGGATGTTTCCAACATTTTTTATTAACTTGACTTATCCTATTTTAGATGCTGATCAACCTGCTTAGTATTTTGAACATTTTTTGTTTTAAAACTTTACAACAAGGACAAGGTTAGAAATGATGGCCTGTGATAATAGAGAGTGATGCAATGTGGTAGGATAAATAGAAACATCACCTACACTTTAGAAAATAAGAAACTGAATGGGGTAGAAGAGCAAAGTGATGTAGGGATACAGGTGAACAAATCATTAAAAGCAGCATCGCAGGTCAGCAAAGCAATTAAAAATGCTAACAAAACACGAATTTATTTCTAGGGATATAGAATTCAAAAGTAGTGACGTAATGTTAAACTTGTATAGGAGCCTGGTCAGGCCACACTTAGGAGTACTGTGCACAGTTCTAGAATCATAGAAATTTACGGCACAGAAGGAGGCCATTAGGCCCATCGCGTCTGTGCCAGCAGATAAAGAGCTATCCAGCCTAATCCCACTTTCCAGCTCTTGATCCGTAGCCCTGTAGGTTACAGCACTTCAAGTACATATCGTATTTAAAAAGTACTTGGATGAGGGTTTCTGCCTCTACCACCCTTTCAGGCAGTGAGTTCCAGACCCCCACCACCCTCTGGGTGAAAAAGTTCTGGTCTCCATACTATAAAAAAGACACAGAAGCACTGGAGAAAGTGCAAAAAGGATTTACAAGGATTGTACCAGAACTGAGAGATTACAGCTACCGGGAAAGGTTGGGGCTTTTCTCTTTAGAAAAGAGAAGACTAGATGACCTGATAGAGGTCTTTAAAATTGTGAATGGGTTGGACAGGGTAGATGTGGAGAGAATGTTTCCACTTATGGGAGAATCCAAAACTAGGGGCCATAAATGTAGTTACTAATAAATCCAATAGGGAAAGGAGAAATTTCGAGAGTGGCTAGAATGTGGAACGTGCTACCACAGGAAGTGGTTGAGGCAAATAGCTTGGATGCTTTCAAAAGGAAAGTAGATGTGTACATGAGAGAAAAGGGAATAGAAAGATGCTGAAAGGCTGAGATGAGGCAGAGGGAATGGGAAGAGATTCTTGGAGTATAAACAGCAGCACCGACTAGTTGGGCCAAATGGATTGTTTCTGTACTGTTTATTCTATGTAATTCCTCAAAATATAGGTGTTAATCCATGTAAAATAAACTGATCAACACCTGCATTAAAAAAGCAGGGGAACAACATATTGATAGGTTAAGTATTCATCCATTATTATTGCCAATAAGAATTTCTACATATTCTGCTCTTTTGAGTCTGTTAGAAAGATTTATTTTCTTTTAAAAATAAAAATCATTACACATTGCAATCATGAACAATTAAAGTTGATGAAAACTGGTTTGCAGAAACATGCACAGAGAGCTGAATTTTGTGCTCTCAGATAAAGTAAATGTAATGGACTGCGAGTCTGGAGATGGCAATCGGATCATATTCCTATTTATTGCCACTCCTCACATTTCCCCTGCAGTTGCCAACTTCTCCAATACTGGCAGTGCAATTTTTCCTCAGTTACTGCACTCTTAACAGAGGAACCTCCACACAGAAGCAAACTTAAAACAGTTTTCAAAGTTATCTAACATAAACCAGGCACTACAACTCACCCAAAAACAGGCTAAAAGTCTCCATTGCACATCATAGGAGTTAAAGCCTAAATATGGAAATCTTAGTGTATTTTTTTAAATTTAAGTTAAACTAAGCACCACTCCAACCCTAAACCTTAGTTTATTTCTAAATTCTGCAATTGCAATGACAGGATTGCTCAAATAAAGCCAGTTAATGCATTCACATCAGGGAACATCCCTCTTATTCATGCAAAAAATCAACTTCAACCAGTCTTGAAGAAAATAAATGGTTACCTAAGTTAGCAAAAAAAGTGCAATATATTAAATGTCTGGTATATAAGACATATATCCTTGTTAGTATCACACTGACTTGCTAGAACACTTTCCCCAACACCCACACGGTTATAAAACAACATATCCTTCAACTCAAAGAGCAACGCCATGTGAGTTCAGCATAAAGAAAAACCTTATATTTGGAGCACACCTGTACTTGTGACTAAGAATCAAATTGGTCAAACCTTTCTGCCTCAGGTTTATGTGCAAACAACAAATGGTACCAACAAGCTCCAATTCCTCCCTCTAGCTAGATTCAGTTGGCCACAGTCCTGCCCTTCAACCAATCTGATTCTTTCAGATAGCCTTGAGACCTGCCTTCTAACTGATTTGACTAGTTGGATACGGAGAGCCTCCGACATCCAATTCAAAAAGCTGATTTTTGTGAAATACTAATAAGCTGACACAGTTTGAAAAGTTTACTGCTGCCTTAAAATACTGACATGTATGCTGTTAGCCTGCATTCACACTAGGGAACTGCCCATGTCCTAACTCTCACCAAGTCCCGTTCACCTGTGCTTGCTGACCTACATTGGCTCCTGGTTAAGCAAAGCCTCGATTTTAAAATTCTCATCCTGGTTTTCAAAACTCTCCATGGCCTCGCCCATCCTTATCTCTATCTCCACCAGCCCTACAACCACCCTCCCCCAACCCCTGAAATCTCTGCTCCATCAATTCTGGCCTCATGAGCATCCCCAATTTTAATCACTCCACCATTGGCGACTGCGCCTTCAGCTGCCAAGGCCCGAAGCTCTGGAATTCCCTCCCTAAACCTCTCCGCCTCTCTACCTCTCTTTCCTCCTTTAAGACACTCCTTAAAACCTACCACTTTGACAAAGCATCTGCCCCAATATCTCCTTCTGTGGCTCGGTGTAAAGTTTTGTTTGATAACGCTCCCGTGAAGCACCTTGTGATGTTTTACTATGTTAAAGGTGCTATATAAATGCAAGTTGTTGTTGCTGTAAGTCTCTATGGATAAAGTTCCAAAAAAGCCAATTGGCCATGAAAGAATAGGTGTTGAAAAAAAGACCAAAATTATCTGGGAACATTAAAAAAACACATGCACCAAATGCACAATGGGCATTTGCGGTCATCTGATTTTCACTATCCTGTTGTACTTAATACAGTAATTCTGAATTTCAGGCTTGATTCCATGACTGGAAGTGACAGCAGAGAAAGAACTCAAGAGTAACACAAAAATCCAAGACACAAGTTGCAAAACTAAAAACTCCTCTAATGAGCATCATGCTTCCCCATTTTGTTAACTTCAAAATACAATATACAAAAATGGTACAGTAACCTGATCATGTAACTTTGGACCACCTCCATCAGAGCAGTACTTCTTAAGCCTCTGCAATGGGGCTTGAAACCACAACCTTCTGATGAGTGAGAGTGCTACCACTGAACCAAGGCCGAAACTCAATCGTACAAAACTTCCTCTATCTATGCATTGGGGACATTCAATCATTCCTAGAAGAAATACATGATCAGTCCCTTTTTTTCCTCCACCACATTGGCACTCACTCCCATAAAGGGAAGCATCATGGCAGAGACTTATTTGAGCATAAATAGAAGCTGCTTCTTTCCAAAACCCAGATAATGACCCCATTGTTTAGCCTTCTGAAAGTTAATGCTTCTTCCACATTCATTATCATAGGCACAAAGAAGAGGATTGAAACCACCTGGCACATTTCTATCTGGACCAGCAACATCTCTAGCAGAGGAGAGACTAAAGGCACTTTAACGAGGCTGCTTACATTCTAGAGAATGTTTTAATAGTGGAGTACTCAAATATGTCTCCTTGATAAGTCCACTCAAAGAGCGATGATCATAAGATGAATGTTGGCACTGGTGTAGAGTCCTCAGTCAAGTTCAGCTGAGACTTGTCAGGGTTAATTCCAGTCGATAACAGTTTCTCAGCTGCTTCAGCAGAAACCAACGATTAGATCAACAGGAGAAAGAAACCAATTGCTTTGGCTGAATTTGAAGACTGTGCCACTGGCAGTGAAAACATCCTATATTCCAGTTGACAACTGGGATGTTCTGATCACTCAAGTGGATCAGATATCTTGCACAGAGGCTGCGTCCACAGGCAGTGACAATGATTGACACCTCCTCCATCATTCTGTGTGTTGTTTGTGAGAGCCATG
Source organism: Somniosus microcephalus (assembly GCF_052327205.1). Taxonomy (NCBI): domain Eukaryota; kingdom Metazoa; phylum Chordata; class Chondrichthyes; order Squaliformes; family Somniosidae; genus Somniosus; species Somniosus microcephalus. The sequence continues at coordinate 72,753,122 of NC_140991.1, forward strand.
TGCCAACTTGGAAATCAAGGTTTCACCGTGTCTGAAAGAATCACTGTATCTGAAATAATCAAGCTTCAATGTGCTAGGAGCTGGTATTCATTTATGGATGATCCACCCATGCCACACCTTTCTCTTAATTCAGGAGCTATTTTGTGAATTGAAAAGTTTGTGAAGTGAAGAAAGAGAGAATGTGTGGCAGTCAACACAGTCTTGAGGCAATGAAAAACCTGGAGTGAGAACCAAGAGTCAGCTGAAATTTACATATTTGTAATACAGTTTTTTGTTTGCAAGATGGCCTCTTCCAAAGCAAACCTCAGTATTCTGCAACACGAAAGTTCAAAAAACTGTATTGAGCAGGAGAGAAATTATAAAAGTTGAAAGAAAGAGTGGAAAGAAATCCCACTGGTGACTTACAGTACAATGAAAAAAAAGCTACATCTTCAAAAAAGAAAATCCAACAATTTGGTCTGTCAAACAAGGGCAAAATCAATCCTATAGCCACAGTGGCTAGTAACAAGAACCCTTCCCTGGAGCCAAATGATTGGTTACACTTCACCTTCATCCTGCACCCCCTGGGCAAGTAACCTGATGTCCATATTAGGCCAGTTATATTCACAGTATCAGCCAATACTAGACAGTAAAATTTGAGTGGGAGCAACAGATGGTGACTACTGAGTTCCATAGGAATCTAATGCACCATATCTTGGCTCTTTGAGAAGTCTAGGGGTTACCTCAGTGAGCTTATGGACTCCCTGGACTCACTTCTGTGTCAGTGGTCTCTACCACAGTAGAGGTCAGACATGTTGTCCTCCAAGACGGCCTTCAGTTTTTGATGTGCTCCTGCTACTGAAGTTAATGAAGAATAAGCAGGAACTGAAATAAAAACAGAAAATGCTGGAAATGCACAACAGTGACTTAAATAGGGATTCTATAAACATGTTCTTTGGTCTTTTTCATGTGGAATTGAAAACTGCCTCTCAAAATTTGGTGCAAAACCAGACAAAGACATAAGTAATTACAAGAAATTGGGGGAGGGGGTTAGAAGCAAAGGCACTTTGCTTAATATGGCCCTTCCCCCTTCCCAATAAAAGCAACAACACAAGAAAAATAAGGGAAATCTCAATAACCAACAGCATTCTGACTTGCTAGGGTTTTTCACAATTCTTTTGTATTAGTGGTGTAAATTTATATTTTAAAGCCCAATCTATTGGCAATCATTTATATTGTGTGCTGACTAACCAATTGCAGGCTTTAAAAAAAGATCTGTTTACTTGCAAAGAACCCAATTTGGCCTCTTCCAGGGGTTTCCCTTACACTATTGAGTCATGTGACCTCCTGACCTCTGTTCAAGCCAAAAGCATGACTGATTCATTCTTGTTAAATTGCCTAGCCCTCCCCCAGGAGGTTGGGGGTGGGAGGAGAGAAAGAGAAAGTATGGCTTCCTTCAGATGTCACTGATTCTTCAGGAAAAATGAAGCAACCGCTCCATCCCTTCTTTAAAAGTTAGAGAATAACTTACCATTAATAATAGCAATTTAGACAAATACCAGCAAGATTAATAAAGGGGAGGAAAAACTGAAAGGGACACATTTTCTATTTTTAAAACAAAATGTTCTCTCTAGTAGGTTCCGATCTTTGACATAGAAAGTAATCTAATACAGTCGCATGAACAATAAAAAGGGAGGCTCAGCCCATTCATGACAAAACATAGTGGTGTGTTCTTATTCACTGCACAAAACTAAGAGAATTGAACACATCAATCACTTCAGCCACAGGAGACGTTGCAGCATTCCAGTATACCAATAACTTTAGTCAAACATTTACACTTCTGGCACTGAAAAATGAGCTATAACACTTAGTAACAACAGCATTAACATTTTTCTTCTAACATCTAAATTGTTTTGTCTAAAATGGTACAATGAAGATATCATAAGGTGCTTCAGTAATTGGCTTCCTGGGAAAATTAAAAAGCAATAGACTACTTCTCATAGGATGGGAGCTTCAAAACAATTTGCAAAATTCTTCTAAAACTTTGTTCAGTAGGTGGTCAAAGCCAAGTCAAAAATCCTTTCTTTGAAGTGAGAATATCTGCATGAGTCAGCTGAAGCAATTAAAAGAAAAAAGGCAGTAAAATAAAACAATGAATCAGTGTAAAACTGAACCATTCTTGGTTTCTCATTTAATCCTTGCCACTTGGGACACCACAGTATTTTAATCTTATAGAACTGTAGTACAGACCAACATTTGATCGCTGTTCTAGGATTGTAATGTTGTGGGGGGGGGGGGGAGGACTTTATCACTAACATTTTCTACAGAAACAAGGGGGAAAAGGAAATAAATGACCAATTATAGGCTTCCCCTCCAAAAAAAGTTGTTTAGAAAGGCAGGTAAAACACTTTCCCCTCCTTCCATTTTATTTTATACAGTGTCAGCTTAGTAGCACCCTCACCTCTGAGTCAGAAGGTTGTGGGTTCAAGTCCCACTCCAAGGATTTGAGCACAATTCTAGGCTGACGCTCCAGTGCAGTACTGAGGGAGTGCTACACTGTCGGAGGTGCCGTCTTTCGGATGAGACGTTAAACCAAGGGCCCATCTGCGCTCTCAGGTGGACGTAAAAGATCTTATGGCACTATTTCAAAGAAGGAGTTATTCCTGGTGTCCTAACCAATATTTATCCCTCAATCAAATATCACTAAAGCAGATTATCTGGTCATTATCACATTGCTGTTTGTAGGAGCTTGCTGTGTGCAAATTGGCTGCCGCGTTTCCTACATTACAACAGTGACTACATTTCAAAAAGTACTTCATTGGCTGTAAAGCGCTTTGGGACATCCGGTGGTCGTGAAAGGCGGTATGTAAATGCAAGTCTTTCTTTTTTTTTTAAATTTCTCTTTTTCCCTCTGGTCTAACAATGAAAGCAGTAATGACAATTGTTCTCTCATTACAGGTAATACCCAAAACAGAAATGAAAGTGTATTAGGATTGCACTGTCATTTTTGCTCCCCGATAGACATTACTGGCTGGGGCTTTGAATCAATTCAAGACATTCGAGTTGTTGGATTGTGAAATTCTTTGTTTTTTTACTTTATAATAAGAAAGTACAAGACTGGAAAGTACTACATAGTCCATCTAGCCAGTCCCAAAAACAAATATCACTCAATCACATACTCCTTTAAATATCTATCCAATTCTTCATCGCCTACCTGGCCAATCTACCATACACATTTACAACCCTCTGCATAAAGTAGTTAAAATCTAAACCCCTCTTCTAAGGTTGAGCCTGTTTACCTGGTTTCAGTGTTTGTTGGCAATCTTAAAAGATAATCAGAGTTCAGTTTATCAACTCCCTTAAGATTCTCGAATACTTGAACATCTCCCCTAAACTTTCCATTCCCCAGAGAAAATAATCCCAAACTCTTCAACCTCTTCTCATAGTTCAGATGCCTTAAGCGAGGTACTAGCTTGCCCATTTTATTTATTATTTGTATTTTCTTTGATACAGGTCTAAATGACTCACTACCACATTCTGCCCGAACAGCTAAAACAGCTCACTCTTCAGTCACATTTTGTGAAGTGTTTAAAATAAAATCTTGAAAATATCCATTTAGAATTTGAAAACACTCAACTGTAGGAAATTATAAAATTGTTCTAGTCCCCATATAATTTGAAGTTGCTTCATTTGAATTATTACTTTGAATTTTTTGGAGCCAAAAAAACCTCTGAATTAACAGGAATAGATTGTATGATACTCTGCCCCTCAAACAGCTCCTGGGTTCACTCCTATCCACAATTGTCTCCGAATTTGGGCACTGGTTCGTTGACGCTAGAGTTGACTCACCACTGGACATCAGACTTCAACTTTGGACTCTCCTATCGTTTCCTCCTTGTCCTCTGCTCAAGACCAGGACATATCTCTCCTAATCCCTGCCATGCCTTTGTAACCCAAATTCCCTGTGTGTCCATTCGTGTATGCATTTTGACTGCTGCTTCAGACCCAAAGCTATTACATCGATCTCCCTTTTTTTTTTCCCTTGGCCAACTTTCAAACACTTCTCTCCTGTCTCCTCCCCTTCCCGTCACCTTTCATTTCTCCTTTCTCAGGCACTCTGTCCCCCTCAATCCCTAACCTAACCCATCACTACTCCTCTACTTTCCTACTCTCTTGCCACCGTCCCAGGCTTGAATCCCCCTTGGATAAGCCAAAATCTACTCTCTGTGCCCCTCTCAGCATTCCCTGAAGGGCCCATTAAGGCATTCATTGCTGGCTCCTTACGAGCAGCAACCCAAACTGCCCCATTCTTTTCTCTTGCTGACATTTGAACACAGCAGGCCTGCTGGTGGCTAATATTGCCAATCTCCTTCCCATCCTGCTCACCCCAATTACAACTGCTGCCTCGGACTCGGTCAGTGGATCAAAAATTGCTGCTTCTCTATGCGTTTTCCTCCAAAATGCCCATGCATTTGCGAACCTTACTGTGGATAAATGCATTGATGGAAATTTGGCTTTGACAGAAACTTGACTCACAGGTGGCGACACGGTGCCCCTTACTGAAGCCTCCCCATTGGGTTATACGTTCCACCACCTGCCCTGCCCAAATAACCATGGTGGTGGCGTGGCCCTTATCTCTAAATCACACCTTGGTCTCTCCCCCTACCCCTCTGGCACTTTCTCCTCCTTTGAGCAAATCAACTTGGTCCACCTCTTTCCTTTAATCCCCAAGATATCCTCCCTCAAACACCTGCACTGAGCAAATACTCAACCTTGGTGATTTCAATCTCTACTTCAACTCCCCTTGTCTTCTCGCCTCTGATTTCACAGCCCTCCTGTCCTCTCTACACCTCTCCTTCCATATAAACTCTCCTACCAATATCCACGACCACCCCTTCAACTTTGGCATGTGGCCTCTCTGCTCCCATGGTCCTGATCACAGACAAGGCCTTTTCCAACCACTTTCTTGCACGCTTCATCATCCAAATCCTCCAACCCCTTCCAATCCCTCTTCCTCCATGACTCCCCAAGTCACTTACAATTGCACTTTAAAATTAAAGTGGGAATGCAGAGACTAATTAAAGTAGGAATGCAGAAGACTTCAGCTGTTGATTTGATCAACCACTCCCTTACCTCCACCTTTGATGCCCTTGTTCCAAGTAAAACTATTACTCATTCCCATCCTGGTTATTCCTCCTGGTATGACCCCAATCTTCATGCTCTCAAGTCCAAAGAGCATAGACTTGAGCTTATCTGGCATACAACTGGTTCAGTAATCAATCATCAGATCTGGTTCGACCATAGCAAGTGCAATTGGGTCCCGTCTTCCTCTGCTAAAAACGCCCACTGCTCCAGGGTCATCCTGGAGAGCAAAGATAATAACCGGCCTCTTTTCTCCAATACCACTCCTTCAGCTCCTCTCCCATGCTCCCTCAACCCTCACTTCAAAAACAAGCATGAGGAATTCATCAACTTCTTTGTTACTAAGTTTGAGACCATTCGTTCACTGCTTCCCCTGGTCCCCCAATCCAAACCTGCCACCTTGCACCTGTGTCTTTCTTTAGTTTCTCTCCTTTCTACCATCATGCCCTCTCCAAGTTCATCTTGTCCATGAGACCCACCTTTTGCTCCCTTGACCCCATTTCCACTAAATTCTGGCCAACCAATTTCCCTTCTCGGCCCCCATGTAAATGCTTTGCTCTCCTCGGGTACTGTCCCTCTCCCTTTCAAAGCCGCTATCAACCACCAGAATCCACCCTCAACCTTTCAAATCTTGCAAACTGCTCCCCCATCTCTAATCTCCTTTTCTTCTCCAAAGCCCTTGAAAGTGTTCCCGTCTCGCAAATCTGTGCCCATCCTTCCGTCAATGGCAATCAGCTTCCCCGCCCCACCCCCCACCTCCTGCCATAGCACTGAAATGGTTATAATCAAGTGACATCCTCTCTGACTGTGACTGTGGTGCATTTTCCCTCCTCCACCCTCTTTGCACAGATTGACATGAACCACCACACCATCCTCCTTCAGTACTTCCCCTCTGTTCTCCAGATCAGTGGAACTGCACTTGCTTGGTCCCACTCTGACCTATCCAATCGTAGCCAGAGCAGCTCCAGCAATGGCTTTTCTCCCCATCGCTACCTCTGGAGCCCCCTAAAGATCTATCCTTTGCCCTCTCCCCTTCCTCATCTACATGCGGCTCTTGGCGACATCATTCGCAGACAGAGGTTAGCTTTCACACGTATGCGGATGACACCCAGCTCTACTTCTCCACTGCCTCAGGGCTGACAGACTGCTTGTCCAATAAGCTACAATTTACTCGTGTTAAACATTGGCACGACCAAAGCCACCATCTTCACCACAAACTCTGTACCCTTACCACCAATTCCATTCCTCTCCCCAGCACCGTCTCAGATTGAACCAGACTGCCTGAAAACTTGGCGTCCTATTTGACCCCGAGCTGAGCTTCTAACCCACATCCGCTCTATCATAAAGGTTGCCTTTTTCAATCTCTGTAATAATGCTTGCCTCCATCCCTGCCATAGCCCATTTGCTGCTGAAAATCTCATCGGTGCCTTGGTCACCACCAGACTCGACTATTTCAATACTTTCCTGGCTGACCTCCTATCCTTTCATGCTCTATAAACTTCAGCGCATCCAAAACTCTACTGCTTGTATCCTACCATGTACCAATTAGAAACATAGAAGATAGGAGCAGGTGTAGGCCATTCGGCCCCTCGAGCCTGCTCCGCCATTCAATCTGATCATGGATGATCATCCAAATTCAGTACCACGTCCCGGCTTTCTCCCCATACCCCTTGATCCCTTTAGCCTTAAGAAATATATCCAACTCCTTCTTGAATATATTTAATGAATTGGCCTCAACTGCCTTCTGTGGTCGAGAATTCCACAGGTTCACCACTCTCTGGGTGAAGAAATTCCTCCTCATTTCTGCCCTAAATGGCTTACCCCCTTATCCTTAGACTGTGACCCCTGGTTCTGGACTCCCCGACCATCGGGAACATCCTTCCTGCATCTAGTCTGTCCAGTCCTGTCAGAATTTTATAAGTTTCAATGAGATCCCCTCTCATTCTTCTAAACTCCAGCGAGTACAAGCCCAATCGACCCAATCTCTCCTCATACGTCATTCCTGCCATCCCCGGTATCAGCCTGGTGAATCTTCGCTGAACTCCTTCCATGGCAAGAACATCCTTCCTCAGATAAGGCGACCAAAACTGCACACAATACTCCAGATGTGGTCTCACCAAGGCCCTGTACAACTGCAGCAAGACATCCTTGTTCCTGTACTCAAAGCCTCTTGCTACGAAGGCCAACATACCATTTGCCCTCTTAACCGCTTGCTGCACCTGCATGCTTACCTTCAGCGACTGGTGCACAAGGACACCCAGGTCTCATTGCACTTCCCCTTCGCCCAATCTATTGCCATTCAGATAATAATCTGCCTTCCTGTTTTTGCCACCAAAGTGGATAACCTCACATTTATCCATGTTATATTGCATCTGCCATGTTTCTGCCCAATCACCCAACCTGTCCAAATCATCCTGAAGTTTCTCTGCATCCTCCTCACAGCACACACGCCCACCCAGCTTTGTGTCGTCTGCAAATTTGGAGATATTACATCTAGTTCCCTCGCCTAGATCATTAATATATATTGTGAATAGCTGGGGTCCAAGGACCGATCCCTGCGGTACCCCACTAGTCACTGCCTGCCACTCGGAAAAAGACCCGTTTATTCCAACTCTCTGCTTTCTGTCTGCCAACCAGTTTTCTATCCAAGTCAACACCTTGCCCCCAATCCCATGTGCCTTAACTTTACACGCTAACCTCTTATGCGGGTCCTTATCGAAAGCCTTCTGAAAGTCCAAGTATACCACATCCACTGGTTCGCCCTTATCTATTTTACCAGTTACATCCTCAAAAAATTCCAGATTAGTCAAGCACGATTTACCTTTTGTAAATCCATGTTGACTTTGTCCGATCCTGTCACTGTTTTCCAAGTGCTCGGCTATTACATCGTTTATAATGGACTCTAGCATTTTCCCCACTACCGATGTCAGGTTTACCGGTCTGTAATTCCCCGTTTTCTCCCTACCACCTTTTTTGAATAGTGGGGTAACATTAGCTACCCTCCAATCCATGGGTACTGTTCCAGATTCCATCGAATGTTGGATGATGATCAGCAATGCATCTACTATTTCTAGGGCCACTTCCTTAAGTACCCTAGGATGTAGATTATCAGGCCCTGGGGATTTATCGGCCTTCAGTCCCATCAATTTCCTTAACACCATTTCCTTACAAATACTGATTTCTTTCAGTTCCTCCCCTTCATCAGACCCTATGTTCCCCGACATCTCTGGGAGGTTATTTATGTCCTCCTTTGTGAAGACAGAAGCAAAATATGTATTTAATTGGTCTGCCATTTCTTTGTTCCCCATTATAAATTCCCCTGATTCTGCCTGCAAGGGACCTACATTTGACTTCACCAATCTTTTTCTCTTCACATATCTATAAAAGCTTTTAGTGTCAGTTTTTATGTTCCCTGCAAGCTTACTCTCATATTCTATTTTCCCCCTCTTAATTCATCCCTTTGTCCTCCTTTGTTGAATCCTAAACTGCTCCCAATCCTCAGGTTTACTGCTTTTTCTGGCCAATTTATATGTCCTCTCCTTGGATCTTATGCTATCCCTAATTTCCCTTGTTAGCCACGGTTGAGTCACCTTTTTTGTTTTATTTTTATGCCAAACTGGGATGAACAATTTCTGTAGTTCATCCATGCAGTCTTTGAATGCTTGCCATTGCCTATCCACCGTCAACCCTTTTGAGTGACATTCCCCAATCAATCCTACCCAACTCTCGCCTCAGACCATCATAGTTTCCTTTATTTAAATTCAGGACCCTAGTCTCTGAGTCAACTACTTCATTCTCCATCTTAATGAAGAATTCTATCATATTATGATCGCTCCGACCCAAGGGGCCTCGTACAACAAGATTGCTAATTAATTCTCTCTCATTACATAATACCCAGTCTAAGATGGCCTGATCTCTGGTTGGTTCCTCGACATATTGGTCCAGGAAACCATCCCGTAAACACTCCAGGAACTCCTCCTCCACAGTATTGTTACTAATTTGGTTAGCCCAATCTATATGTAGATTAAAGTCACCCATGATGACTGCTGTGCCCTTATTGCACGCTTCTCTAATTTCCCTTTTAATGCCATCCCCAACCTCCGCATTACTGTTTGGAGGTCTATATACTACTCCCACTAACGTTTTCTGCCCCTTGGTATTTCTCAGTTCTACCCATACAGATTCCACATCATCAGAGCCAATATCCTTCCTTACAATTGTGTTAATCCCTTCTTTCACCAGCAATGCTACCCCACCTCCCTTTCCTTTTTGCCTATCTTTCCTGAATATTGAATACCCCTGGATGTTGAGTTCCCAGCCTTGGCCACCCTGGAGCCATGTTTCCGTAATCCCAATCAAATCATATTCGTTTACCTCTATTTGTGCAGCTAATTCATCCACTTTATTCCGAATGCTCCTTGCATTAAGACACAAAGTCTTCAGGCTTGTTTTTTTAATGCTCTTAGGCCTATTGGAATTATTATTTACTGTGGTCATGTTTGATTTAAACCGTTGATTTCTCTGACTGCCACTTTTGTTTTTCTCCTTCCTATCTTTTGCTTTTATCCTTGTTTCCCTTTCCTCTGTCCCCCTGTTCAGGTTCCCAACCCCCTGCCATTTTAGTTTAAACCCTCCCCAACAGCACTAGCAAACACTCCCCCTAGGACATCGGTCCCGGCCCTGCCCAAGTGCAAATTCCCGCTCATCCATCATTCCTGTCCTTGCTGACCTATATTAGATCCTGGTCGCCAAACACCTCAAATTTAAAATTCTAATCCTTTTGTTTAAATCCCTTCATGGCCTGGCCTATCTCTGTAACCTCCCTATCTCTATAAACCCCTCCTCCCACAGAACTCTTTATTCTTCTGACTGTTGCCTCTTGTGCATCCTCCCTCCTTTTGCCCGAACCATTGGTTGCCATGCCTTCAACTGTCTAGGCCCTATGCTCTGGAATTCCCTCCCGAAACCCTGCCGGATCTCCAAGTCCCTCACTTCCTTTAAAGCCCTCTTTAAAACCCGCCTCTTTCACCAGGCTTTTGGTCATCCCTCTTAGTATTTTGTTCTCATCACCCATTTTGTCTAATTAAGCCTCTTTGAAGCACCTCGACATTTTTCTACATTCAAGGCACTATATAAATGCAAGTTATTATTATAGTCACCAAAAACCGGCTATTGCACTGGCCCTGAAGCTTAAGCACAGGGTATGAGGATTTATGCCTGCTCTTTATTTTCCCAGTTTTTTTTGCTTTGTTCAATGCATTCCACACTTCGTTTTTATAAAACCTCAGAAACCTGGAAGAGATGCATTTCTAGCATTTCCAAAATCAAATCTGCATTAGTTATGCATAAGCAGCATGATTTTTAACGGTGATGCTATCTCTGCGCAGTCACATTGCACTCTCCCGAATCTGCACTGAATAAAATTAAGTTTTTTTTTGAAGTGTGTACAGCATATATGCAAGTCATTTCCACTATCTGCAGAGATTTTGATGAGATAATTAGTATAAACTGGTAAAAGCTGGCCATTTGATGTCTAGTGTATTTTTAAAATTTCTGTACAATACTAAATTCTTCAGAATGCAACTTCTGGTGAAAAACTAGTTGGGAATAGCATAGTCTCTTAAAAATAAAAAATAAACTACAAATCATTTGCCTTTATATTTCTCCGGCCCCTTCCAACTCTGTTCAAACTTACCTGCTTGATTGGTCTCAGACTGTGCAATAAGAGCTGCCATTGCGGAGTTGGGATTTAATCGATTTCCAAACATGTGAGATGGTGCAAGATTAAAAGATGATCCAGGTAGTGCACTTGCCTGTTGAGAAAGTAATACAGCACAATTAGAAACACACATAAAAGAAAGATTTTGAGACACAAATCACCTGTAACGGACACAGCCAAAGCTGTCAATCCAGTAAAATTATGAAGAGCTACGCCACTGAATGGTAGGAGAAAGGTTTGTGCCTGCTCTTCCCCTACATAGTGAGATCCCAGTTTCAATTGTGCTGCTGTATAGGTCGACAGTTTTTCTGTATAGCAGCGAAAAAACATACCATCAGATAAACCACCCAAACCATTCTTCCACACCACCTTGGAGCAAGTTATAGAGATGCAAATTAAGCTGTGTTGTTCCACAATTAAAAAAAAAAAATTTAAGCTAAACTTTTCCCCTTCCTCTCCTACTGGAATGGTTTCATAACTACTGGCTGTCCTTTAATTGATAATGCGTGAATTTAGTTAGTGAATGCTAGCAGACTATTCTGCCATGTAGCGAAGCCAATTCTGTTCAATTACACGTGTATGTTTCAGCAGACAACAAACCAGGAGTGGAAATCTTGGCTGATTTTCTCCTCCCTACCCTACCCAAGTGCTGTCTCAACTTAGACCAATTAAATCACCACAGAACAAGAATGAAACTGGAGTCTAGGTTGCTTAGCGCTACAGTGGATGGTGCCTTTACCCACTGTATCATCAGGCAGCTGTCCCACAATTTCTATGCTAGAAGTGAATTTAATAGTAATAAAATGCCTACTGGTTAAAAAAATCCTAAAATATTCACTAACAAAAAGTGGTGGATGCCTCGCCCAGAGCTGCATCATTCAGCCTGGTCAGCTGTATTTTTAAATTATTGTAACAATTATTCAATTCAAGAACCATGTATTTGGTCAGTGAACTTAACTATGCGAGTTCTTACTTTGTACATGACCAGGCATTGGACATTTGAAACTAGCGGACAGGCATGTTTCTGCAAGAATGCATCTTATTAAATGCTGGGCATAACTGTTCCACTCTTAGTACTGCAAAATTTTTAAAGCAATAAAACAAAAAGATCCCCTGCAGCAAGGGAGTCCCCTTTGCCTAGAAATATAAAACTAGAAGAGCATGACTAAGCAGTAATTTGCTTGCCTGCTGTGCTGTATGGGCTTTCCCCCCCCCAGATTCCAGCACTAGATGGTACAAGAATAAGTTTTAAAGATATTTGCTATTATAGTTTAAAGTGTGTAGTTAATGGGGTTTCAATTTTCTGTACAAATGGGTGCAAAAACCATATTCTTATAGGGGAACAAAATACTGCTAAAATAGGATTGCAGTAAGCTGCAGAGATCGTGTGTTGAATGAGAGTGTAGAACAGGAAAATCTTGTGTATTCATAATTATACTCATTGTTCCAGGTCCATTTTAAACTGAATCAGATAGAGTACAATTTACAGTAACATATTGCCTTGGAGAGGGTGCAAAGGAGATTTACCAGAATGGTACCAGGAATGAGGGACTTCAGTTATATAGAGAGACTAGAGAAGCTGGGATCGTTCTCCTTAGAGCAGAGAAGGTTATGGATGATTTAATAGCGGTGTTCAAAATTATGAGGGGTTTTGGTAGATAGGGAGACACTGGGCTGGATTTTGCCGGCACTCAGAGGGCAGGTTTGGAGGCGCGTCAAAGGTTAAAATCGTTTTGATGGACGGTGGGTTGCGATCCCAGCGTCAACCTGCCTCCAAACAAATTTCCCAAGTGACGGGTCCCCGATTTGCACATGGACCTGACACCTAGCAGCGGGAAGAGGATTAAAGGCAATTACCTGCCTATTAACATATAGTTGCTAGTAGTTGACAGGCTATTTTTGAATTTTGACGCTTCTGGCTCGGGTTTCCCGACGTCCAGACACCACGCCAGGTAAGTGTGGCGTGTTGTGAGTCTGCTGTAATGTTTCTGGATTGATGACAGCTGCAGAAGTGGAGGATCCAATGTTGCACTGGTGAGCCTCAGAGGTAAGAAAATGTTGGGAAATGCATTTTTAATACATTTACACATTTCTTTAGGTTACAAGTTTTGAAATCCACGTCCAGTGCCACCTCATTGGGAGAACCTCTCTCACCAGTGACAGATCGCTTCTGTCACCTCACCTGCCATCTATTCCAGCCTATGGAGGGAGTCATTGGAGAGCCTGGGTGCAAGAGGTCACCTTTGTGCAGTGATTGTCAGTGTTTGCAGCACCTCAATGCTGTCAAACACTGAGAAATCAACTGTCAAAAAAAAAAATTGTGCATTGTCCCTTTAAGGAAACCGGCAGATGACGCGTCATCAAATGACGTCATCTGACCCGTTTCCTCTTAATTGGCCAGCAACAAGGTCAATCAACATAAAATCACATCAGTTGGGGGCAGGACTGGAAGCCAGAAACCACCTGACCCGCACCCAACCCGCCTCCATTGATAAAATCGCAGCCCGTTTCCACTGGCAGAGGGGTCAGTAACCAGAGGGGACAGATTTAAGATAATTGGCAAAAAATGCATTGGTGGGGGGGAAATGGGGATGAGGAGAACTTTTTTTACGCAGCGTTGTTACAATCTGAAGTGCACTACCTGAAAAGGTGGTGGAAGCAGATTCAATAGAAGCTATTAAAGGGGAATTGAATATATACTTGATAAGGAAAAATTTGCAGAGCGATAGGGAATGAGTAGGAGAGTGGGACTAATGTGTCAAAGAGCTGGCACAGACACGATAGGTTGAATGGCCGCCTTCTGTGCTGTATGATTCTATGATATTCTATGAAATAACATCCCAAAATGTCTATCCTACAGTATACAAGTATATTTACAGGTTTCCATGGGGGAAAAAACATGGAGGCTTAAAGAAAAACTACAAATAATTCATATAGTGATGAGTACAATTAATTCTATAGTCCCAATTTTAAATTGTGGTGCGTTTGGGGTGGGTTGGGTGCAGAGCAGGCAGGAAACCTCTATAGAGTTGAGTGTGCGACCCAAGCCATTTTTAACTGCCGGGCCTCATTTGATTTGTTCTGAACTGACTCCTGCCTGAAGCTGGCGGGAATTACATCAAGGTCTGTAGGTGGGAGCGGGAACAGTCCCAGTCCCTGGCATAAGGTTAGTGCTGGGAAGTGGTTCCAAACAGATGCCGGTGCTGGAAGGTAGAGGGAAGGCTGGGGAGGCCCACTGATTCCTTGCAAGGCCCGCAGGAGCACTCCTGGTTCTTCTATCCCACAAGAAATCCTCACAGAATTTTCTTTTATATACTTACCGTAACTTCTTCTGGCCACTCTCCTGCCTCCCACCAGGTTTCGTAGGTGCTGGAATTTAGCTGACTCCCCTCCCACCCCCATAACTAAAATCTTAATTTGACCAATTTCATATGGTCATCTTAACAAAAAGTTATTTTTATTATGAAATATATATACACACACACAAGACTATTATTTGCTGAGAATAAGTTTAAAAATAGATTGCACATTGGATAAATTATTGCATGGTGTCCCAGGTTTAATATTCTGATCTGTGCTAACCTAGCTGATCTCAGCAGGGCAGCAGTAGATTTTAAATACCCAAGCTCCTGTGCTAAGAAGGGAAAAAATTCTTCAAGGATACCTGCTCCTTATTACCACTGTGAACCCTGATGGAAAAAGCACTTAAATAGACAATGCTCAAAGGCAGGATAGGGCTTGGCTGTGATATCTCCTACATTGAAATAGCCCGTGAGCACCTTATCGTCTTGCCTCACACAGAGAATGATCACCTGGGTGTAGTACCAAGACTGCCTGTGTCCATCTTCAGGACAGGGGGGGAGAAAGCATTTCTGTATCAAACTCACTGTTGAAAACCATTCAAAACAGATTCATGAATTTATACAAAAGCAAAATACTGCGGATGCTGGAAATCTGAAATAAAAACAGAAAATGCTGAAAATACTCAGCAGGTCAGGCAGCATCTGTGGAGAGAGAAACAGAGTTAATGTTTCAGGTCAATGACCCTTCATCAGAACTGGAAAAAGTTGGAGATTTACCAGGTTTTTAAGCAAGTGTAGGGGCAGGGAAAGGTGGGAGGGGAGGAAAGAACAAAAGGGAAGATCTGTGATAGGGTGGAAGGCAGGAGAGATAAAGAGACAAAAGGGATGATGGTGCAAGGCAAGAGGAGATGGTAATGGGACAAGTTAAGAAACAAAAGATGACTCTAGATGAGGTGTAAATGGCAATGGCAGAATGATTGACAGCTGCCATGTGAGAGAGAGAGAAAAAAAAGATAGGGGCAGAGGTTTTGGTCTGAAATTGTTGAACTCGATGTTTAATCCTGAAGACTATAAAGTGCCTAATCGAAAGAGGTGCTGTTCATCGAGCTTGCGGTGAGCTTCATTGGAACAGTGTAAGAGGCCGAGGACGGAGAGGTTAGAGTGGAGTGGAGTGGAGAATTAAAATGACAGGCGACTGGAAGCTCAGTCATCCTTACGGACTGAACGGAGGAGTTCCGCAAAGCGGTCACCCAATCTGCGTTTGGTCTCCCCAATGTAGAGGAGACCGCATCATGAGTAGCGAATACAACATACTAAATTGCAAGTAGTACAAGTAAATCGCTGTTTCACCTGGAAGGAGTGTTTGGGGCCTTGGACAGTGGGAAGGGAGGAGGTAAAAGGGCATGTGTTGCATCTCCTGCGCTTGCACGTGAAGGTGCCGGGCAAAGGGGAAGGAGTGTTGGGGGCGATAGAGGATTCATGAATTTATAGCTATATCCAAAATGCTAATTTATTAAGCTTTATCCTTTTCCACAGCACAAACATGAACTTAAAAAAAAAGAAAATTAATTTTGTAGAATTATCTAAAGGTGCAATCCCAACGTTTCTTTAAACAATTCAATCAATACCAGTCCTAAGAAAAATGAAATTTCATCTCATTCAATCACTGAGAAAGTGTGTAATGGTGGTTTCCAGTTTTCATTCACACCCCATGTGTGCAGCCTAGTCACAAATACTGGGACTTAGCAGCATGCTGACCATGTGGTAATCCTACTAATTATTTAATCTTATTAAACCATTTACGAAATAAGGGCAGGTAGACAACAGATGTCTCACAAATGTTCGAGTCTTCCACATCACAGGCTGTCTGCAGAGGTCAGAAGGTCCTACTTCCAACTCTAGTTTAGCTACTAAAAGCCACGTTTCCTTTGCTATGCTCAATCATTAGCAAACCTGCAAATCATTCCATTACTTCCTTTTCTGATGAAGTTGGATGTCGAACAAGCCTCTTCTGGAAGCAAAAAGGCATCACAAGTATGTGTTTTTCACAATGTAGGACTAAACGATAAATCACAGCTCTACTATGACCCCATCTGAGTAACTGTAATTCTGGCAGTCAGCCAACACTACTACTAGTGAGCTCTTCCAAAGTTTGAATTCATTCATGTTGCAAACCACAATTCTGAAGGCCTCTACTGGGACTTAAGCCAAACAAGCAAAAATGAACCCTTAAACACATCAAGCAGCTATTGCTGGCCAAATTCTTGCATAATCCAGTTCAGTGAAGAAATACTTTTCCTTGCATGCATTTACCCAGGCTCTAAAAAGTTACTTGTATTAGGTGGTGAATGCAAAGTGACACTGTGATATTAAAGTGTGACAAGAAAGACAGATACACTACAAAAAGTACTACCTGGAGCAGAGGGGGCTAAGAAATCACTACTAATACTATTACAACAAAAAACAGGCTTTGAAAGTTTCCATGATCTATTGTATTAGAACATACATGTTTGGATATCAAATCTGATAAAAATTACCACCACAAACATTTCAGGTCTTTACAAAGTCGCTACTTTTTTAAAAAAAGGCACAAAATGGTAAACTAAATCAGTTTCTGGTAACCTAATATCCTTCCTAAATTTTCATATATAGTTAGTAATTCTATATGTTTCATTGTCAACATTTTTAAAAGAGGTCATTTATTTTATTAAATCCTCTCGTGTTCTTTTCCTAGCCTTTTGCTGTTGAGTTTATACGATCTTTTACTTCATTCTCATATAATTTATCAGTTCTTTTATTTGTATTTCATCCATTTATTCTATCAGTCATTGGCTTGCTTTTCCCTTCTTTCCCAAATTCTTCTTCCCTTGATCTATTTTGCAGTATGAAGTCTTTATCTCCTCATTTTACAGGCTCTATTACTTCTATTCCATTCACTAACAAACTGCAACCAGTAGCAGCGAGGGAATGCTACGGTTTATTAACAGATTATGGATAGCTAGAAAAGGAGCATCACTTAGCAAATCTTTTAGCAGTAATGGTGTTAGTGTATTTGACAAAAGGATCTATTACAGTTGAAGCCAAAAATACAACGTACATAATAGGTTCAAAGAGCAGAAACTTTCTTTTTATAAAATCTGAAACTTACAACATGACCTTCATGCAAAAGATGTTGGTCCTGGTCTACAAGAGCAAATTGGAAAATGGTAATTATCAGTTATATCAAATCTACAAAAAAGAATTTTACTGGACTCTATCTACAAGCCAGAAGACCCCCCCCCCCCCAAGCTTCTCTCACAAACATGTTTGTAACTCAGTAAAAAATACTGCTTATGGAAAATTGGGAGTATTTAATGCATATGGTTAATAATTGGTCACTTACTGACTAAAGGTTAAGGGAGAAATACTTCGTGCCAACTTCGTCTGACAGAAACAAATTAATAGCAACAATCAGCAGGAGTACTTTGCTGAAGTAACTTGTAATCGGAAGAATTTTGTGGCTTTAAATTATATGCAAAATTGTATTTCTTTCCAAATGAATATGCGCAGAATGCATAATTGTTCAAAATTATCAAGTAAAACATTTTCTTAAAACATGGAATCAAACAGGACATATTTAAAGTACTATTTGTATAGCAGAATATAATAATTGTATTAATAATAAAATTACAACAATGACATTAGAGCTTGAACTAGACAAATGTAAAATAGCCAAGAGACATTTCATATACAGATCTTTGT
Source organism: Somniosus microcephalus (assembly GCF_052327205.1). Lineage (NCBI taxonomy): Eukaryota > Metazoa > Chordata > Chondrichthyes > Squaliformes > Somniosidae > Somniosus > Somniosus microcephalus. The sequence goes on from NC_140991.1 coordinate 72,771,005, forward strand.
AATGCAAATAATTTGGTTTAAAGAGGTTACTAGCCAATGTCCCTTTGTTCAATTTTCAAAGGCACACACAGATTTAAAATTTAAGCTTTTACACCACAAAAATTGCAAGGTTTATTTTCTGAAGTAACAGTTTTCAAGAAATTCCAAAAATTGGCATTAAATACTCTGCGAATACCTTGTCATAACCAGCAGAGGCAGTGCACATTTATCTGATTGCAATCATTAAGAGAATTTTGGTTGGGCTCTTATTATGAACTAAATATCCAGAAAAGCCAGCCCGTCTCCAATAACAACTTAACTAAACTCGAAACAGCGGCCATCAAAGAACTGAAAGAATGTTTACTGAACAGGTCAGCATCACTGGATCAAAAGGCTAGACCTGAATTTTTGACAATCCACCTTAGAACCGAATTTTTTTTATTTTTTTATATTCAGCAGTTTGCCTACTTCAACTTAAGCCTGTCATTTATAAATACAACCTCTGGGGCTTTCACATGTTGAAACCTGATGTAAGCTGCAGGATTCCTGATGACATCACAAATCCTGCAGTGTCCCCGAGAGAAAGCATTAATGGAGTTGCTCAGATAGTTGAAGATGATGTAAAGGCTACTGCTTTTTTCTTCAACAGAATTTTAAAAGTGTACTAAAAATGGACTGTCTAAATCTCACCAGCCACTCAGGATGCATCAGAAGCATTAAAAATATCTAATTCCTATGAATAAATATATCCCAGCAGCTCAAAACCCTTTTTCTTATCTCTGCCAAAAAAAAATCTGAATTATTCCTCAATGCACAAACAGAAGTTAACATCTCTTTATTTTACAGGTTAAATTGAAAATACATTAAAAAAACAGAATATTCTGAAAATACATAACAGGTCTAACAACATCTACAGAAAGGAATGTTCTGATGAAGGGTGACACCCCAAATATTAACTCATCTTATCTCTAGATACTGACAGACCTGCTGTGTACTTCCAGAATGTTCTTTTTGTTTTATATTTGCAGCAATTTTTCTTTTTTTTATTTATATACATTAAAATAAGATAGTACATTAACAAGTTGCAGATTTTTGGACATATAAATTTATACGGCACCAAAAGCAATGAAGCTTCTTTTGGGAATGTTGTCAAGAAAAATAATTGCATTATCAATATAAAACAAACAAACTGATGGCCAATACAAAAAAAGTAATAGAAGCAATTTTTCTCTTAGCCAATGTCCCATACAAGTTATGCACTAAGCAGGGTCTCCTGACAACCGGCCCCATTTCTTTCTGAGCTCCCCACCAGCAGGGTTTTAATACTCAGCGTGTGATGAGAGATGAAACCAAGTGTGAACAACTTTAAGGTCCCATGAGCAGGCTGACTGTTGAAGCTGTCAGGTTCAATTGCATCATTCGACATTATTCAATGCCCCAAACTGCTCCCTAATTGTTAGGGGCTTAACATATTCAGTGCCATTGTTTAGCCTAATGCAGAAATGCCCACAGAAGGACTTACATAAAGAAGGGGGAGGGTTTAGATTTTGGTAAACCATGACTGAACTTTCCTTCATTCATAGTGACACAAGGAAGGGCTGAACAACCAGATGCAATATGTAGCACTTTGCACCCTTCTTGGATCATAGTCCATCAATACCCCACCCCAACTAAAACACAACTGTGTAGAATCAGTGTGCAATGAAATATGATATCTGTCTAAACCTACAATTCCTTTTAAATGTATAAAAAATATACAGGTAAGTTAGCATTGTAGAAGGACCAGAACATTTTAGCAGGCAGATCTATAACACTAGGGGGTAAACGGTACAACAGATGATGCAAACAATAAATGAATAGATGCCAAAACAGTACTGCTGAAAAGTAAATTTGTAATTCAAGCTTTGAATTCATTCAGCCAAAAAGCTGTGACCATATATCAGAAAGAGATAGATATTAATGGTAGGTTGGTTACCAATTGGATTTGCATTTTTGGTGATCATTACATTCTTACTGTCAAGAAAATTATCCAACGGCTGGAGTGCAAAGCCACACGTGCAGGCAGGCCTTTGCAATTCACCCAAATGGTCGTGCGTCTAATGTGAGCCGAGGCGACGAGTGTCGGCGGGCTATTTAACCATGGTGGCAGTGCATTACAGCAAAGCTTGATACCATATTCATGCACACACAGTTTATTCGGAGTCACTGAATTGTGATCAGGAGCAAAAACCTTGGCTTGTGTTTTCTTTTCCTAGTCCAGGGACATTGAGATTAACTGTATAACCCTCACTATCACCCAGGCTGAAATCAGCTAACTCAGCAGAGTCTGGAAATCAAACCTGGGACATTGTTAGTCTAATGGCTCAGTACTTCACATGCTCCACCCATTTTTGCTTGAATACATTGAGAAATCAAGGTACAGGGACAAGGCTCGAAATGCAGAGCGACACCAAGACTGAACAAAACAAAAAATAACAACAGAAAACGCTGGAAACACTCAGCAGGCCAGGCAGCATCCGTGGAGAGAGAAACAGAGTTAACGTTTCAGGTCTGGGACCCTTCATCAGAACTGAAACGTTAACTCTGTTTCTCTCTCCACGGATGCTGCCTGGCCTGCTGAGTGTTTCCAGCGTTTTCTGTTGTTATTTCAGATTTCCAGCATTGGCAGTATTTTGCTATTGAACAAAATAAATGATCAGATAAGAAAGGTAAATGAGAAAGTAGTGAGCGATTAGCACTAAATTAACTGCCTGAAGATTGTAGGGCAAAAGGAAAGACTGAGGGAGGCAAGGAGTTCCACAGCTCTGAAGAACAATGAGTTAGATTAAGAGACTGTATGGGAAATGTTCAAACAGATGTTTAGCGTACAAACTAGACATACTCACACAAGTAAAAGGCGGTGTAGCAATAGCTGGAGCGCCTTGGATAAGGAGACAAATTTAATTGAGTAGAATGGGTTTATACTCTCTGGAGTTTAGAAGAATGAGAGGTGATCTCATTGAAACATATAAGATTCTGAGAGGGCTTGACAGAGTAGATGCTGAGAGGCTGCTTCCCCTGGCTGGAGAGTCTAGAACTAGGGGGCATAGTCTCAGGATAAGGGGTTGGCCATTTAGGACTGAGATGAGGAGAAATGTCTTCACTCAGAGGGTTGTGAATCTTTGGAATTCTCTGCCCAGAGGGCTGTGGATGTTCAGTCGTTGAGTATATTCAAGGCGGAGATCGATAGATTTTTGGATTTTAAGGAAGTCAAGGGGTATGGAGATCGGGTGGGAAAGGAGTTGAGGTTGATGATCAGCCACGATCTTATTAAATGTCAGAGCAGGCGCAAGGGGCCATATGGCCTACTCCTGCTTATATTTCTTATGTTCTTAATGTAAAATGAAGCTCAAAAGGCGACAAATGACAAAATCTAGGGATAACACAAAAGGAAATGAAGTTGAGTATAGAAAATATACAGTGGATACAAGAAAAAAATTAGAAAGGCTAAGAGAGTATGAAGAAAGATGGCAGGTAACAAAGGAAAATAGTAAATGATATTCTAAACACATTTAAAAAGTAGAAAAAAAAGATAGGGCCAATTAGTGATGAAAAAGAAAATGTTATGAAGTATAGGAGTATTTTGCCTCAGTTATCACAGAAGACTGGTAGTAGGAATGAAAGATGACGAGAGAAAATGATGGCGCAAATAGGCAAGATAACTATAACTATAGATAAGGAAGTAAGTAGTAAAGAAAAAAATTGTAGGACTCAAAAGTAGAAAAGGCACCAGGCCTTGATAATATGTATTCTCATTTAGTGAAGTAAGTTAACCAAGGACAGCCAACACACATTTATAAATGACATGTCTGACAAATTTAACAGTTAATTCATGAAATAACAGATGTATTGATAAAGGAAATGCAGGGGATGTTGGTACATGGATTTTCAAAAGGAGTTTTGGGAGCAAGAATAAGGAGAGAAAATTTACATTAAACAGTAAAACTTTAAAATGAATAAAGCAGCAAGAGACTTAGAAGCGCAGACATACAAATATTTAAATGTAGGACGACATGTTTGTAAATCTGTAAAAATATACAGAATGTTACAAAGAAAAGTTACATTCTACTGCTCTTATTTTAAGGCTGGTTAATTCACATTACAGTACTTGATAATTCAATTTTTTTTATTTGCACTTCATGTTGCCGTTTTATTTATGTTGATTCCACCTATCGGAGAACTCAAACTTATTTGTGGAAAAAATGAGTAAATCTGTACAAATCATTGGTTAGGCAGCAATTACAATATTGTGTCCAGTTTTGGGTGCCCTACTTCAGGAAGGTATCAAACGTTGGGAGAGGGTGTGGAAGAGCGCCACTAAGATGATGCATGGATGAGAGACTTTAGTTATGAGGAGAGATTAGAGAAACAGATTCTTTTCATTACAACAAAGGTGGTTTAGGGAGATTTGATGAGGATGTTCAAAATTATGAATGATTTTCATAAGAAAATAGGCAAAAACTATTTTTTTTATTCATTCACAGAATGTGGATGTCGCCGGCAAGGCCAGCATTTATTGCCTATCCCTAATTGCCCTCGAGAAGGTGGTGGCGAGTCGCCTTCTTGAACCACTGCAGTACTTCTTTGTAGCGGTTTGGTATAACTGAGTGGCTTGCTAGGCCATTTCAGAGAGCAGTTAATAGTCAACCACATTGCTGTAGGTCTGGAGTCACATGTAGGCCAGACCGGATAAGGATGGCAGATTTCCTTCCCTAAAGGACATTAGCGAACCAGATGGGTTTTTATTCCAGATTTATTTATTTATTTAACTGAATTTAAATTCCTAGCTGTCGTGGTGGGATTTGAACTCGTGTTTCTGGATTATTAGTCCAGTAAAATAACTACTATGCTACCGTACCCTCTATTCCACTGATCAGCAAATTGATAACGAGAGGATAGAAATTCAGGCATGGAGCACGCTACCAGAAACAATGGTAGAAGCAAACTCTATGGCTAAGATAACTTCACTTCAATGAAGTAAAATGTCCCAAGGCGCTTCATTGGAGCGTAATCAAACAAAAATTGACAGAGCCAAAGGAGGAGACATTAGGACAGGTGACCAAAAGCGTGGTCAGAGGTAGCTTTTAAGAATCGCCTTAAAAGGAGGAGAGGTGGCGATGCGAACAGATTTAGGGAGGGAATTCTAGAGCTTCGGGCCTAGACAGCTGAAAACAATGGTGGGACTTGGTGCGAGTTAGGATACGGGCAGCAGAGTTTTGGATGCGCTTAACTTTATGGAAGGTTGGCCAGGAGAGCAGTGGAGTAGTCGAGTCTTCAGATAACAAAAGCATGGATGGGGGTTTCAACAGCAGATGGGCTGAGGCAGGGTCAGAGATGGGCGATCCTAAGGAGGTGGAAGTAGGCAGTCTTAGTGATGGAGAGGATATGGGGTAGGAAACTCAGCTCAAGGTCAAATAGGACACTGAGCTTGCAAACAGTCTGGTTCAGCCCAAGACAGTGGCCAGTTTACAACAGCTTTTAACAGGGAAGTGGATAAGTATATCAAAAGTAAAAATTCTAAATAAAGACAAAGGGTCATCGACCTGAAACGTTAACTCGGTTTCTCTCTCCACAGATGCTGCCTGACCTGCAGAGCATTTCCAGCATTTTCTGTTTTTATTTCAGATTTCCAGCATCCGCAGTATTTTGCTTTTGTAAAAATTCTAGATGGTGTACATGGCTGATTCTTTCAGAGTGTGGCGGGTGCATGATGGGTTGAATAGCCTCATTCTATGCTGTAAAATTCTATAATTTGTTGTTGAGTCTTGATTTAAGTACATGGAGCGTGAAAGGAGAAGAGCATGTAGGATTTGTAGGAGTTTAAGAAACAAGACAGGAAAGTTGATAGGAGCATTGGCAATAGACAGGAGAGATAAGAACAGTATGGAACAGTGATGGAGGTAGAGGGTAAAGCTGAGAGATCACTTATCAGATGAACGCTATTCCAGTATCACATCTTGGGTGACCGCTTTGCGGAACACCTCTGTTCAGTCCGTAAGGGTGACCCCGAGCTTCCGGTCGCCTGTCATTTTAATTCACCGCCCCATTCCCACTCGGACCTCACCGTCCTTGGCCTCTTGCATTGTTCCACGGAAGCTCAACGTAAACTCGAGGAACAGCACCTCATCTTCCGATTAGGCACTTTGCAGCCTTCCGGACTCAATATCGAGTTCAACAATTTCAGATCATAACCTCGGCCCCCATTACATTTTCACTTATTTTTTTTATCCACACCTTTGTTTCGGTTTCCCCCTCTCCTTTTTTTTCCTCTCTCCCACATGGCAGCTGTCTCTCGTCTCCGCTAGTCCTATCACCATCTCGTCTCGTTTTGAATACCTCTTAATGTCTCTTCTCTTTTGTTCTCTCCCAGCCCGGCCTCTATCTATTTCATTCCCTGTGCCTCTTTAGTCTTGATAAAGGGTTTTGACCCGAAACGTTGACTCTAATTTCTCTCCACGGATGTTGCCCAGCCTGCTGAGTTTTTCCAGCATTTTCTGTTGTTATTTCGGATTTCCACCATCTGCAGTATTTTGCTATCACATCTAGGAGTGTGTGAGATATTAAAAGAACCTCCCAAATATGAGAGCAGTATTTAAATTTGGATAGATTTGGCTTTGTAGAGAGTTGTTCAGGGAAAAAGCAATGTTTGGCACAAAAGAGGAAAACAAGCTCCTTGGAGGCTGCTTTTACCAATGGATGAGATGTGGAAGTTCCATTTAAGGTCAGAAGAAATAATGAGGCCAGATGTATCAATGAAGGAACAACTAAGGGTTGGTCCATCAGAGGTAAGAGGTAGTAGCTGCTGCAAGAACAAATTTGCATTTATATAGCACTTTTCACATACTCAGGATGTCCAAAGTGCTTCACAGCCAATGTGAAATGTAGTCCCTGTTGTTAAGTAGGCAAACACGGAATACAATTTACACACATCAAGGTCCCACAAATAGCAAATTAAATAAATGACCAGTTAATTTAGGAATAAATGTTGATTACACCAGGAGAACCCTTCTGCTCTTCTTTGAATAGTGTCATGGGATCTTTTGTAGCTACCTGACCAGGCAGATGGGGACTCAGTTTACTGAGGCATCTGAAAGACAGCACATCCAGCAATGAATATACTATTTTGAAGTTGAAGGAAAAACATTTTTTCTTTGCCCCAAGGAAGGAGATTGATACACAGATTCAGCAGTTCCGTTGAGAATATTGGAGATTATGGCCTAGAAATTGGTTCAAACTAGGCAAAGGCAACAATCAGGAGGGGGCTGAGCAGGACCTAGCAATGGTCTTTGGCACTGCAGTGGAACCGGGAGGAACAGGAGTACTCCTCCTAGCTTCACATTGAGGTAAGTATTTTTTTTAAACAAACTTAACTTTTTGGTGGTGACCTCCAGCGGTCCCTTAGGACCGCTGGTTAGGCCATATGTAGACCACAGTTTCCTAAACACAGCCAGCCAGGTACCGCCGGCCTTCGGCAAATTATTTTTGCAAAGGGGGCCCCAAACAGTTGTTGGGCCTCTTATTTGCATATGCAAAGGGCCTAACGCCCGTTTCAGGCACAGACCCAGGATGCCTTTTTCTGGCTTTACCAATATGATGGGTGACGCACTTTAAGTACGGAATGTCCACCACTCGTCATATTGGAAAAGGTAGAAGAGCAAAGGGATCTAGGGATACAGGTGAACACATCATTAAAAGCAGCATCACAGCAAAGCAATTAAAAAGGCTAACGAAGCACTGGAATTTATTTCTAGGAGTGTAGAATTCAAAAGTAGTGAAGCTATGTTAATCTCGGTCAGGCCGCACTTAAGAGTACTGTGCACAGTTCTGGTCTCCATACTATAAAAAGGACATAGAAGCAATGGAGAAAGTGCAAAAAGGATGGTACCAGAACGGAGAGATTACAGTTATCGGGAATCATTGAACAGGCTGGGGCTTTTTTCTTTAGAAAAGAGAACTTCGAGGTAACCGGATAGAGGTTTATGAATGGGTTGGGCAGGGTAGAAGTGGAGGGAATGTTTCCACTTGAGGGAGAATCCAAAACGAGGGGCCATAAATAAAAGATCGTTATTAATAAATTCAATAGGGAAATAAGGAGGTATTTCTTTACTCAGTAGTTTGAATGTGGAACTCACTACTACAGGAAGTGGTTGAGAGAAATAGCTTAGATGCTTTCAAAAGGAATTTAGATGAGTACATGAGAGAAAAGGGAATAGAAAGATATGCTGAAAGGCTGTGAAGAGGTAGATGGAATGGGAGGAGACTCATGTGGAGTATAGACACCAGCACAGACTAGTACAGCCAAATGGCATGTTTCTGTACTGTATATTCTATGTAATACTCAGTACCCACTCCTTGAACTGCTCTAAATGTTCATATCTACTACCTTTCCCCCACATACTAACAGTTCTCTCCACAATCACTCACTTATTCTAAACTAATTCCTACTACCCTGCACCGCGTGTGTTGATTACTGCTTTCTAATGCCCCCAAATATTACCCAAACTACTCACTACCACTTCACTACACTGTATTCTTTTTCATCTACCCATCACCTATTAAACATTTTGCATAGATCACGCATTTTTTGCAAGCGTCACACTTAAGTATATCCTATGATTCAAGAGCAATGCCACTAGAGACGTACATATATACACAGGCCATTTATACATACTCAAATATATATGTGCAAACTTAAAAAAATTGTATGACACACTTCTTGTTACAATTTTATATTGAAAAATGCTACATAAACATTTCTAATGCGAACTGTGTTGTTAAAAAACCATTTAACCTTTACTTGTACCATCGCAAAGTGCCGATGTAATGGGAATCCTTATGTTAAATTACAATACTGACCACTGACAATTACCCGTCATGTCACTAGGTGGCGCTGTATTATCTTTTCTCCATAAATTACTCAAGATGCTTTCTGAAAAAATTCTTTCCTGATTTTTTTTCTCAGTAATTGAAATTTCCTCAGTCTAAAATATTGTTTTAAACAAAATAAAGAATTCAAATAACTACATATTTCGCAATAACATGATTAAATTTACCAACTGAATGGACTTTTAATGCCTTAATTGAAGTTCTTACTTGTAGCTTATCCCAAAAGCTTGATATTTTTGTTCAGAATTATGACCATGCAGAAGACCGAGCCTGCAGTCTTCTCCCTCTCCTATAATTTCCTTTCCCCTTTCTTCTCCTTCCACTAACGTTTCTCCCTCATTCCCCTCACATTTTCCTCTTATCTCACCTATTCCTTCAACCTCTCAAATGTTCCCTTTCATTTTTTTTTGGGGTGCACGGCCCATTCAAAATATTGCGCATGCGCAGTTTTTCTTATTCAAAAGCCGATGAGCCGGCTGCATGGGAGTTGCAGAGTGCTGCGTGGCTATGCAGCTTAAAGGAAACATTGATCTTACGCTCCTTTTTCTTCTCCCCCCTCCCCTTACCTTGACCTCAATCATCCCTACACAACCATTATTTATGTTTTCCCTTCCCCTTCCAACTGCTTTCTTTCCCCCTTTTGCTTGATCCATTTTTTGCACTTCACCTCTTTGTTTTCCCTCATGCTCTAACCTCCTCTGGATCCCCCATGCACCTCATCTTCCCTCTAAGCTTCCTGATCCTCATCTTGCCTCTCCTATGTGCCCGAGTACCCTAACCTAAATGTTTATGCCACAGTACTTCCTACCCCCGCCAGGTGGCTATTGTTTACTAGTTTCTCAACAATAAGCTGCGAAACTGGCTGTTTGCTTTTTTAAAGTGTATAGTGCACTGAATATATACTTGTTAACTCAGCAAAGAGCATGAGCAGGCCAGGGAGCAACCAAGGAGGAAGGCAAGTGATGCTTGGGAGGATGGGATTCACAAAAAAAAATTGGTAGGTATCACATTGCTGTTTGTGGGAGCATGCTATGCGCAAATTGGATGCCACGTTTCCTACATTACAACAGTGACTACACTTCTAAAGTACCTCAATGGCTGTAAAGCACTTTGGGTTATCCTGTGGTCATGAAACGTTCTATATAAATGGAAGTCTGTCTTTCTTTTTCTTTAATTCTTCCTTCCAAAATGCATCACTTCACACTTCTCATCTGCCATGCGTCTGTCCATTTCGCCAGTCTATGTCCTCCTGAAGTTTGCAATAGCTGAGTTCCATGTCATCTGTATACTTTGAGATTATGCCCTGTATACCCAAGTCCAGGTCATTAATATATATCAAAAGAGCAGTGGTCCTAATATCGACCCCGGGGGGACACCACTGTATACGAATGGAGTGGAATGAGAGTCCAAAGCGAGCAATTTAAGAAATAAACAGTAAACAGATGGTAAACTGGCAAACAGTAGTCAACAGGGCTTGGAGTGACGGAGATTACTTGTTTTGCTAATGAGAACAGGCAGCCTGGGAATTGGGGGCGAAAAGTAGGTCCTATGCCCGAGACAGTGGGAAGCAGATGTAGCAGCCAGAAGACTTCAGCAGTGATGGGAAAGAAGAATAGAAAATGTAAAAGTAAAAACAAAAAATTAGCTAAATGGACCCGAGAAGGATAGACAGCACCAACAGTCAGGAGCAACAGGTCTCAAAAATACAGTTGAGGCATAGCACTGCCATCTAGTGTCAGGAGGATTGTTGAAAGTAAAACACAGATGTTACCCCCCCACCCAGGCTTGACAAAATCACGACATCTGAAGTGCAACAAACAGGAAGTGCGTGTTAGACTTTTAATATATTATCTATTGGCAGATCTCCTGTAGCATTGTCCAGGCCAAATTGGAAGATATATGTTATAACGGGTGTTATACCACATGATGTACAGTGTTATCAGGCCCACAGACGAGCGACGACTAAAAAAATCAAATTCCATTTTCATTGCATGGTATTCTGGAACTTTTAAATAAATATTTTGGTGATAGAGTTCTTTTTGTGAAAAACTTCTTATACTCAAATTAATTTATTTTTCATTATGTGTTTTATATATACACATTTTCATTGCTTTAACTTAAGTATTTGATTTTTCTTTCTTACTCTTTTTAAGCTGAGGTTACACAGAAAGATGCATCAGGTTAGAGTCGGTACCTGGTGTTTAGCTATAGAGGGGGGGGGGCAGGGGACATGGGACTTGGTGGCAATGGGAGGTGATCCTGGGCTTTGGTAGCACTGGAGGTGTGGTCTCAGATTTGGCAACAACAGGGTGGGGGTCAAGTTTTCTAACAGTGGAATGAAGACGCTGAGAATTCATAGAATAATATAGGTTGTGGGGCGGGGGGGGGGGGGTGCCCTGTGGCTTGGCAGCACTGTGGAGAGGGAACCTTGGGCTTGAGAGAACTGAGGAAAGAGGAAAGTGGAATGTGGAGTTTGGCTCACTGGTGGATTCTTGGAGTCTACCAGCAGCGGCAAGACTCTGACAACAATGGTTGGGGGAGGGGTTGTAGGTCTGGCAGTGCTGATTTGTAAGTTTCTAGTAGATCTCTGCAAATATAGCTTTCTAATTGGTTCTTGGAAAGATACCATTTTCCTTAAACAAATAAATACCACAGCTGTGTAAATAAATATACACATTTCACTCTGTGTCCCTGTCTTCCTGGAATAGCAAATAGATAAATGGCTACTTTAATCAAATTCAGACAGCAATACTTGCATCTCTTGGAAAGTGAATGGGAGGGGGCGATGTGTGAACGACATCCCTTGTAATTGGAGAATCTTCCGGTTATAAACATTTCCAGAAATTGCCTCAGAAAACATTATTTCCAAGATGAATCCCAAAATATTTTAGTTTGAATAAAAACCGGAGAACAAAATGGTTTACACGGTTATCAGGTTAATGTACAAAAGTCAACCTACGCAGCTTCTGCTATTTTTCACTTGCCCACAGCAGGTGTATATAAACTAATCTTATGTAAGCAGTAACAACAGTATGTCTCTCAGTGTGACTATCAGCTTGGCATGCTTTCTGAAGTTAAAAATAGTTAATAGCTTTACTTAAAATATTAATTGAAAGCATATTCAAATTAGTTATCCGGTTGGTATTGAAAATCAACCAGATCTATGAACACAGTAGTAGGACCCACAATGATGGAGTCACTGGTGACAGCTTTGATGGGAGCTCAGACAGCCACCATCATTGCTCTGAGGTTGAGTATCTCCTCAGCCTTTCAATCCATGAACAGGAGCATGGATAGGGCTTCCAGTGCATCACCACACTTCTCCACTGTTCTCATGCAGAGTAGAGGCAATGTAGATATTCAGCCCCATGCTAGTGGCATTGGCTCCATGGGAGAGGCTCATGGTGTCCTTTCTCAAGAGTAACAGCACGCCTGCTCCTCTACCAGCCTCTAACCCAGTGCCCTTTTTGATTCCACACAGCCAGCTAACTCAGACTGCTCCAAGCTAACACCAAGACGCAGCAATCTGCAGCCGGGCCCTGAAGTCCCAGAGCTGCTCAAGGTTGCCCACCACGGCCATCTTAAGTGCCCGCAGTGGATGATTGGCAGCTTTCCACCTCCCAGGTTCGTGCAACGAGGAACCACCTTGGAGAAGCACTAGAATAGGTAAAGAAGCACAGAGGCCAGACATTAAGGCATTACACTAGAGTGATTTCAGTTCAATATTAAGAGATGGAAAAAGTTGTAAAATCCACAATGCGAAGTAGAGGTTATATTTGTTTTGCATTGATGTTGATCTTCATATTCCTAGAGACATGGACCACGTACAGCAGGCACCTCAAAGCACTGGAGAGGTACCACCAATGCTGCCTCCGCAAGATCCTGCAAATCCATTGGCAGGATAGGCGCACCAATGTCAGTGTTCTTGCTCAGGCCAACATCCCCAGCATCAAAGCTTTGACCACGCTCGATCAGCTCTGATGGACGGGTCACATTGTCCACATGCCCGATACGAAACTCCCAAAACAAGCGCTCTACTCGGAGCTCTGGCACGGAAAAAGAGCCCCAGGTGGGCAGAGGAAACGCTTTAAGGACACTCTCAAAGCCTCCTTGAAAAAGTATAACATCCCCACCGACACCTGGGAATCCCTGGCCCAAGACCGCACAAAGTGGAGAAGCATCCGGGAAGGCGCCGAACACCTCGAGTCTCTTCGCTGGGAGCAAGCTGAAGCAAAGCACAGGCAGCATAAGGAGCGCACGTCAACCCAAGCACCCCACCCACCCATCCCTTCAACCACCGTCTGCCCCACCTGTGACCGAGACTGTAGGTCCCGCATTAGACTCATCAGTCACCTGCGAACTCATTTTTAATGTGGAAGCAAGTCATCCTCGGTTCCGAGGGACTACCTAAGGAGGAGTTGGGCAAGAGGGAGAACAATAAGGTAGAAATGTTGGAGGGTATTCAGAAGATGGGTGGGAGGAGTGAGTCAAATGGTGGGACTGTTGATGTGCTGGCAGAGGGCTTGCTTAGGAGAATCTCTTAATTTCTTACAACTCTGGCAGCTGACAGCACTGCTCTGCCTTGGTCTTCCTCATCATCATCATCTTCTTCCTCCTTGTCCTGCACATCTTCCTTCTGTGCCAGCTGCATGGTTTGGCCCCTCTGAATAGCATAGTTGTGTAGCATGCAGCAAACCACTACAAATTTGAAGACTCGCTTGGGGCTATACTGTAGACCTCCACCAGATTAGTCCAGGCACCAGGTCTTTGTTTAAGACCTACCGTTTGCTCAGTAAGAACTCGGGTTTGAGTGTGGCTCTCGTTATATCGATGCCCCGCGTCAGTATCTGGGTTTCTGACAGGAGTCACGAGCCAGGTTTACAGGGGATACTTCCCATCTCCAAGAAGCCAACCTGACACCTGTTGGTCTGGGTCGAAGACAGGGGGGAATTGAGGACTGACACAATATGAAGGCATCAAGACTACTCCAGCCTGATCAGCAGCCTGCATTGGGAATGTGATACATTGCGGTCTCCTTGCGAAGAAAGCATCCATCAACTGCTTGATGGACAGCAAAGTGACTGACATTACTTATGTCACCTGTTGCTGCCTGGAATGAGCCTCTGGCAGAGGTTAGGAGCCACCGTTACCTTCACAGCCACAGGCAGTGTTGTGTGTGCACTATGGTGTTTGGCTCCAATTCCTGCTGCAACAGCTGATATAGGTCAGTGATTGCCTGTCTGCTGAAGCGCAGCCTCCTCACAGACTATGCCTCCGACATATTGAGGTAAGGCATCCTGTTCCAAAATACCTCATACTGTAACGCCTCTTTGGCCCTTGCCTTCTCCAACATCTTCTTTGGCCCTCCACAGGTCTGTGTTGCTGCCTCTGTTGCTGTGGCAGCCTCAATAGTAATCCCAGCAACATACCCATCTTTTCCAGTACTCCTGCAGCCGATGAAGTCAAACAGTGTAACTGCAGCCAAGTCAACTCTGCAACAGCTTTACTCTCAAAAACTGCCAAAACTCAGTAAAAAAAAAGGTTCCAAAAATGACTTTCCAGAGACTTAAATTAATGGAGATTTAAACGTTGCTGCTTCTGCCAGATTCCCAAGTGTTTGAGCCATGTTTCTCTTGGCACACACAAGAATTAGTAAATGAAATGCTTCCAAGTACCAATATCCAAAAGGGGTCCTAATTCAACCACAGGATCCCTATTTACATATTTTAATGAACCAGCATTCATAATCAACTTATGCCTCAACAACAACTTGCATTTATATAGCACCTTCAACGTAGCAAAATGTCCCACGGTGCTTCACAAGAGCGTTATCACTCAAAATTCGACAAAATTAAGCAATATTGCAGCAGTCATTTGTGTGCGCACTTCCAGTGCGGGGTGTTGCACCACAAAATTGGTTTGTGAAACACTGATTTCATGCTGAAAAACAGCAAAATGTAAAATAATTTATATCCCACAAAGTCAAGATTCAGTACATAGGAAGCTTGTCTTGCCTTTGTCTTGAGCATAAATAAAGAGCATAAACTGTAAAAGGTTGGACCAAAAATTTTAATCGTGCCAAAAAAACTTTAAATATAAATATACTGTCTTTCAGAATTAATTTTCATGTATATTCTTCTCCATCACAGTCCCAATCTAGATCAGAGATTTGATCACTACCTCAAACATAAACTGAACTGTTAACAAGAGAACATATCTCAGAGGAAAACTACAGTACAAAAGTACATTATAATTTGTCAACTTTTGAAAAATATGGTTTTGTAATTTAAAAGAGTCACATAGTACATCGCTAGTACTGGTATACTAAAGATGCAAGACTGATCCTATCAGGGCAATTCATTTACAAGCACCTGTGGTCCAAGTGCTACTTTGGTTCCCCTTCCACAAAATTACTCCCATCATCTATTCTTTACTTCCACTGACCGTTTAGTAGACTTACAGAATGGCATCACCCTATGTCCAAGAAAAAGAATAAACTTGCATTTATATAGGCCCTTTCACAACCTCAGGACATCCCAAAGTGCTTCACAGCCAATTAAGTAATTTTAAAGTGTAGTCACTGTTGTAATGTAGGGAAATGCAGCAGCTAGCTTTCAAACAGCAAGGTCCCATAAGCAGCAATGAGATAAATGATATTCATTCCCACTGTTTTTATCCACCTATTTTTCCTTCTTTCAGCAGTTTTTCCAGTATAGAGACCAGAACGCCGCAATTTTTGTCCAACTTCTGCAGCTATTACTTGATCTCACTTGCTTCTCTCCAGGCTCCGTGTATCCTCAAGTTCATCCCTACAGTTCCTTTTATGAAATTTAACAAACATTTAGTCTCTTGTTTGTTATATTTCATGAAATGCAGGTAAAACCACATTTAAGACTCTGGTGATGCTTAATTTCAAGGACTCCTTTACCAATTATGCCTCAATTTATCTACAATCCCCACAGTAGATACGCCACAGACTTTTATCAGAAGGTTAGTGATGCTGCTGTGGAACAAGTACAGCCAGTAGCCAATCTGGAAATATTTAGACAAACATACCTAAGTCTATGTGATATAGTCACCCTCTCTCAGGGGTAGAGCGCCAGAATCATTTCGAGGTTAATTTTTGCTTACAGAGACTCTCCTGGAGAACAGGCCACGACTTTTTCTTCTAAATAAAATTTTAATGACAGAATTAAAAACACCAGAAATTAACTAAATTAGTTAACCCTTTCAGCAGCTTCCTAATTCAACACACTCACAATATCTACCCAAAGCTCTGTAGATTTGTACAGATTAAAGCACAGATATAAATAGAATATTTTGAATTCATAAAATGCTTTGAATCAATTAACTGGAATTTTAATAAACTGCATTTTAGTCCGAGGCTAAAGTTATTGCATTACTGTGGAGTGCTGAATTATTTGATGAATTGTACATTAAATTGTGAACACTCTGAAAATAATACTTGATTTTATATCAATTTTGTCTATGTACATGTGCCCTCCAACACAAACAAAAATGAAACTAGAATACATGCAAAAACCTGACCATGCATCTGACAGCATGCCATCCACATTCAACACCATCAGTATTGTCTCTGGTTGCTAAATTGAAGTACTGCTACACTCAGTTCAATGAAGAGGTCAATGTGTTTCAGTTGCCTAGAGACTGATGGTTGCTACAGCAGCGCATGATAAGCCATGCTAAAACCAGCTTCAGTTCAGAGCCACAATACGCTTTTACTACAAGTTTAAGAGGGATGTAGCAGCTCAGGCTGCCTGAAACTGCTTTTGTTATGCAGCTTCATTCTACATGAAGCAATATCTTTCGTAAAATAGAATAAGTATGCATTCTAATTCGAAGAAAAATTAGATTAAAATTCAAACAACTATGGTTCTTTTGTTCTTTCGATCAAGTCACATGCTCTAAAAGAATTTTCCCTGCAGCTATAAATTCCTTTCATTCCCAGAAGAAAAGCATGGCCGGGAAGTATGAGACATTTTTTTTGCTTCCACCTTTTGAGTGCCCCACTTTGACAGCTACACTACAAGACAATAAGCTGCATCATATTTAGTGTATCATTGTAAAGTCCCTTTCTCCAGCTGCATTTAAGTTGTTTGACGAGAAAATGGTATACCATCTAATGTTAATTCAATGCAATATTATAAATTACAGATTAAAAAGGCATTTTTAATAATTGTACATTTGCTATTTCCAAACTATAGCCGAGAATTCTAGACAGAGTAATTTCAACTGCTAAAAAGGGATAACAAATAAAGTCATAGTTCTACACTGATCACTTCAATGAAGCCATGTCAAAAGACTGTTAAATCAATTTTCCAGCCCAATTGAAAAAGTAATGCTTCAATAGTATGAAGATGTTTACAAATGTATTCCCCTGATTTAAAGTGGAAGAAAGTAAACAGAATTTTGATAAAACTGTTTACATTTCTGAATGTGATGTTGACCATAACCTACGCTAAACTTTAGTACTCACGAGTCATACTGTCAAGCTCACATGGAAACAAGCTACATGAATCTTATCCTTCATGCAGAACCTATTCCACATGTTGATATATACATTAGTTTAAGCAGAAGTTCCATGTTTGTGTCACCATAATGCACTATTCAGTTTTTAAAAAATATTTATATGCATTCTAATTGGACTCAGTATGCACTATATCCAGCTACCTAAATATTTACAACTTCATAAAAATTATACATGACTCACACTAGCAACTAAGCAAAATATGTTACCTGAAACATTTTCAAATAAACTTATTTTTGCTTTCATTCTAGATATTAATATACTTGTATCGGGCAATCATGACTCAAAATTATTTAAACCAACTATTTGAAGATCTGCTATGCATGGCATTTGTCAAAATTGAATTTAAAATATATTTCAGCCAACACTATCCATTTTTTTTATATCTGCATAAGTACAACTACACACAGTACTATTAACTTTAAGCTTAATACAATAAACCATCTCTAAAAATTGCAATACCTCAAAACAAACAGTAGCATTTGTACTAACTACCAAGTACCCTTAGCAAAGTTCACAGTACAAAAAAGATAGTGGAGTACACATACAATCCTTTTGTTAAACAAGTCAATAAAATTACCATTTTATATTTACAATTTTACAGTTAAGAACCACTTGAAGTAAATATGATCTTTACACTCGCTGGACAGCGAAAGGAATAGCAGATTCCAAAAATATACTTGAGAATCACTATTTTACACTAAGTAATTCAGTACAAAATTTCAAAAGTACTTACCCCTTTTATGTATTGTTTTTCCCTTTGTAAAATTAATATCCCTTTAGGACCACCTGTTAGGCGCATGTAGACCTGGTTTTCCTGAGTGCAGCTGACACTGGTGCCGCCTGCCTCAGGGCAAACCAATATTACAGGTGTTCGGGCCCCAATTTGCATGTGCCTGTTTCAGGCGTGGACACTGCACACCAATATTTTGGCCTTTACAAATATGGCGGGCAGCGCACTTTCGGCTTATAATGAGCATGCACTTCCTTCCCACTACACTAGAGGCATAGAAGGCCATTTAGCACCCGAGAAAGGAGCCCTGTGCAGTCGAATTTCTAGGCCAGGGTTTTCCCATAACAAATGTTGACATAAAAGCATTATTCAAAAATTGTGACATGAAGTAAGGGTAATGTGTACAGGAATTGCCTGCATATTATAGATAGATTGAAGTAAACAGATTGTATAGTTTGCCCAATACCTATGACTTCTAATCTTTGCATATTTACATGCTAATATACAAAAGGCTACAGCATTGTAAGGGGGATTGGGGAACAAATCGTCATCTGGTTTAAACTTGCCTTCCAGTTCATTAACTGCTTTCAAAAGAATAAAGAACCTGTCCTGTTTTGCCTTCTCCAAACAAAATCAGTTCAGAACTGTTTCTACCCTGCTTCAGAGAAAAGAGGAAACAAATTTGATTCCCAAAGATATGAAAATAATGTGAACCCTCTTTGCAGAAGAATGGTACATGGTGCTGGAAGGGAGGGCAGAAACATAGCATTAATTTGGCACAATTACCTTCCAAGCTCAACCTTATTGGAAACTTGCATGCATGCCACAGTATAAATTAGATGTAATAGAGTAATAATTATTAAAATCAATAACTTGTATTTATAATTTTCCATTTGAACAAAAGCAAAAAGTCATCCAGGAAAATCCTTTACCATCCGTCCCTACATCCAACACTGCAGGTAAACCACCAGATAGCAATGCTCCAGACAGGACAAATGCAGCAATGTAGTCACAAAGTAAACTCTTCAACAATGCAACCAGCTCCTGCCATTTTGTAAACATTCTTTTATTTTAAATCAACATAATGACAGATGTTTTAAATGGAAATTTTATGACCCAACTTTCTTTTTTTTTTTTTTTTTTTAAGTTGCTCACATGAAGAAATGAAGAGGAACAAAATTAGCCTGCAGTTATTACAAACACTGCGATTTTAAACAATCCCTAAACAAAACTCTACTTTTACTAAAGCTGAACTGGGAAAAAATAGCCTAAAAGAAATCTGGAAATATTTGAAACCTAAACCAATTTCTCACTCACTTAATTACAAATTATTAAATGCCACCTTACTCAAGATTTTAAAATTTGTTTACATGATGCATCACAAAATAAGTGGGCATCTTAGTTTTTAAATTATGAACAATGTGCGCTTACGGCAAATTGAACAATGTCAGGATGATTAATGAACTTCACCCACCAAGGCATATTAAACTTACTTATACAGCAAAGGAAATGCTCAAATGTGATTTCTGAATACTTTTGTGTAAATAATACTCCAACCTGCAGCTGCCATTGATTTCAAGCAAGTTAACATTTGTTCTTGTCTGCAGTAATGTGCTAATATGGCTCAAATTCCCAAGCAATCGAGAACAGAGCAAGCGTTAAAAGTCTGCACCAATGCAGTCAGCAATATGGGATACTGTAAATTTACATGTCATTAACTTCAATAAAAGCCATAATTTTACACTGAAAATTACATAAGTAATCTACCAGTACTTTAACTTGCATTCCACAGGACCGATTGTTCCCAGCATTAGTGTAACTACAAAATCAGAATCAGTTTGACATATATATTATGCAAGGTTAGTTCTGACCTACAGATGCAAACACCAAGATCCAAACATTCAGATATTATTTCAGTGAATACACACAAACAATTGCCATTCATATGTGAACTAAGCCAAGTCTCCAGAAAAATACCCTGCCCCATCAGAGCTCAAGTTGAACGGGTACCTGATGAACAACAGTCGCCAGTCCCACAGTGTACGTGAAGATCAAAGGAGGTGCACCTAGTCTCGTATTTTCTAAACAGTCTGAGTAATGCAGCACGCATCAGCCACTTAAGTATTCAACCTGAATACCTTAGCCAAAACACCAAGATTCAAACAGTTAATTTTTTCTTGCACTTTCTGAAGACCTTAACAAGCAGACCTAAACCTCTTGAAAGCTAATCCACTGCATACGAGTTTAATAATTTTGCTTCGGTTGACAATAAAAACAGCACCTTATCTTTTACTTTATATAACTTTTATGGAAAGATACCTCTTAATTAGCTAAATTGATGCGATCATAGTCCAAGATATGAAAAATCTCAATGCAACATGATAGGGTTATATTCAGAACAAGCATAATGGTGCTATAGCTTCTGCCACCTGAATCTTGTACAGCACTCAGCCTCTCGTTGGCATTCTGCCAGAGCCCCAAGCTAAATTAAGCTATTATGTAATCCAGCTATAGAACCAAATACTGTGCAACCCTAAAATAAATTGCTTGCTGGTGCTCCATCAAAATTATCAGTGTACTCAGGAAAGAAAATGAGAAAAAAATTATGATTATGTTTTGGACTTGGCAACATGTTTTGTTAACAAGACACAATGTCATGGAGTGATATTTTAAAAAGGACAGTAATCCTGCCTATAATTGCACCTGGTTCTCCATTTCAGTCACGTGCTGATGGAGGTACTGACTTTGGGAGGGGGGAGGTGGGAAGGGGGCAGTATGATAAACACTGGAGGGAGTATCATTCCCTCATAAACACCCTCTACCCTGTTAATTACCTAATGACTAGTTTCAATGCAGCATTGTTCGAAGCCTGGAAGCATCTTGACCGCCCATCTTCTTTTAGGTGTCACCCTTAGCTCAGTGTTAACACGCTGGTCTCTACATTAGACAGTCATGGGTTCAAGACCCTCTCCAGGACTTAAGCACATAATCTAGGGAGGGAATGCTGCACTGTTGGAGGTGATGTCTTTCGGATGTGAAGCTAAACTGAGGCACTCTCAGTGGACGTAAAAGATCTCATGGTACAACAGGGGAGTTCTCCCAGTGGCCTGACCAACATTTAACCCGTAAACAACACCACTGAAAAATATTTTTTTCTAATTTATCTCTGATATTTGTGGGACCTTGCTGTGTGTAAATTGGCCGCTGTTGTCCTACATTACAACAGTGACTACACTGTTCATCAGCAGTGAAATGTTTCGAGACGTTCTGAGGTTGTGAAAAGCACGATATAAATGAAGTTCTTTCTTTGGATGGTGTATATTACAGGGAACCCCAAAGTTAATATGATTTTACAAGGCAAGCCTTCTTTATCTGCCTCAATTTTAACATTCTTTTTGTGTTCCATGCCTTGCACATGAGGTTGACAGATAGCCTCCTCTCAACTTCAACATCTATTCTTCTTTTAGCTGGAAACTTGAGCCATGTTTACATATTTAAATTGCATCCCAATAGATCCTATTACATAATCAGAAGACCATAATTGATTTTTAGTCCTGTGGAGTTTCAGTATTTTGAAGTTAAGAGCTCCTACCATGGATTAAGTGTTGATACCTTAAAAAAAAAAAAAAATTATTGCCTAGTTGGGGAATTTCTTCTGCTCCACTTAATTTGAATTGAAATTGCACCAAAAATGCCTATTGAAAATTTGTTGTTTAATTTTTACTTTTCAAGTTGAAATATTATATAATGCGAGTGTGAATTCCTGCCAAATCGAAGTATGATCAATTAAATGCGCTGTTTTATTCAACTTCAGTGCTTCACCTCAACAGGTGCTCAGGAGTGATAGCCTCCTCCCAACAGAGTACAGCTCATCAAGTGGAACACGGCTAGACAGAAGTACAGACTTTTAACACAGGGAAAAATGTAATATCAAACGTGCAGAGGAGCACCCTGAAGAAAAAAATGTTGGCACAGATATTGAACATTCCTCCTACTACACTCCCTATCTACCTGACAAACAACAGAATCACCACGGATTACCAGCAGAAATTTTGTAGCCATAAGATGATGCGTAAGTCACCTTGTACTTATCTCAAAGCAGCTTTGCGGAGCTGGTTCTAGCACGCCAGAGCAGCTAACCTTCCTGGGCTATACAACCTCTGGCTGAAAAAGGAAAATAAACTTGAAGAATTTGGAACCGACTTGGTTTCTACATCGTGGATCAGCTGCTTCAAAAACCACACAGAAGACGTTGGCAACTGGGTGAATGAATAAATTCTTGAAATTTTATCTCAGAAGTCCAAAGATATAATTGCAGATAAAATTGGGTTTTATTTGCAAGCTGAATGCTAGCTTTCATCGATAAAAATTGCGAAGCAACGAATTACCACCACAGGTTGTGCTGGCATGACTGGGGAAAAAGGTGGTGCTGGTGTTGTTACTCTGCCTGTAATCCATAGAAACAAAAAGGCATGAATAATTGACACTATTTAGAGGTTTGGCTGCACCACATTGACCAAAATGGCATAATTAGGCAAAAAAAAGTCACCTTGATTGTTGATATCTGTGGACTCATGTAAAATGCCTGTGTCCAAGTGCAACGGTGTAGGATACAATAGGGATATTGACATAGAAGACAGGAACAGGAGTAGGCCA
Source organism: Somniosus microcephalus (assembly GCF_052327205.1). NCBI lineage: Eukaryota > Metazoa > Chordata > Chondrichthyes > Squaliformes > Somniosidae > Somniosus > Somniosus microcephalus. Next base: position 72,793,846 of record NC_140991.1, read on the forward strand.
TTCGGCCCCTCGAGCCTGTTCCGCCATTTAATGAGATCATGGCTGATCATCCAAACTCAGTACCCTGTCCCTGCTTTTTCCCATATCCCTTGATCCCTTTAGCCTTAAGAAATATATCCAACTCTTTCTTGAATATATTTAATGAACTGGCCTCAACTGCCTTTTGTGGTAGAGAATTCCACAGGTTCACCACTCTCTGGGTGAAGAAATTCCTCCTCATCTCAGTCCTAAATGGCTTACCCCTTATCCTTAGACTGTGACCCCTGGTTCTGGACTACCCTGCCATCGGGAACATCCTTCCTGCATCTAGTCTGTCTAGTCCTGTTAGAATTTTAGAAGTTTCAATGAGATCCCCTCTCATTCTTCTAAACTCTAGCGAATATAAGCCTAATCAGCCCAATCTCTCTTCATATGTCATTCCTGCCATCCCAGGTATCAGCCTGGTGAATCTTTGCTGCACTCCCTCCATGGCAAGAACATCCTTCCTCAGATAAGGTGACCAAAACTGCATACAATACTCAAGGTGTGGTCTCACCAAGGCCCTGTACAACTGCAGCAAGACATCCTTGTTCCTGTACTCAAACCCTCTCGCTACGAAGGCCAACATACCATTTGCCTTTTTAACCACCTGCTGTACCTAAATGCTTACCTTCAGCGACTGGTGCACAAGGACATCCAGGTCTCGTTGCACTTCCCCTTTTCCCAATCTATTGCTGTTCAGATAATAATCTGTCTTCCTGTTTTTACCACCAAAGTGGATAACCTCCCATTTATCCACATTACACTGCATCTGCCATGCATCTACCCAATCACCCAACCTGTCCAAATCATACTGGAGTTTCTCTGCATCCTCCTCAGCACACACGCCCACCCAGCTTTGTGTTATCTGCAAACTTGGAGATATTACATCTAGTTCCCTCATCTGGATCATTATTGGCCCAGAAATTCAGGTCTCCACAGGTGAGTACACACGGGGTACTCACCCGTAGGCCCAATGGAAGTGCCGGTTTCCTGCATGCACTGCGCATGCGCGGGAAACCGGCACTTCCGTGCCCCTGAACGAAGGGGTTCAGAAGTCGAACGCGTGCACAGGAGAGGCTGCGCGTGCGCATCAAACTTAGGTTTTATTGCAGGTTTTCCCGGGAGGGTAAGTCTGCAGAAGTTACACATTTAAAAAGCAGGCGTAAGGCCTGCTTTTTACAAGGTAAGTGGTGAATTAATTAAAATAAAAACATTTTTTCCACCGGTTTATTATTTTTAAATACTTTAAAGCAAGGGAAGTTTATTTTTAGCCGTTGGAAAATAAAATTATTTTTTTCAAAAATTTAAATTATTGTTTAAAAGTTATTTCATGTAATTTATAGTTTATTTAAAAAATGTGATATTTTTAAAAATTTATTTGAAGATTTAGTGATGTTTTGGGGTCCGTAGTATTTATAAGTTTTGACAGGTCTTATGAATGGAGCATTCCCTGCTCCGATTGGCTCCCCATGGCCCACGTGATCCCAGGGGACGCATCGAACTAATTGCGCCCCTGGGATATGCAAGCACTGCGCGCCGGCAGTTGGAGCAGGCCCAGGATCGGAATTGCACGGTGGCCCACAGCACAATAGCCGGCGCGCAAGGTAAGTGCAGGTCAGGGGCTTACACCCGCGGGAAGCCTCCAAACCGAATTTCTGGGCCAATATATATTGTGACTAGCTGGGGTCCTAGCACCGATCCCTGCGGTACCCTACTAGTCACTGCCTGCCACTCGGAAAAAGACCCATTTATTCCAACTCTTTGCTTCCTGTCTGCCAACCAGTTCTCTATCCAAGTCAGTACCTTACCCCCTATCCCATGTGCTTTAACTTTGCACGCCAATCTCTTGTGCGGGACCTTGTCAAAAGCCTTCTGAAAGTCCAAATACACCACATCCACTGGTTCTCCCTTATCTATTCTACCAGTTACATCCTCAAAAAATTCCAGTAGATTAGTCAAGCATGATTTACCTTTGTAAATCCATGTTGACTTTGTCCGATCCTGTCACTGTTTTCCAAGTGCTCGGCTATTACATCTTTTATAATGGACTTTAGTATTTTCCCCACTACCGATGTCAGGCTTACCAGTCTATCATTCCCCATTTTCTCTCTGCCACCTTTTTTAAATAATAGGGTTACATTAGCTACCCTCCAATCCATGGAAACTATTCCAGAGTCTATAGAATTTTGGAAGATGACCAGCAATGCATCCAGTATTTCTAGGGCCACTTCCTTCAGTACCCTAGGATGTAGATTATCAGGCCCTGGGGATTTATCGGTCGTCAATGCCGTCAATTTCCCTAACACCATTTCCCTACAAATATTGATTTCATTCAACTCCTCCCTCTCATTAGACCCTATGTTCCCCAACATCTCTGGGGTGTTATTTGTGTCCTCCTTTGTGAAGACAGAACCAAAGTATGTATTTACAGGAAACTCTCGATTTACCGGCACCTAAATAACCGGTAATCTCGGTTAACCGGCATAATTCAGGAGTAGGTTCAGGTAAGTTTTACTTCATATTACTGGCCTTCCTCGATCTGTTGCTGTGCAATCGGGTGTGGCTGCAGCTGTTACTAAGCAACAGGGACGTTTGGAACTTGTGGCCATTGTTCTGCACCTGTTGCTAAGCAACAGGGTTTGTTGCTGTATACGGAGCTCTCAGCTCGCCGTATCTTTTACTATAGCTCTCGGTTATCCGGAATTTTTGATTAACCGGCACCACGTCGGTGCCGGATAAAAAAAAAAGTTTCCTGTAATTGGTCTCCCATTCCCCTGATTCTGACTGCAAGCTACCTACGCTTGACTTCACCAATCTTTTTCTCTTCACATATCTATAGAAGCTTTTACAGTCAGTTTTTATGTTCCCTGCAAGATATGATCATAGGGAGGTTTGCTAGGTGACTACATATACTGCACTTGCGCTAGATACAGAATGGAAAGGGGACCGGAAATCTGTAGCTGTAGTTTAAAGTAGAAACAGTTTACTCCTATCTACTACAATGAGGATAAGTGAAGAATACTGAATGTTAGAGAGGTGGAGAAGAGCTGACTTATGAGAAAGGGGAATGGAATGATGGACAGGAGACTAAGTGCTGACCCAGAAAAAGGCAGCAGCAATATGACTAGAGCGAGATAAGAACTCAGTCTGGTCTAGACAAAGTACGAGAACATTCCTAGGAGCTAATGAATAATTATAATGTATGCATTTCTGTACTAACTATAAATATGGGAGGCACCCGAGGAACTACGAGATCCCTATTCCAAGGAGCCTTTAGCTACGTGTATAGAGGTTCCTAGTAGAGCGTCAATTCCTGATGTGTCTCGGAACCCCAATGTAAGTAAATGAACCAGACTTGCAAATGTTTGTACTAAACTATTAATAAAGAGCTACATGCTAATCAGCCCACTCTCGTTTGGAGTTATGCATTCCAACAAACAGAACTAACATTTACTACCAAACGTGATCTCTATGATCATGCTGGTATGATTTAAATTTTGAAGCAATATTATAAGAAATGTTTGGTATTAAAAGTGATTGCATGCATGATACAGATGCACATTTTCATTGAATATTCTGCAGGGAATCCATTTGATACATTCATCATAGAGAAGCTGAAAGCAGAATCCATTGCCCAACTACTTTCAGCACTGTAAATTAACCCCAAAAGAGGCAACAGCTGCATCTGACATAGATGGGGATCCCACTAGGCAGTGAAGGCCAACTGAAGCAGGGAGCATCTTTCAATACAAGTTTGCTGTTGCAACTGCCAGTAGACATGAGTTCTATTGTTGAATTTGATAAAGTCCTGATATCTGGATTGCTGACTAGCATGGAAATTGTTGATACTGTGTGGAAGGATCCTGTTGTAATTGGGAGCGAGAGAATGAGCTGCATGCTGAAGTAAATGGATCCAGTGAGCAACCGGAGTTAGAGGAACCAGACCCACAACAGTATTGATGTCTAATTATGTGCGATTGCTGAGGAAGTGGCCGACAACTAAACCAGATGTTCCAAAGGAACTTTTCTCTGTGCTAAATAGAGTTCATAATTCTGCGGATGAACATGCTGTCAGCAGGAAGCCAACTACAATCATAGACTATTTTACAAAATGATTCAACAAGTCTTTTGGCTTGTGCCATACTCAAGTTGCTTTGATCTTTATGGTGTTTTTAAACGTTTTTGTAGTGTTCAGTTTGCCATTACATTAAACTTGATTCGCTCACACTACCGGCTATTCAATTTTTAAAAAAGTAAATAGCAGCTTCAAATTATAGCGTAGACTACTTTATATTGAAAGCACTTTCATTGTTCCCAGACCTCTGCTGACACTGGGAACTCAATAGGCAGATTAATCCCAAGCATAAATCTACAATCTACTTTTTAAACAGTTTGGGCTTCCCCCATCCCAGACACCTTTTTCTAGTGTAAAAAGCTTGATGGCAATTTCCAGAAACAGACAGAGTTTCTTGTGAACCAAAACCTGAAATTTTATTCTCTGCTGTTTATGGGTTTATGTAGCACAGGTGCAACAATTAACCTCGCTCGCAATAAACTACTTAATGGGAAGTATGTAGAATGCCCAACACATTCTGTCACTTCAGTCTGAAAGAAACACTGCTAGACCACTGTATACAGGCTAAAACTACTGTCCAATTTTATTTACAGATAAAATATGCAGAAGCAAAAAGATAGATACATTCTGTTCAGCACAATCAAGCTTACACAATATACAAATTGGTTGAATTGTTTTTAGACTGTTTTAACACCTGACACTAGTTGAAAATTACATCTTTAGTCCATCACCAAGATGAATTCAGATAAAGTAGCTTTATGGAAACAAAATGGGCTGTGTTTTGGGCAACCAGACATGTATATGTGACAACTAAAATAATTTACGGTGACAAGGTAGCAGTTTAATGAATTTAACTGGCAGATGGCCAAGTTTAACAGCAAGTGGTGATTAGCTCTCGAACAGTTACATAGATTATCTGCAATGCCGTCTCCCATGTGGCTCGGCCATCTATAAACTAACTACTAACCCTGCCACAGAACAAAACAATTTCAAAGCATCCCAGGCACACAGTTGTTCATGATATTTTTAATATGGATTTAACCAATTTAAAACCATGTATAACAAAGAATGTATTAAAATCCTATTTTTGTCACATGATATTGTCTTGGAGGTACCTGTAGTTACCTTTTTCAATTAAAAAAAAAACTTGTGTTGATTTTCCAGTCTCACACTCAGTCTGTGGACTGGTTGTGTGTGTCACTGCACTTGCCTGAAGCCAGTGATTCTTCTAGAGCTGACACAAATTGGACACGCAGAGTGAGTTCCTGTCCTGGACAGGGCCTTCCACAAGAAGCTCAATAGCTGGGGTGGGGAGTGGGTGGATATCTGACGTAACTGCAGCATTTAAAATACTGCATTTGCCATTTAAAGGAGACTGTTTATCCGTAGCAAGAAAATCAGAGGCAGAAAATCATTGCTGCAAATAAATGGCACTTGGCTCCAAAGAACCTCACCATTGAGTGATGCAGCTGTAGAGTTGCTCCTTTACGAAGGAGGCCAAAGAAGACACTGAAAGCTGACTGGGGAGAGATGACAGAAAGAGCAATGTGGTGTCCAAAATTCAGAAGATTTCAAAGCAGATAAGGAAGATGTTAGCCAGCTTCAGAAATCTGCTATCTACCAAGATAAGACTTCCCAGGACTTCCCTATACTAAATAAATGAGCAAAGTTTGAATGCCATAAAATTTCACTTCAATCTTGACTGAGACCGCATGTAAAAGCAGAAATCATTACAGCTCTTTCTAGCTTCACATGCATTGCCAAACTGCAAGACAGACTTCCAAGGTGCAAATTAAAATTAAAACTGGAACTAGTGTTGCACTTATGTGAATATGTGCCCATAAACTATGCTTTCAACAAAATCTAGCTGCATAATGTTTGTTCATTTATCCTCACACTCTGCCACGTAGGATGAGCACTTGGGGGTCACTGTATGTGCTCTTCAAACATCCAACATCTCAATACTAATTCTCTGCTTGCAGGAAAAAGTGGCATTCAATAGTAAGGGACAAAACCACATGGGAGGAGTGCACAGAATATTTCTGCCTTAAACCGAGGCCCTATCTGCTTTCTCAGGTGGACATAAAAGATCCTAGGGCACTATTTTGAAGAAGAGCAGGGGAGTTATCCCCGGTGCCCTGGCCAATATTTATCCCTCAATCAACATAACAAAAAACAGATTATCTGGTCAATATCACATTGCTGTTTGTGGGAGTTTGGTGTGCGCAAATTTGTTGTTGCGTTTCTTACATTACAACAGTGACTACACTTCAAAAGTACTTCATTGGCTGTAAAGCACTTTGGGACGTCCGGTGGTCGTGAAAGGCACTATATAAATGCAAGTCTTTCTTTCTTTAAAGTTCCACTGAAGAGGCCACTGTCAAATTCCTGGGGAACTGAGAGAATACAGAAGTTGGGAGGGTAAAGCTCGTCTACACCCTCAAGTTTAGGATTAGTGCATCCTTTCCTGATTATTCTCTCCCCACCCCAACTTACTCATTTACGCACAGCGATACACTCAACAGAACATGACACATTTGCCATTTAAATACTATTTGAAGGAGTATTGTGCTAGTCTTCCAATACATGTTCCATTTCTATTTCAATGCACATCCACAGAGGCAGCACCTAAAGCACCCAAAGTCCCTCACTCCACCCATCATAAGCCTCAGCAAAGGTACTTCACTTTAGAGGATTAAGAGAGATAGCCTCAGGCTGTGGCACCAGATAAAGTGCAAACCATGACTGAGGAGTAACATTTGCTGGTTGCAGTGGGGAACAGCAACCTGCTGGCCAGGGGGCTGGCTCACACTCTTCTTCAGCTGCAAAACCCTGGGATTTGGACCACAAAGGCTTGCATATAAAAAGGTTGCTATATGAGGACAATTGTTGTCTGCAGTCATTCGAATTTATCCAAAACATGCATGGTCAGATGAGTTTGTGGAGGAGTTCATACACCAGATCTGTGTAGTTTTACATAATGGTATAACAGACTACAAACTGCATATGCTAATTCCAGGGGCTTCTTCAACAGAGGCCTCATTCACAGAGGTCCTTCATATAGTGGGAGTATCTCCCCTGAATTCTCACATTGCTGTCATTGAGGCCCTGGGCTCCTGAACATAATGGGGAAACTGACTGAGAAAGAATTATGCAGTAGTTCACAATCTTACTACTTCCCAGAAATCAATTTCCAGACAGATCATGGACATAAGGAGAGAATGCCCAGCAGCATGTGAGGGTATATTACATAGGGGTTATGGTACTGAAGTAGGAATCAAATAGAATGGCGTCCAAATCCCATCATAGAAAGTTGAGAGATTAAATGCAATAATATAACAATTAGGGATGAGGGAAAAAATGGCTATGAAAGATGTTGGATTCTTGTACAAACCCAACTGGTTTACTAATGTTCTTCAGTGCATGCAAACAGCCACCCCTACCCGATCTGGCTTACAAGCAACTCTAGTCCCACACTGCGTGACTGATTCTTAATGCCTGCTGAAGTGACCTGCTAAGACACTTGGGTTATGAAACAATCATTATGAAGCATAAGACAGGCTGACATTCCAGTGCAGTACTGAGGGAGTGCTGCACTGTCTGAGGTGCCGTCTTTCAGATGAGACTTTAAACGGAGGCCCCATCTGCCTTCTCAGGTGGACATAAAAAGATCCCACGGCACTATTTCAAAGAAGAGCAGGGGAGTTCTCTCCAGTGTCCTGGCCAATACTTATCCCTCAATCAACATCAAGAAAATAGATTTTCTGGTCATATATCTCATTGTTGTTTGTGGGGCCTTGCTGTGTGCAAATTGGCTGCCGTATTTTCTACATTACAAGAGTGACTACACTTCAAAAGTACTTCATTGGCTGTAAAACACTTTGGTACGTCCTGAGGCGTGAATTGCGCTATACAAATGCAAGTTCTTTCTTTTCTTTTCAATGGTTGAAGAAGGTACACCACCATTTTTTCAAGGTAACAAAGGATGGGGAATAAATATGGTCTTGCCAGTGTCGCCCACATCCAGAGAACAAATTTTTAAGGGGGAATAGCTGAAGTAGTTACCAATGAGGTTGTTCTTTCTCATAGCAATCCCACATCAGGCCCCATCTAGCCACCTGACTCAAATGTCAAATGTGCCAGTAAACAGGCAAGATTAGGTAGTTGCACGAGGTGGTACAGGACCAACTCCATCCCAAGAAGCTCCCATTAATGCATAGCAGTCAGCCACCTCACACACTGTGGAAGCACCTAGAAAGAGAATGAGGGTGGATTCAAGAGACACAGCATTCACCATCAGTAAGGAAAGCACAAAGCAGCTATATTCATCACTTCTTTTAGGATATTAAATTTGGTTTCACCATCTCAAATTTGTCCAGACGTTAATTTTGGTGGTGCAAAATAAAGTTACACCAGATCTACGATGGGAGTAATGTAGACAGCAATGTCAGGTAAGGTACATCAATACTGTGAGGCACTTTGGGGTGTCCAGAGGACAATGAGAGGTGCTATATAAATGTAAATTCTCTATTCCTTTATCCCTGCACCAGAGGATGAACTTCGTCGATTAGTATTGTGAACTTTAACTGTGTAACTTCTCCAATTTATACATAACAGTTTAAAAAATGCAGAATGTCCTATGTGATACAGTGGAATCGCCACTTCCAAAAGGAGGCAAAAAAAGCCATCAATAGGCTGTGCATCTTAAAAGACAAGATATCAACTGCAGGCTCTGACCCAAAATTTGGAATAACAACTGTCTATAGGCCTTGCTAACCACCACAGTGGCATCTGTTTATGAATCTATTGCCTCAAATGCAGTAGCGCTAACAACGCTGTGGTAAATTTAATCCCATTATGTGCCAAGTAGCTGAGCCCACATGTTTAGGGTAGCATCTACACCCTGGCTAATCTATACTATTGGATAGAGTATGGTATCTTAGGAACGACTGCACGAGAAGGTTTAATTACAAATCGCTCAGCAACAGTTTTACATCTGGTATTGAGGACAGCAACTGCCATCAATCCCATACTCACAGCATTATTCTTGAATTCCCAACCCAAGATGACAGCATTTATCCATTGTTGTTATGATCGTACTCAGAAATATCTAACACGTGAATCATACAGCACAGAAGGAGGCCATTCGACCAGTCGTGCTTGTGCCAGCACTTTTAAAGAGCTATTCAATTTAATCCCACACCCCAGCCTTTTCCTCATAACTCGGCAAATTAGTCCTCTTCAAGTGCATGTCTAATTGCCTTTTGAAAGTTCCTATGGAATCTGATTCCACTCTTTCAGGTAGCGAGTTCCTGATCTTAACAACCCTCTGTGGAAAAAATCTCATTTTCCCTGTAGTTCTTTTGCAAATTATTTAAAATCTATGACCTCTGGTCCACTTGCCAGAGGAAACAGTTTCTCCCGACTTGTTCTATCAAAACCAGTCATAATTTTGAATGACTATACGAGGTCTCCCCTTAACCTTCTCTGCTCCAAGGAGATTAATCCCAGCTCCTCCAATCTCTCCACATAACTGAAGTCCCTCATCCCTGGTATCATCCTGGTAAACCTCCTCTGTACTCTCTCCAAGGCTTTGACATCCTTCCTAGTGTAGTGCCCAGATTGTACACAATACTCCAGCTGAGGCCTAATCAGAGATTTGTAACGACTTAGCATGACTACCTTGTTTTTGTATTCAATGCCCCTAATTACAAAGCCAAGTATCCCATATGCTTTCTTAACCCACCTTATCAACTTATACTGCCACCTTCAAAGATTTGTGAATATACACCCTCAGGTCGCTCTACTCTTGCAACCCCCTTAAAATAGCACCATTTTGATTATACTGCCTCTCCATACTGTTTCGCCCAAAGTTCATCACTTCACAATTATCCACATTAAATTGCACCTACCATGTGTCAGCCCACTTCACCAGTCTGTATGTCCTCCTGAAGTCTACTACTATCCTGCCAAATTTTGTATCACCCGCAAATTTCGAAACTGTACACCCTATACCCAAGTCCAGGTCATTTATATATAACAAAAAAGCAATGGTCCTAATACTGACCCCTGGGGGACCCCACTGCCTACTTCTTCCCAATCAGAACATTTTTGGTCAGTGCGGAGTTAGAAAATTTTAACCAAGGAAACGGTAGGATTCTTTAATCAGCTCAGCTAATTTATAGCCATTATGCTTCTCCTTCAAAGTCCCCTTGCCTGTGAGTCCAAATGTAATATACACTTAAAATAAATAATTTTAAGACAGGTCCATCACACTATGACATGCAAATTTCCCTTTAAAAAATCTATATAAAAAAGAAAACCAATCAATTCTAAAGTATAATGAAACATACCCATCAACTGAAAATACTACAAATGACTTCAGAAGTCACACATTAAAAAAGGAAGTGAGTGAGCTGGCTCTGCTCAATGTGAGGATTTGCCCAACAACAATTGGTCCTTAATTAGCTCAGTAAAATACAGCAATTGCATCTTGTGCCCTTAAAAAAAACATACAGCTGCACTTTAGCAGAACAGTGTATTGTGCATTATATGGTAAAAATGCTCATACCCTTATAAAGCAGCATATTCTCCAGCATACGTGAGCAAGAGTTGTTCAAAAACATTTTTTATATCTTTACTGTTAATTGTTAAATGTTATCTGTCTGGGTTTGTCATTTGTTTACCTATAATGACTGACCTTTTAAAACAAAGTTTTAAAGAAAAATAACACTTAATATGAATATTGTACTTCCACTGTGGGTGAGTAACTGAATCACACAAAAGTTCCCATGTTAGATTCCCAATCCATGCTGATCTGACCCAGGGAGGTGGTAGAGGCACAACAATTAGCTGCAGAGAGGTGGGTAAAATGAAAATCATCCAGAGATCATGCCCTTGATCATTATTCCCTGCTGGAAGTATGCGACTGAGAGCAGTATCTGGCTAGGCTATCATGACGCTGCAGTCAAATAGCCTACTAACACTAGTCTAGACTAAAATACGAAGAACTGACACTTAGCTAAGGTATCAGAGGGCAATAGGTGCCCACTGAACTGTACCCCAACAAGGACACAATAGAAGAGGGGAGAAAACAATTGAAAGAAAAGGGAGAAAAAAATTAATATCCTATTGGAATAAAAAAAATCAAATTGAAGTATGTTTTTCTCTTTGGCCATACTAGGTTCTTTTAATTCTTACAACCACTAAATAATCTCTTACCTGGGTTGTAGAAACCATAGTTGCAACAGAAACGGTGGCTGAAGGTGATGTGCTCATCTGCTGTGAATGGGCTGTACTTTGTGGAGGTAAAATAGAACTGGAAAGTGGAGTACTGCAGCTTGACCCTGGTACTGTATTCTGCAGTGAAACTGGTACTTCATTACTTGTGTAAACTCCTGAAAAGAAAAATGGGTTGTGCAAATCTCAGTTTAAAATTTCATACTAACTCATTGTCTGAAACTTCTCATTCACTCATCTAAAGACAACAATCTTTTATCTATATACTAATATAAATTGTGTGGCATTAATCAGTCATCCAGGAACTGAACCACAGTTTCTGCCTATTTTAACAATGCTTGTGCTGCAACCTAAACTTGGTCCATTACTGTAATACAGCAAATTTACTGAAGCAATTTATCGCGAATATGACGAGGTAAAGATATTACACACTTTACCAATACTGAAAGATACAGGTCTCATCAAGATATTTGTAATACTATCAGGTCACAAAACTTGCTTAAGATGCAATGAACTTATTCTTCCATAAAATCTGCTTCTTCCCAGTTCTTTAAAGTATAAAATGTATTTTTTTTGGTTTAACCTTTGAGTGTATTTTCAGAATTGCTCTAGATGCAAGTAATTTATTTTGATCTTCCCTCTTCATCTCAGTTATTTACATAATTCCAGATATTTCTCTCCACCTTCTCAAGGTGGAATTCTATTTGTTGCTGAGACTACAACTGGTGCAGCACTGACGTGTGATATTTCTCCGCCCCCCCCCCGCCAAACCTCATTCTTAATGGTCCAATCCTGGGTAACTGACAGACAGACTAACTCTGGTCATATTTTCAAGGTCAGCATCAAAGTACCTCATAAATATCACCCTCCAGCTCAGGCACAAACATCAGACCCCTTCAGCAAAAATAAAATCCCCCAAAACTGTCAGTTTAGAATTATTATTTAGTGACTTAAGCTAAATTTCAAAGCTACCATTTTCAAAGCTACCATTTACAAACCAGCAAGTACCACAAAATCTACCAATTAAATCAGTCAAATTTTCTCACTGCTTTAGTAGCCATTTTCCATTATTACAGCTTAAGACTGATCACTTCTAACATATTGAACACTTAAAAAATATAACAGTTCTCCATCCACACATTCATGCTTTTGCTTTGTTGCCCTCCCCCACCAATCCAGGCGCCATCCAAACCATTTTGGGAGAGCTTAATAGTGGCACTCTTCACCATACAAGACAGCTCTACCAAGGCTACCAGGTTCAGGTGGGGCTTTGGTTAACCACTCATCAGCGGATGCTTTTGTGCTTTTCAACTCAGAAAGCAAGGCAGGCAAATTTCCTCTCCAGAGAAAAGTACCAGTGTCCCCAAGAAGGATTCAAAGCTAATAAGGTGCCTGTGGCAAGAAGTTATGCATGAAAGAAAGGCTCCTGATGTGAATCTCTTCTTACCAAGCCCAGTGATGGCACATAGCAATCCGTTTAGATAGATGTATCCAAAGCACACATCTCCCGAATGGAGGGCAGCCCTGTGCACGACAACACAAACAACAGCAAGTGTGCCTTTTGGAGCACTGAACTATAAATGACCTCAAAAACGGTGACACACAGAATCCTAAGTAGTGTTTTTTCATTTAACCTGGCTTAGGATCTTAGGGCTCCCCAATGACCTTCAAAATAGGTTGAGAAAGCTTCCTTTTCACAAATGCTTTCTCGAGGTATTTAACCACCCAGTGCAGCACCCTCCATACAGTTCATGATGCATAAGCCCAGAACAATGTGGACAAAGTGCAAAGCAGTATAAAGTTATATAATGGAACACTACAACTTAATATTTGGGTGTGAAGGGACCTGAGGGAGGTTACATATGGGTCAAGTTTATGATGACTTTCCACAACAGAAGTCAGTGTTCTACTTCAAGTTAAGGGACTCCAGGGTGGTGGCCCTGTGTGGCATAGCGATCCAGACAGGGAAGATTCCTGTATCCCCACCTTCTGTTCCCTCTCATAACATGAGTCACTACCAAGCCTCAGGAGGAAGGGATTCTAGTCAGTACCAAACTAGAAAATCCAATTCAAAGGCCTGCTAACCTTAAGCAGAGAGCCTTTATTAACTCCAACACAGGCAAAGATTTTCTGTTTCAACTGTGCAGCAAATCTGAAATAGCAGCCTGAAGCACCTTCATCTGATGGCATGCCATGAGAGACCACTTAGAATAGGTAGGATTCCAGTAATCAGTAGTGACCACTCATTGGTCTCAAGAATAGTCAAGCATGAAGCTCTGAGCAAACTCATTTCAAATCCTTTGAAATCATAGGTTCTTGCAACACAAGTTTCTATCATTTATAAGTATAACTTTACTGTTGGAATCAATGACATAGGAAAAAGGCGGAGGTCTTCAGAGTTTTAGTGATGTTGAAATAGTGCCATGGGATCTTTTACATCCACCTGAGAAAGCATACAGGGCCAGAATAGGATCAGGAAGATAAAGTGGGTTAATGCATGGCTGGAGAGATGAGGGAGGGCTTCAGATTCCTGGGGCATTTAGACCAGTTCTGGGGCAGGAGGGACCTGCACAAGATGGACATGTTGCACCTCAACAGGGCTGGGACCAATGCCCTCACAGGGAGGTGAACTAGTGCTGTGGGGGGAGGGTTTAAACTAATTTGGCTGGAGGAGGGGAACCAGAATGAAGCATCAGAGAGGAGAAACAAGGTGCACAGAGATCTGGGAGAGACAAACATTGTTATTAGAATAATAAAGAGTCGTTCAGAAAGAGGAGGGATCAGACATGGGAGAAATGCATGGCAGACTAAGGTGGGTTTTGAATGCATGTGCGTAAATGCAAATAAGGTTGCTGAGCTGCAGGCACAAGTTGCCACATGGGATTATGATATAGTGGCAATAACAGAGACTTGGCTCAAACAAAAAGGAGGAATGGGAACTTAATATTCCTCGCTACAATGTATTCAGGATAAATAGGGAAGGAAAAGGGGGGGTTGGCAGTATTGATCAGAGATAATGTTACAGCACTAGAAAGGGTTGATATGCTTGAGGGTTCAAAGATTCTATTTGGGTAGAGTTAAGGAACAGAAGAGGAGCTGTTACACTGCTGGGTGTATACTATACACCACCAAATAGTGGGAAGGGGATAGAGGAGAAAATTTGCAGGCAAGTTTCAGAAAGCTGCAAGAACAATAGAGTGGTGATAATGGGAGACTTCAGTTATCCAAATATAGACTGGGAAAAATAATAGTGTAAAGGGCAAAGGGGGGGAATTCCTGAAATGTATGTACAAGAGAACTTTCTTAATCATTATGTTTCCAGCCTAACGGCAACAACAACAACTTGCATTTATATAGCGTCTTTAACATAGTAAAACATCCCAAGGCGCTTCACAGGAGTGTTATCAAACAAAATTGACACTTAGCCACATAAGGTGATATTAGGACGGGTGGTCAAAGGGGTAGGTTTTAAGGAGCGTCTAAAAGGAGTGGAGAGGTTGAGAGGCGGAGTGGTTTAAAGAGGGAATTCCAGAGCCTAGGATCTAGGCTGCTGAAGGCACAGCTGCCGATGGTAGAGCAATTAAAATCAGGGATGCGCAAGAGGCTAGAATTCAAGGAGTGCAGAGATCTCAGAGGTCTATGGGGCTGGAGGAGGTTACAGAGATAGGGAGGGGCGAGGCCATGGAGGGATTTGAAAACAAGGGTCATAATTTTAAAGTCACAGCGTTGCCGGACTGAGAGCCAATGTAGGTCAGCGAGCACAGGAGTGATCAGTAAACAGGACTTGGTGCAAGTTAGGAAACAGGCAAACTTTGGATGAGCTCAGGTTTAGAGGGTGCAAGGAAGGAAGCAGTGCTGGATCTAGTTCTGGGGAATGAAGTGGGCATGTGGAGCATATTTCAGTGGCAGAGCATTTGGGAAACAATATTAGGTTTAGAGTAGTTATAGAAAAGGACAAGGAACAATCAAATGTAAAAATACTCAACTGGAGGTGGGCTAAATTCAGTGAGCTGAAAAGAGATCTGGCCCAGGTGGATTGGAATCAAAGATTAGCAAGTAAAACACTAAATGAGCAATGGGAGCCTTCAAAGAGAAGATTGTTCAGGTACAGATTAGACACACCCCACGAGGGGAAAAGGAAGGGCATCCAAAGCTAGAGACCCTGGATGACTAATGGCATAGAGATTAAAATGAAACAGAAAAAGGTGGCTTATGTTAAATGTAAGGTTCATAATGCAGTAGAGAACCAAGCTGAATACAGAAAGTGCCGAGGAGAACTGAAAAAGGAAATAAAAGGGGCAAAGAGAGTGCATGAAAATAGATTTGTGGGTAACATAAAAGGGAATCCAAAAGTCTTTTACAAATATATAAATAGTAAAAGGATAATCAAAGAAAGGGTGGGCCGATTAGCAATCAAAAAGGAGAACTTCCTGTGGAGACAGAGGGCATAGCTGAGGTACTGAATAAGTATTTTGCATCTGTCTTCACAAAAGAGGATGCTGCCAAGTCACAGTAAAGAAAGAGGTGGTCAAGAAATTGGATAGGATAAAAATAGATAGAGGTACTTAAAAGGTTGCAAGCGCTTAAAGTAGAAAAGTCACCCGGTCTGAATGCGATGCATCCTAGGTTGGTGAGGGAAATAAGGGTGGAAATAGCAGAGGCTCTGGCCGCAATCTTTCAATCCTCCTTAGATATGGGAGTGATGCCAGAGGGCCGAAGGGTTGTAAATATTACACCCCTGTTCACAAAAGGGGAAAGGGATAAACCAGGTTAACTGCAGGCCAGTTAGCCCAACGTCAGTGGTAGGGAAACTTTGAGACAAAATAATCCGGGACAAAATTCATTGGCACTTGGAAAAACATGGTTAATCAATGACAGCCAGCACATACTTGTTAAAGGCAAATCATGTTTGACTAACTTGATTGAGTTCTTTGATGAAGTAACGGAGAGAGTTGATGTGGGCAGTGCAGTTGATGTGTATATGGATTTTCAAAAGGTGTTTCAAAAAGTACCACATAGTAAACGTTAACAAAATTGAAGCCCATGGGATTAAAGGGGCAGTGGCCACGTGGATACGAAATTGGTTGAACGCACTCTCCTGTCGCCATGCCTCCTTTCATATCTCCTCTCTCTCTCGGATACACTGCCCTCCCAAATCCCTACCACAATCCTTCATTAATCTTTGACCTTCCTACTCTCCTGCCGCCGTCCCAGGCTTGACACCCTCTTAGATAAGCCCACAGCTTCCCTCTGTGCCTCTCTTGTCATCCTACGAAGGGCCCATCGAGAGGCACTCACTCATCGCTGCCGCCTGTCACGGCAACCCCAACTGTCCCATCCGACTCTCTCGCCGACCTTTCCGCCCAGCGTGCCCACTGGGGGAAAATCTTGCCAATCTACTCCCCATCCAACTCCTCCCCCACAGCGCTGACCCTGTGGACGCTGGCAGTGGGGCAGCCTCACTGACCCTCTCCACATCTCCCTCCAAAATGTCCATTCACTTGCGAACAAGGACCTTGCCATCCATGAGCTGATTGAGGATGATTGCATTGACATCATGGCCCTGACGAAAACTTGGTTGGGGGTTATGACACCTTACCCTTAAATGAAGCCTCCCCACCTGGCTATACCTTGCCCCGCTCAGACTGCCATGGTGGCGATGTGGCTCTGATCACCAAATCACAGCTTGGTCTGTCCCCCTATCCCTCCGGCAGTTTCTCCTCCTTTGAGCATCTCACCTTATTCCACCCATCTCACCTCATTTAAAATTCTTGTTCTCTACCGCCCACCCAAGTACCATAAAAATGTTATTACTGAGGTATCTTCACTGCTCTCCTCCCTCAGCATCAAACGACTTTTCATCCTCGGTGATTTCAACCTCCATCTCAATTCATCATGCTCTCTCTCCTCTGAGTTCACTAGCTTCCTATCCTCCCTTAACCTCTCCCTCCATGTAAACTCCCCAACCCATATACCTCGACCTTGCCATCTTTCATGGCCTCGCTACTCCCATCGTGTCAATTGCAGATAAGGCCATCTCTGACCATTTCCTCATATCACTCTCCACCCACTTCCCCTCCTCTTCCCCCCCCCCCCACCGAACCCTACTTCCTTCTGTGTCCGCCCCTGGAAAAAACTCTCTCCTAACTCTCTTACAACTGCACTTATGAAATCCCAACTGGCCAGCCTCTGGCCCTCCATTCACCATGACATTTCTGCAGTTACCGATCTGCTCAACCACACCCTCACCACCACCTTTGATGCCCTAGTCCCTACTAAAACAATTACCCTCTCTCTCCCTGGCCGTTCCCCCTGGTACGGATCTCACCTTCGCTCCCTTAAGTCCAAGGGACGCAGACTTGAACGGATATGGTGGACAACTGGTTTAGCCATTCACCATCAGATCTGGCTGGACCACATAAAGCATTATTGGGTCCTGCTCTCATCTGCCAAAATTGCTCACTATTCCAAAATCATTCTGGAATGCAAAGATAAACTATTCTCTACTGCTAACCGTCTTCTTAAACCCCTCGCCCATCTCCTCCACCCTCACCTCCGATAACAAGTGTGAGGAGCTCATGGACTTCTTTATCTCAGATTGAGACCATCCGTTCAGCTGCCTCTGCCACTTTCATTCCTTCCCCTAGCCCACTGGGCCAAACTTCCTCTAAGGTTCCTCCCCTGCCCTAGCCTCACATCTTTCTCCAGTTTCTCGCCGATCTCCCCTCATGACCTCTCTGCGCTCATCTTGTCCATGAGACCTACCTCCTGCTCCCTTGACCCTATTCCCACCAAATTGCTGACCACCCAACTTCCTTTTCTGACTCCCATGTTAGTTGATGATGTTAACGGTTCTCTCTCCTCAGGTACTGTACCCCTCTCCCTTCAAATTTGCCGTCATCACCCCTCTCCTCAAAAAACCAACCCTTGATCCCTCCGTCCTTGCAAACTACCGCACCATCTCCAACCTCCCTTTCCTCTCCAAAGTCCTTGAACATGTTGTCGCCTCCCAAATCCATGTCCATCTTTCCCGCAATTCCACGTTTGAATCCATCCAATCAGGTTTCCGCCCTTCCCACAGTACCGAAACGGCTCTCAGAGGTCACAAATGACATCCTTTGTGACTGTGACAAAGGTAAACTATCCCTCCTCATCCTTCTTGACTTGTCTGCAGCCTTTGACATGATTGACCACTCCACCCTTCAACGCCTCTCCACCGTTGTCCAGCTGGGTGGGACTGCACTCGCCTGGTTCCTTTCTTATCTATCTAATTGTAGCCAGAGAATCACCTGCAACTGCTTCTCTTCCCGCTCCCGCATCGTTACCTCTGGTGTCCGCCAAGGATCTATCCTTGGCTCCCTCCTATTTCTCATCTACATGTTGCCCCTTGGCGACATCATCCGAAAACAGTTAGTTTCCACATGTACGCTGACGACACCCAGCTCTACCTCACTACATCCTCTATCGACCCCTCCACGGTCTCTAAATTGTCAGACTACGTGTCCAACACACAGTTCTGGATGAGGAAAAATTTTCTTCAATTAAATATTGGGAAGACCGAAGCCATCGTTTTTGGTCCCCGCCACAAACGCCGTTCCCTAGTCACTGACTCTATCCCTCTCCCTAATATGTCTGAGGCTGAACCACACTGTTTGCAATCTTGGTGTCATATTTGACCCTGAAATAAGCTTCTGACCATAACAACGACCGCCTACTTCCACCTCTAACATTGTCATTCTCCGCCCTTGCCTCAGCTCATCCGCTGATGAAACCCTCATTCATGCCATTGTTACCTCTAGACTTGACTATTCCAAAGCACTCCTGGCAGGCCTCCCACATTCCACCCTACGTAAATTTGAGGTCATCCAAAACTCGGCTGCCTGTGTCCTAACTTGCACCAAGTCCCGTTCGCCCATCTCCCCTGCGCTCGCTGACCTACATTGGCTCCCGGTTAAGCAGCGCCTCGATTTCAAAATTCTCATCCTTTTTTTCAAATCCCTCCATGGCCTCGCCCCTTCCTATCTCTGTAATCTCCTTCAGCCCCACAATGCCCTCCCCGCCCCCGGCAAGATATCTGCGTTCCTCTATTTCTGCCCTGTTGAGCATCCCTGATTATAATCGCTCAACCACTGGTGGCCTGCCTTCTGTTGCCTAGGCGTAAACTCTGGAATTCCCTGGCTAAACCTCTCCGCCTCGCTATCTCTCTTTCCTCCTTTAAGATGCTCCTTAAAACATACCTCTTTGACCAAGCTTTTGGTTACCTGCCCTAATTTATCCTTATGTGGCTCGGTGTCAAATTGTTTGTCTTAAAATACTCTGTGCAGCGCCTTGGGATGTTGTACTATGTTAAAGGCACTATATAACTACAAGTTGTTGTTGTTACGTACAGAAAGTAGTGGTGAACAGTTGTTTTTCAGACTGGAAGAAAGTATACAGTGGTGTCCCCCGGAGGTCAGTATTAGCTCTTTTTCATATATATTAATGACCTGGACTTCAGTATAGAGGGCATAATTTCAAAGTTTGCAGATGACATGAAACTCAGAATACTAGTAAACAGTGAGGAAGATAGTAGCAGACTTCAGGAGGACATACAGATTGGTGAAATGGACAGACACATGGCAGATGAAATTTAATACAGAGAACTGTGAAGTGATGCATTTTGGAAGGAAGAATGAAAGAAAAAGGAAGCCTTCCATTATATAGCACTTTCCATCACAACAGGACAAGCCAAAGCACTTTACAGCCAATTAAGTACTTTAGAAGTGTAGTCACGGTTGTAATGTAGGAAACGTGGCAGCCAATTTGCGCATAGCAAGTTCCCACAAACAGCAATGTGATACTGACCAGATAATCTGCTTTTTTGTGGTATTGGTTGAGGGATAAGTATTGGTGAGGACACCAGGGAGAACTCATCTGCTCTTCTTCGAAATAGTGTCATGGAAACTTTTACTTCCACCTGACAGGGCAGTTTAAAGTCTCATCCGAAAGATGGCACCTCCGACAGTACAGCAGTCCCTCAATACTGCACTGGAGCATCAGCCTACAATTTGCGCTCAAGTCCTTGAAGTGGGACTTGAACCCACAAACAACTGACTCAGAGGCAACATGAGGAGGGACAATATAAACTAACTGGTCCAATTTTAAAGGGGGTGCAGGAACAGAGAGACCTGGGGATTTACGTACAGAAATCTTTGACGGTGGCAGGACAAGTAGATATGGCTGTTAATAAAGCCCAGGGGCGAAGTCGAGGCCCAGGAGCGAGGTCGGAGCCCAGGAGTGAGGACAGGGCCAGCAGGGAGGTCAAGGCCTAGGAGTGGCGCAGCGTGGACCAGCAGCGGGGTCGGGAGGACCACACTGCAGCCTATGAAACCCAGGCAGAGAGGACCTGCGGGAAAGAGGGAGAAGGACAGTAGGAGTATGTTTGTGTCTGTGCGCTAGGCCGACGTAGCAGAGCCTGGTCTCCAATCGTCTTGGATCCCCTTGTCATTGGACCAAGACCTTGCTCTGTCAAGCCTGTGTGGTAGCTGGTGTGCAACAGCCACCCCAGGTTAAAAGAATTAACAACAGCGACAGACCGGAACGCCGTATTGCTATCATTGGCCGGGAGCTCAGACGTTTTGACATAGACATCGCCGCCCTAAGCGAGACCCAGCGGGCAGGGCAGGCCAGCTCAAGGAGCAAGGCGGTGGTTACACCTTCTTCTGGAAAGGCACACCTGAAGAACACCGTCTCCATGGGATAGGCTTCGCCATAAAAAATGAGCTAGTTGAACATCTCAGAGACTCTTGTGGAATAAATGAATGCCTCATGACACTACGGCTCACCCTAGCCCGGAACCAGTGCACTACCGTCATCAGTGCATACACTGGAAGCCACAGACGAGACCAAAGAGGAATTCTACTCCAGCCTCGAACAATCCCTGTCCCGAGTCCCAACGGGCGACAAGCTGATCCTCCTTGGCGGCTTCACCGCCAGAGTTGGAAAGGACACAGACCTCTGGGGAGGTGTTATTGGCAGAGAGGGAGTAGGGAAAGCCAACTCCAACGGTACCCACCTCCTGACGAAATGCTTAGAATATGGCCTTGTCATAACCAACACCTTGTTCCATCAGAGAGACAAGTACAAGGCTTCATGGCAACACCCTCATTCCAAGCAATGGCATTTGCTGGGCTACGTCATCGTCCAAGCCAGGGACCGCAAGGACGTCCGCATCACCTGCGCCATGACAGGAGCTGACAACTGCTGGACAGATCACCGCCTAATCCGCTCTGTCATCTCCATCAACGTAGCCCCAAAACAGCGGCGGCAACAGAAGCAATGCCGCAGGAAAATCAACGCCGGAGCACTCAAAGACCTTGCTAAGAAAGCCCTATTCAGCCTGTGCCTCAACCAACCCGACGACTGCCAGTGATTCAGAGACACAGTGTCCACAGCGCCTGGTCAGCACTCAAGGCCTCCATAATCAGCACCTGTGAAGAGACGCTCGGTCACTCGGCCAGGAAACACCAAGACTGGTTCGACGAGAACGACCGGGAGATCCTGGAGCTAATAAGTCGCAAGCACAAGGCATTCCTGATCTGCAAACAGCAACAGAACTCGAGAGCAAGAAAGCAGCTCTACAGACACCTGAAGGCCGAGGTCCAACAAAAAACTTGCAACCTAAAGAACAGATGGTGGGTGGAGAAAGCGCAGGAGATCCAGCAGCTAGCTGACAACCATGACGTGCGTGGATTCTTTAGCGCAGTGAGACCACCTACAGCCCAAGCACCCAAGGTCCTACCCCACTGCGGGCCAAGAACAGAGAGGTACTCATCAAGGACAGAGAGGCAGTCAGTGCCCGCTGGAAGGAGCACTTCGAAGATTTCCTTAACTGAGACTCTGTCTTCGACGCAAGTGTCCTCAACTCCATCCCGCAGCATGCTACACACCACCACCTCATCACAACCCCAACGGGACATGAGGTTGAAAAGGCCATCCGACAACTGAAGAACAACAAGGCCTCCGGAGCAGGTGGAATCTCCGCCGAGGCGCTAAAACATGGTGGAGAAGCACTATTGGTGTGAATACATGAGCTCATTTCTCTTATTTGGAAGGAGGAGAGCATGCCAGGGGATCTCAGAGATGCCGTAATCGTGACCTTCAAGAAAGGTGACAAGTCCGATTGCAATTACACAGGAGTCTCCCTACTGTCTGCCCCAAGGAAAGTCATCACAAGATCATCAAAGTCATCACAATCGCCTTCTCCCAGTGGCTGAAGCGCTCCTCCCAGAGTCGCAATGCGGATTCCGCCCAATGGACATGATCTTCACCGCGTGTCAACTACAAGAGAAATGCAGGGAACAGCACCAACCGCTGTACATGGCCTTCTTTGACCTCACAAAGGCCTTCGACACCGTCAACCGTGAGGGATTATGGAGTATCCTCCTCAAATTCGGCTGCCCTGAAAAGTTTGTCACCATCCTCCGCCTGCTTCACGACGACATGCAAGCCGTGATCCTGACTAACAGATCAACCACAGACCCAATTCACATATGGACTGGGGTCAAGCAATGCTGTGCAATCGCACCAACGCTCTTCTCGATCTTCCTAGCTGCAATGACCCATCTCACCCTCGGTAAGCTCCCCGCTGGAGTGGAGCTAATCTACAGAACAAACGGGAAACTGTTCAATCTCCGTCGCCTCCAGTCCACATCCAAGGTCGTCCCATCCTCTGCCATCGAATTACAGTACGCTGACGATGCTTGCGTCAGCGCACACTCTGAGGCCGAACTCCAAACCATCATCAACACCTTCACTGAAGCGTACCAGAGCATGGGCCTTACACTAAACATCCATAAGACAAAGGTCCTCTACCAACCTACCCCCGCACACAGTACTGCTCCCCGATTATCAAAATCCATGACGAGGCCTTGGACAACGTGGACCACTTTCCATACCTCGGTAACCTACTGTCAACAAGGGCAGACGTCGATGACGAAGTCCAACACCACCTTCAGTGTGCCAGTGCAGCCTTCGGTCGCCTGAGGAAGTGTGTGTTTGAAGACCAGGACCTCAAACCCAGCACCTAGCTCATGGTCTAGTGAGCAGTAGTGATACACACCCTCCTGTATGATTCAGAGACATGGACCATGTACAGCAGGCACCTCAAAGCACTGGAGAGGTACCGCCAACGCTGCCTCCGCAAGATCCTGCAAATCTATTGGCAGGATAGGCGCATCAATGTCAGTGTTCTTGCTCAGGCCAACATCCCCAGCATCGAAGCTTTGACCACGCTCAATCAGCTCCAATGGACGGGCCACATCGTCCGCATGCCCGATACGAGACTCCCAAACAAGCGCTCTGCTCGGAGCTCCGACATGGCAAGAGAGCCCCAGGTGGGCAAAGGAAGTGCTTCAAGGACACCCTCAAAGCCTCCTTGAAAAAGTGCAACATCCCCACCCACACCTGGGAATCCCTGGCCCAAGACTGCACAAAGTGGAGGAGAAGCATCCGGGAAGGCGCTGAACACCGAGTCTCTTCGCTGGGAGCAAGCGGAAGCCAAGCGCAAACAGCGGAAGGAGTGCACGTCAACCCAAGCACCCCACCCACCCTCCCCTTCAACAGCCGTCTGCCCCACCTGTGACAGAGACTGTAAGTCCCGCACTGGACTCATCAGTCACCTGCGATCTCATTTTTAGTGTGGAAGCAAGTCATCCACAGTTCCGAGGAACTGCCTAAGGTGCTGATGATATGAGAGCCTTGGCTTTATAAATAGAAGCGTTGAGTGCAAAAGCGAGGAAGTTATGCTAAACCTTTATAAATCACTGGTTAGGCATCAGCTCAAGTATTGTGTCCAATTCTGAGCACCATACTTCAAGGCCTTGGAGAGGGTGTACAGGAGATCTACTAGAAAGGTACCAGGGATGAGGGACTTCAGTTACGAGGAGAGGCTCGAGAAGCTGGGATTGTTCGCCTTAGAGCAGAGTAGATTAAGGGGAGATTTAATAGAGGTGTTCTAAAATAATGAAAGGTTTAGATAGAGTAAATAAGGAGAAACTTTTTCCACTGACAGATGGGTTGGTAACCAGAGGACATAGATTTAAAGTAACTAGCAGAAGAGGCAGAGGTGAGATGAGGAGAATTTTTTTTAACGCAGTGAGTTATGATGATCTGGAATGCACTGCCTGAAAGGGTGGTGGAAGCAGGTTCAATGGTAACTTTTAAAGGGGAATTGGATAATTACTTGAAGGGAGAAAATTTGCACAGCTATAGGAAAAGGTCAGGGGAGTGGGACTAATTGAATGGCTCTTTCAAAGAGTCAGCACAGGCTCAATGGGCCAAATGGCCTGTTTCTGTGCTGCCAGGATCAGTGAAATTGAAACAGTGGTTCCAAACCTACTACATAGAAGCATAGAAGATAGGAGCAGGAGTAGGCCATTCGGCCCCTCGAGCCTGCTCCACCATTTAATGGGATCATGGCTGATCATCCAAATTCAGTACACTGTCCTTGCTTTCTCCCCATATCCCTTGATCCCTTTAGCCTTAAGAAATATATCTAACTCCTTCGTGAATATATTTAATGAATTGGCCTCAACTGCCTTCCGAGGTAGAGAATTCCACAGGTTCACCACTCTCTGGGTGAAGAAATTCCTCCTATCAGTCCTAAATGGCTTACCCCTTATCCTTAGACTGTGACCCCTGGTTCTGGACACCCCACCATCGGGAACATCCTTCCTGCATTTAGTCTGTCTAGTCCTGTTAGAATTTTATAAGTTTCAATGAGATCCCCTCTCATTCTTCGAAACTCTAGCGAATACAAGCTCAATCGACCCAATCTCTCTTCATACGTCATTCCTGCCATCCCAGGTATCAGTCTAGTGAATCTTCGCTGCACTCCCTCCATGGCAAGAACATCCTTTCTCAGATAAGGCGAGCAAAACTGCACACAATACTCAAGGTGTGGTCTCACCAAAGCCCTGTATAACTGCAGCAAGACATCCTTGCTCCTGTACGCGAATCCTCTCGCTATGAAGGCCAACATACCATTTGCCTTCTTAACCGCCTGCTGCACCTGCATGCTTACCTTCAGCGACTGGTGCACAAGGACACCCAGGTCTCGTTGCACTTCCCCTTTTCCCAATCTATTGCCGCTCAGATAATAATCTGCCTTCCTGTTTTTGCCACCAAAGTGGATAACCTCGCATTTATCCACATTATACTGCATCTGCCCAATCATCCAACCTGTCCAAATCATACTGGAGTTTCTCTGCATCCTCCTCACAGCACACATGCCCACCCAGCTTTGTGTTGTCTGCAAATTTGGAGATATTACATCTAGTTCCCTCGTCTAGATCATTTATATTGTGAATAACTGGGCTTCTAGCACTGATCCCTGCGGTACCCCACTAGTCACTGCCTGCCACTTGGGAAAAGACCCGTTTATTCCAACTCTTTGCTTCCTGTCTGCCAACCAGTTCTCTATCCAAGTCAGTACCTTACCCCGAATCCCATGTGCTTTAACTTTGCACGCTAATCTCTTATGCGGGACCTTTTCGAAAGCCTTCTGAAATATAGGCCTAGTCTACTCAATCTCTCCTCATAGGACAATCCCCTCAGCCCAGAAATCAGTCTGGTGAACCTTTTTTGCACTCCCTCTATGGTAAGTATATCCTTCCTTGGGTAAGGAGAACATAACTGTACACAATACTCCAGCTGTGGTCTCACCAGGGCCCTATGTAATTGCAGTAAGACATCTTGGGGGGAACAATTCGGTTGGTTAGCAGCTCCCGTTAGCGCCACGATCGTGACGTCAGTCGAGCGTGCTACACCCCGGACCGGATATTGAGTCGTGCCCCCTGCCTCTAGGAACGACAGGTAGAGGGGAACGTTTTCAAGTCGGGAAGGGGTTGGGAGAACCCTATTTAAAGGTGGGCGCCTCCTGCCTTTTTTTGTCGGCAAAATTCTTGGAACACGCAGGCTGCCAGAGAGGCGTCTAGAGAGATTTGACGATATCCAAAAGGAGCTTTGGGTCCCGAAGACCACTTTTGAGGTTCCTAAGCACTGTGCTCTTTCACTGGGCCTATTCATTAGTGCTTCCAACACAATTGCTTTAGAGGTCTCTCCAGGCCAAGAGTCAAGGCTGCAATAAGCAGGGTGCGGCTGGCCAGCAAAATGGTCCCTCCCCTTTCAGAACTGGACGGCGTCAGTCTGTCTGGATTTCATGGTAACCGACATCGCCCGAGCTTCATTAGCGCCTTAAGAGAGGCGCGTAGCGTTTGATTTAGCGCTCAAATCACCTCCAGGGGCGAATTTTGCAGTCGGAGATGATAATTAGTGCCAGGCGCTAAACTTTGCGCCTGGCCAATATTAGCACCACCCAATTTTTGCCCCCTTTACTCTTATACTCAAATTTTCTTGTAATAAAGACCAACATACCATTTGCTTTCCTAATTGCTTGCTGTACCTGCATGTTAACTTTCAGTGATTCCTGTACAAGGACACCCAGGTCACTCTGAACAACATTTCCCAATCTCTCACCATTTAAAAAATACTCTGCTTTTCTATTTTTCCTACTAAAGTGGGTAACTTCACATTTCTCCACATTATATTCCATTTATTATGCTCTTACCCACTCACTCAGCATGTCTATTCCCCCTTGAAGCCTCTTTGCATCCTCCTCACAACTTACATTCCCACCCAGCTTTGTATCATCAGCAAACTTGGATACATTACATTTGGTCCCCTCATCCAAATCATTGATATAGATTGTGAATAGCTGAGGCCCAAGCACTGATCCTTGCAGTACCCCACTAGTTACAGCCTGCCAACCCGAAAATGACCTGTTTATTCCTACTCTCTGTTTTCTGTCTGTTAACCAATCCTCAATCCATGCTAGTATGTTACCCCCAATCCCATGAACCCTAATTTTATTTAATAACCTCTTGTGTGACACCTTATCAAATGCCTTCTGAAAATGCAAATACACCACATCCACTGGTTCCCCCATATCTATTCTGCTAGTTACAACCTAAAAAAACTCTAATAGATTTGTCAATCACGATTTCCCTTTCATAAATCCGTGTTGACTCTGCCCAATCCTATTATTATTTTCTAAGTGCCCTGTTACCATACCATTAATAAGATTCTAGCATTTTCCCTACTACTGATGTCAGGCTAATTGGTCTGTAGTTCCCGTTTTCTCTCTCCCTACTTTCTTAAATAGTGGGGTCACATTTGCTACCTTCCAATCTGCAGGAACCATTCTAGAATCTATGGAATTTTGGAAAATGACAACGGGAGATGGGGAAGTGCAGAGGGACCTGGGTGTTCTTGTGCACCAGTCACTGAAGGAGAGCATGCAGGTGCAACAGGCGATTAAGAAGGCAAATGGTATGTTGGCCTTCATATCAAGGGGGTTCGAGTATAGGAATAGGGATACCTTACTACAGCTGTACAAGGTGCTGGTGAGACCGCATCTGGAGTATTGTGTACAGTTTTGGTCGCCCCATCTGCGGAAGGATGTTCTTGCCATGGAAAGAGTGCAACGGCGATTCACCAGGCTGATACCTGGAATGGCGGGAATGACCTACGAAGAGAGATTAAATAGTTTGGGCTTGTACTCACTGGAGTTTAGAAGATTGAGAGGGGATCTCATCGAAACATATAAAATTATGGCAGGCCTGGACAGGCTGAATTCAGAGAGAATGTTTCCAATGGCCGGGGAGCACAGAACCAGGGGCCACAGTCTAAAAATAGCGGGCAAATCATTTAAAACAGAGATGAGGAAGAATTTCTTCACTCAAAGAGTGGTGAGCCTGTGGAATTCCCTGCCACAGAGGGCTGTGAAGGCTAATTCAATAAATATTTTCAAGAGAGAATTGGATATATTTCTGAAGGCTAAGGGGATTAAGGGTTACGGAGAAAAGGCGGGGACGGGGTACTGAACTGGTAAGATCAGCTATGATCTCAGACGAAGATCAGCCATGATCTCATTGAATGGCGGAGCAGGCTCGAAGGGCCGAATGGCCTACTCCTGTTCCTATCTCTATGTATCTATGTTCTTATGGAACGATGTTCACGATGGTCGGTGAGTCCAGGAACAGTGGTCATAGTCTAAGGATAAGGGGTTGGCCATTCAGGACTGAAATGAGGAGGAATTTCTTTCCCAGAGAGTGGTGAACCTGTGGAATTCTCTGCCACAGAGGGCGGTGGAGGCCAGTTCATTAAATATATTAAAGAAAAAGTTGGATATATTTCTTAAGGCTAAAGGGATCAAGGGATCTGGGGAGAAGGCAGGGAGAGGGTACTGAATTTGAATGATCAGCCATGATCTAATTGAATGGCGGAGCAGGCTCGAAGGGCCGAATGGCCTACTCCTGCTCCTATCTTCTATGTTTCTATGTTTCTATGATGTCAGGCTAATTGGTCTGTAGTTCCCGTTTTCTCTCTCCCTACTTTCTTAAATAGTGGGGTCACATTTGCTACCTTCCAATCTGCAGGAACCATTCTAGAATCTATGGAATTTTGGAAAATGACAACCACTGCATCCACTATCTCTATAGCCACCTCTTTCAAAACCCTAGGATGTAGGCCATCAGGTCCACGGGATTTATCGGCTTTCAGTGCCATTAATTTCTCCAGTACTATTTTATTCCAGGCAGTGCAGTAGGCGCAAGCAGGTAGTGCAGGGGTCCCCTGTGGCCATCCCCCTCTCAAACAGATATACCGCTTTGGATATTGTTGGGGGTGATGGCTTATCGGGGGAAGGCAGCACCAGCCAACTTCCGGGCACCATGGGTGGTTCTGCTGCACAGGACAGGTGGAAAAAGAGCAGGAGAGCTATATTGATAGGGGATTCTATTGTAAGGGGAATAGATAGGCGTTTCTGCGGTCACAAACGAGACTTCAGGATGGTATGTTGCCTCCCTGGTGCAAGGGTCAAGGATGTCTTGGAGCGGCTACAGGGCATTCTGGAGGGGGGAGGGTGAACAGCCAGTTGTTGTGGTGCATATAGGTACCAATGATATAGGTAAAAAAACAGGATGAGGTCCTAAAAGCTGAATATAGGGAGTTAAGAGGTAAATTAAAAAATAGGACCTCAAAAGGTAGTAATCTCAGGATTGCTACCAGTGCCACGTGCTAATCAGAGTAGAAATAGAAGGATATTTCAGACGAATACGTGCCTAGAGGAATGGTGCATGGGGGAGGGATTCAAATTCCTGGGACATTGGAACCAGTTCTGGGGGAGGTGGGACCAGTACAAACTGGACTGTTTGCACCTGGGCGGGACTGGGACCGATGTCCTAGCGTTTGCTAGTGCTGTTGGGGAGGGTTTGAACTAAAATGGCAGAGGGTTGGGAACCTGTGCAGGGAGACAGAGGAAAGGGAAGCAAGGATAGAAACAAAAGACAGGAAGGAGAAAAGCAAAAGTGGAAGGCAGAGAAATCAAGGGTGTAAATCAAACAGGGCCACAGTAAATAATAATTCTAAAAGGACTAAGAGTATTAAAAAAACAAGCCTGAAGGCTTTGTGTCTTAATGCAAGGAGCATTCGTAAAAAGGTGGATGAATTAGCTGCGCAAATAGATCTAAACGGATATATATGATTGGGATTACGGAGACATGGCTCCAGGGTGAACAAGGCTGGGAATTCAACATCCAGGGGTATTCAATGTTCAGGAAGGACAGGCAGAAAGGAAAAGGAGGTGGGGTAGCATTGCTAGTTAAAGAGGAGATTAACACAATAGTAAGGAAGAATATTAGCTCTGACGATGTGGAATCTGTATGGGTAGAGCTAAGAAATACCAAGGGGCAGAAAACTTAGTGGGAGTTGTATACAGACCAAACAGTAATGCTGAGGTTGGGGATGGCATTAAACGAGAAATTAGAGACGCGTGCAATAAGGGCACAGCAGTTATCATGGGTGACTTTAATCTACATGTAGATTGGGCTAACCAAATTAATAACAATACCGCGGAGGAGGAATTGCTAGAGAGAGTGTATACGGGATGGTTTCCTGGACCAATATGTCGAGGAACCAACTAGAGATCAGGCCATCTTAGACTGGGTATTATGTAATGAAAAAGGATTAATTAGCAATATTGTTGTGCGAGGCCCCTTGGGGAGGAGCGATCATAATATGTTGGAATTCTTCATTAAGATGGAGAGTGAAGTACTTGACTCAGAGACTAGGGTCCTGAATTTAAATAAAGGAAACTACGATGGTATGAGGCGCGAGTTGGCTAGGATGGATTGGGGAACGTTACTTAAAGGGTTGACGGTGGATAGGCAATGGCAAACATTTAAAGATCGCATGGATGAACGACAGAATTTGTTCCTCCCTGTTTGGCATAAAAATAAAACAAAAAAGGTGACTCAACCGTGGCTAACAAGGGAAATTAGGGATAGCATAAGATCCAAGGAGAGGAGATATAAATTGGCCAGAAAAAGCAGCAAACCGGAGGATTGGGAGCAGTTTAGGATTCAGCAAAGGAGGACAAAGGGATTAATTAGGAGGGGGGAAATAGAGTATGAGAGTAAGCTTGCAGGGAACATAAAAACTGACTGTAAAAGCTTTTATAGATATGTAAAGAGAAAAAGATTGGTGAAGTCAAGCATAGGTCCCTTGCAGTCAGAATCAGGGGAA
Source organism: Somniosus microcephalus (assembly GCF_052327205.1). Lineage (NCBI taxonomy): Eukaryota > Metazoa > Chordata > Chondrichthyes > Squaliformes > Somniosidae > Somniosus > Somniosus microcephalus. Next base: position 72,824,804 of record NC_140991.1, read on the forward strand.
TTTATAATGGGGAACAAAGAAATGGCAGACGAATTAAATACATACTCTGGTTCTGTCTTCACAAAGGAGGACACAAATAACCTCCCAGAGATGTCGGGGAACATCAGGTCTAATGAGAGGGAGGAACTGAATGAAATCAGTATTTGTAGGGAAATGGTGTTAGGGAAATTGACGGGATTGACGGAAGATAAATCCCCAGGGCCTGATAATCTACATCCTAGGGTACTGAAGGAAGTGGCCCTAGAAATAGTAGCTGCATGCTGGTCATCTTCCAAAATTCTATAGACTCTGGAACAGTTCCCATGGATTGGAAGGTAGCTAATGTAGCCCCACTATTTAAAAAAGGTGGTAGAGAGAAAACGTGGAATTATAGATTGGTAAGCCTGACATCGGTAGTGGGGAAAATGCTAGAGTCCATTATAAAAGATGCACTTTGAAAACAGCGACAGGATCGGACAAAGTCAACATGGATTTACAAAAGGTAAATCATGCTTGACTAATCTACTGGAATTTTTTGAGGCTGTAACTGGTAGAATAGATAAGGGAGAACCACTGGATGTGGTGTACTTGGACTTTCAGAAGGCTTTCGATAAGGTCCCACATAAGAGATTAGCGTGCAAAGTTAAAGCACATGGGATTGGGGGTAAGGTACTGACTTGGATAGGGAACTGGATGGCAGACAGGAAGCAGAGTTGGAATAAACGGGTCTTTTCCCAAGTGGCAGGCAGTGACTGGTGGGGTACTGCAGGGATCGGTGCTAGGACCCCAGTTATTCACAATATATATTAATGATCTAGACGAGGGAACTAATAGCTCCAAGTTTGCAGACGACACAAAGCTGGGTGGGTGTGTGTGCTGTGAGGAGGATGCAGAGAAACTCCATTACGATTTGGAGAGTTTGGGTGATTGGGCAGATGCAGTATAATGAGGATAAATGCGAGGTTATCCACTTTGGTGGCAAAAACAGGACAGCGGATTATTATTTGAACGGTAATAGATTGGGAAAAGGGGAAGTGCAACAAGACCTGGGTGTCCCTGTGCACCAGTCGCTGAAGATAAGCATGCAGGCAGTTAAGAAGGCAAATGGTATGTTGGCCTTCATAGCGAGGGGATTTGAGTACAGGAGCAAGGATGTCTTGCTGCAGTTGTACAGGGCCTTGGTGAGACCACACCTTGAGTATTGTGTGCAGTTTTGCTCGCCTTATCTGAGGAAGGATGTTCTTACCATGGAGGGAGTGCAGCGAAGATTCACCAGACTGATACCTGGGATGGCAGGAATGACGTATGAAGAGAGATTGGATTGATTAGGCTTATATTCGCTAGAGTTTAGAAGAATGAGAGGGGATCTCATTGAAACTTATAAAATTCTAACAGGGCTAGACAGACTAGATGCAGGAAAGATGTTCCCGATGGCAGGAGAGTCCAGAAGCAGGGGTCACAGGCTAAGGATAAGGGGTAAGCCATTTACAACTGAGATGAGGAGGAATTTCTTCACCCAGAGAGTGGTGAACCTGTGGAATTCTCTACCACAGAAGGCAGTTGAAGCCAATTCATTAAATATATTCAAGAAGGAGTTAGATATATTTCTTAAGGCTAAAGGGATCAAGGGATATGGGGAGAAAGCAGGGACAGGGTACTGAATTTGGATGATCAGCCATGATCTCATTAAATGGCGGAGCAAGCTCGAGGGGCCGAATGGCCTACTCCTGCTCCTATGTTTCTATGTTTACTAATACTTATTTCTTTCAGTTCGCCACTATTTCCAAGAATTTTTTTGCGTCTTCTTCCGTGAAGACAGACACAAAGTATTTGTTTAATTTCACTGCCATTTCCTTATTCCCCATTATAACTTCTCCTGTCTCAGCCTGTAAGGGACCCACATTTACTTTCGCTAATCTTTTCCTTTTTACATACCTATAGAAGCTTTTACACTCTGTTTTAATGTCTCTCGCTAGTTTACTCTCATATTCTATTTTCCCTTTCTTTATCAATTTCTTGGTCCTCGTTTGCTGAATTCTAAAATCTTCCTAATCCTCAGGCATACTACTCTTTTTGGCAATATTATAAGCCTCTTCCTTTGATCTAATACTATCTTTAACTTATCTTATTAGCCACAGTTGGACCACTTTTCCTGTGGGCTTTTTGTGCCTGAAAGTTTTGTATTTTTGTTGTAAATTATGTATTAATTCTTTAAATGCTAGCCAATGCTTCTCTACCATCATACCTTTTAAATGTAGTTTCCCAATCTACCTTAGCCAACGCGCCCCTCATACCTACGTAGTTTGCTTTATTTAGATTGAAGAACCTAGTTTCGGATTTAACTAAATCACTTTTAAACTCAATATAAAATTCTATCATATTATGGTCACTCTTCCCTAAAATGTCCCTTTACTACAAGATTATTAATTAACCCTTTCTCATTGCACAATACTAGATCTAAAATAGCCTGTTCCCTAGTTGGTTCCTCAACATACTGATCTAGAAAACTATCTTGCATACATTCCATGAATTCGTCCTCCACACTATTACTGCAAATTTGGTTTGCCCAGTCTATATGCAGATTAAAGTTCCCCATGATTACTGTATTACCCTCGTTACATGCACCTCTAATTTCCTGATTTATACTCTGCCCTACATTACAACTACTGTTTGGGGGCCTATAAACAACTCCCACCAATGTTTTCTGCCCCTTGCTGTTTCTTAGCTCCACCCAAATTGATTCTACTTCTTGATTTTTGGAGCCAAGATCCTTTCTCTCTACTGTCTTTATCCCATCCTTTATTATCAGGGCTACCCCTTACTTATTCCATTTTGCCTATCTCTTCTAAAAGAGAAGTATCCTGGAATATTTAGTTCCCAACCTTGGCCACATTGCAACCATGTCTCCGTAATGGCTATTAGATCAAACCTATTAATTTGTATCTGCACTATTAATTCATCTATTTTATAGCTGAAAATAATTACAGGGCTACAGGGAAAGAGCAAGGGAGGGGGACTAATTGGATAGCTCTTTCAAAGAGCCGGGACAGGCATAATGGGCTAAATGCTGTATGATATTATGATCAATTAACAGAAAGATTGCTCCATTTGTTATCCCAGGCATTTCATCAAAAGCTTACCTACATATCAAGCCTAGTGTAGACGGTCTCGAAAGCAGGGGTCTCACCTACAAGAGTGCTGTAAAATACAGAGACCAAAAAAAATCTAGAGTAACAGTAGAAAATACCCAAAAATCTAACAGTGCTCCACACATGCAGGTGATGATGCCTCAGAGAACTTAATAAAAGGAAACAAAAGGATATGGTGTACAACGCAGGTAGGGAAAGGGAAAGCACTTTCTGAAACAGAGTGGATGTGGAATTGGAAGCTTGACTCAAGTTAAGCAGGATGTCTACATTCCATACCTTCTGGCTTTGCTCAAGATAGTAGACAGGAAGTTGATGGAACCAAGGTCAGAGGTGTGAAGTTTCAGACAGGAGTCAAGAAGGTTACCAATATTTTGCCAACATTCAGTTGGAGAAGGTTTTGACTCATAGGAAACTTGAATGGTTGGTAAAAATCTTTGGTTGAATGGTTGAGGTGGCAAAAGAGAGCTATATCTCTGGCATATATGGAAGCTGACCTCATAATTCTGTATGTCTCAAAGGAGTAGCATGCAGACAGTGAAGAAACCACCTTGCAAGCAAAGCAGAAGGTGTTGCAAGCAATTGAGTCCTATATTTAGTCAGGAAAAAATGGAACCCGGAGAGAGCAGTGTCTCAAAGGTGGATTCAGAAAAGAGACATTGGAGAAGGGTGGAGTGGTGAGTGGTGTCAAAGATGGCTGAGAGGCTGAGGTGAGGTAGGGATTCATGGTCACAGCCCAATACAGGCACCAGTTCATGTGGATTTGGCCCAGATTAATCATTCCTTTTCAGGTCAGGTTTATAGTCTGAAAATAAAAGGATGGCAAGGATAACAAAAAATATTAACTGCTTAAAGTCAAAGTTGCTCATCAATTTGCTTCAAGAAATTACTGGAGCTTGAAAATTTACTTTTGTTTTTTTGCTGGCGACCCAAGCTAAAAGGGTTTTTGCACTGGTTTTTTGATACTGCATTAATTTACCATCCAATACATCACATGTAATGTTATACACTTTATATCTGCTTTTAATTAACAAAAAAAAAAAAATCACAGAAAATACAGGTTATAAAATTGTGGATCTCCTTTAAATTATTATATACTCAGTTTTACGTAGCCAAATTCTAAAGTAAACCTGACTCGGTGAACACTGTTGATTTGCACACTCTGAAGACATAGAAAATTCACCCTCAAATTACTAAAGATCCATGGTAATTGTTATCAAAAAGGATTAAAAGGCCAGCTTCCTTGTACTTTGTTCCATTTATGCCTCAGGTCTCATTAAATTGAGGAAGGAAACAATGCTCTTAAGTTCATGCACTGCATTAATACAAGACTAGCCTGCTGCTGACCCAGAAAATGGATTAAACTTGATGATTCACTAATTCTTACATCTAATTAGTTTAAGCTTCCTGAAGCATACAGAATCAAGGCAGTATAAATATTCCATCTGCTTAACGCATAGGTTACAAATTAAACAGCAACTCCCAGCCTAGGCAAAAGGGGTTGGAGAGGACAGGAAAACTTGCGCTGGTTAATTACTTTACCAACACCATCGAAAGGGTTTATTAACAAAGGCAACAAACTAGCAATTTGCCACATTCATTCAACCAGCCCTAAATTCAGTGCACTTTGCTACGTATAAGTATGTAGGAATACTTCAGATTGACAGGATTTGTTATTCTCAACCAATTGTAAAAATGGATAATATTGGTCTGCAAGTTCATTGTTTTAGGCTCAAAAATAATTTCCAACATTAGTTCTATACAGCATTAAATGGCTTCTATCTGTAGGGGGGTGGCGAGGGCAAGGACACTAATTGAATTTAGTCAATTATTAGGAGGTTCCAATTATCCGAACAAAATAAACACATTTCGACCAAGATGCGTCAAAGCAGTAATGTGTTAAATGCTTCGAGAGATAACTACAGTTGTGGTTATTGCACTGGATTTTTTTTTTTATTAAACGCGAGTGTCCATTAAATAAAGTTGGTATCAGTAAAAGTGATCATGAAGTCGATTGTTGTAAAAACTCAACTGATTCACTAGTTTTTTTTTTAGAGAAGGAAACCAGACATTCTTACTGGTCTATATGTGACTCCAGTCCCACACTACTGTGGTTGACTCTTAACTGCCCTCTGATGTGGCCTAGCAAGCTGCTACAGAGAAGAACAACAACAAAACATGACAGATTACTCGGCTGCAACCTAGGCATCGAATCAGGATGCGATCAAGCCATACCTAGCCCAGTTGATCCTACAAAGTTCTCCTCACTAACATCAGGGGACTGTGCCAAAGCTGGAAGAGCTGCCCCACAGACTAGTCAAGCAACAGCCAGATATAGTCATACTGAACAGAATCATACCTACCAATGTCCCAGACACCTCCATTATCATCCTGTGTATGCCACCGGCAAGACAGACCCACCAGAGGTGCAGCCACAGTGGTATACAGTCTGGGGGGAATGTCCCTAGGTGTTCTTAACATTGACTCTGGTCTCAAAGTCTTGTGGCTTCAAACCAAACCTGGGCAAAGAAACCTCCTGCTGATTACCACCTACTTCCCTCCCTCAGCTGATGAATCTGCACTCTTCCATGTTGAACACCACTTGGAGGAAGCACTGAGGGTAGCTAGGGCACAGAATGTACTCTGGGTGGAGGACTTCAATGTTCATGGAACCTTCCCCTCACATTAGCTGCTTAATTGTCCACCACCATTCATGACTAGATGTGGCACACCAGCAGAGCTTTGACCTAATCAGTCGGTTGTGGGATAACGTATCTCTGTCTATAGAATGCTCCTTTTGCTGTTTAGCATACATGTAGCCCTGTGTTCTAGCTTCACCAGTGTTTACAAAAGAAAAGGCTATTGGGGAGGAAAAAAATCCTGAATTTGTTAAAAAAGTGAGATGAGAGATATTATCTATATATATATAAAACGAGTCGATCTGTCTGTCTGTCCTTCTGTCCTCGGGTGTGCGTCTGTCCGGCTATGCGCTCGAAAGTTAGAGAGTGTACCTACGCGCGCGTTACCTCCGAAGAAAGCTTACGGTTCCGGGACGGTCGTAAGCGTATTTACTTTTCGGTCGGACGAAAATTGTTCGCGCCTTATGCAAAAAACCTTCAAACTTAAACTCATTATCTGCTACTTAGCATTGATTGACTGACGTCAAGGTTCAACCAATCCTGTGCCGTCACGATTGACCAATCCTACAGCACAGTCCCCTGATGGTTGGCCAATCGGTGTGTGTGTGTGGGGGCGGGACTAATCGTTTTCATCTCAGGGATCTGGCAGCCATTGTTTCACTGCCATTACTTCAGCTTCCAGCTCAAACTACTTTGATCATCCAGCTTTGAAAAAGTTAGTATCTCTTTTAAAAATAACATAAGATTTACCAAAAGCGTTTTATAAGTACTTTCACTTTCATCTTTCAAGGTATTAAAAAGGTAGAAATGTTGCCCGGCAGCAGATTCACAGAGGGACAGACAGGGCCTGAAAGCCTGGTACTCGATTTAAAATGTTGCCCGGCAGCAGATTCACAGAGGGACACAGAGAGACCCCAAAGCCTGGCACTCGATTTAAACCGCCCGGCCCAAAACAGCCCTGGCAAAGCCAGGCTCCCCCAGCCCAAAACAGCCCTGGCAAAGCCGGGCTCCCCCAGCTAGTAATAAATAAAATGAAAGTATTTGAGAAGTTAGTTAAGCTGAAAGAGGACATGGTGCCAAGACCTTATGGGATACATCCAAGGAGGAAAATGAGGGAAGAAATAGCTGAAACACTAGAAAAGATATTCCAGGATTCCTTTTAGAGTTAATTTGTGCCGGAGGACTGGAAACTGGCTGATATAATACATATTTTCAGGAAGGGAGATAGCTAACCTGGGTAATTACAGGCCAGTTTGTTTAGCATCTGTCGTAGACAGAATTTAAGAATCTCTAAAGATGAAACTACCAAAAAGGTGGGAAACCAACACGAATGCCTAGAGGCCCATCAATTCAGATCTAGTAAAATAATTGAATAGATTCATGGAAGTAAATTTGAGAATTAGCTGTATGATAATGTAGTAAATAGCAGCCAAAATGATTCACAAGGGGAGCAAAGGATGGTATGAGCCACGCAGGTGTGTTAAATCACATTGATAAAACTGCAATGGGCACAGAAATTATAACATGGAAAGAGACTCTTTGGCCCAAAGAATAGTCCCATGTGCCCACTTCATTCCCATATCCCTTTATTCCCTTTTCATTCAATCACCTATCAAACCTATTCTTAAATGTTGGCAGTGAATTCCACAGCTTACTGAGGTTTTATACAGATACACCATTATATCTCTACTTTTATATTCTGTACTTCTTGCTTTAAAGAGAATTATCTGTACAATAATGTAGTAAATAACAGTCCACATGTTTCAGAAGGGGTGGTGTGACCTGGGGGTGTAATTGGGTGTTGGCTTTTTTATTGCCTTAACCACTTGAGATGCTGCTTTTAATATCTTGTGAACCTGAACCCCAAATCCTTCTGCTCTTATACTTTGAATGGGGAAAAGCTGGGTGATGTGTAAGTATTACTTCATTTAAACTAAAACTTACCACCTCACATTTAACATCATAAGAAATAGGAGCAGGAGTAGGCCAATCGGCCCCTCGAGCCTGCTCCGCCATTCAATAAGATCATGGCTGATCTGATCCTAACCGCCAATCCACTATCACAGAACCATCTCCTGAATCTAACAGAATTAGACACACGAAATAGGAGCAGGATCAGGCTACACGGCCCCTGGGCCCGCTCCGCTACCCACAGGGCCATGTCCGATCCGAACCTAGACTCATGTCCAAATTCCTGCCCGTTCCCCATAACCCTTTACTTCTAGGAAACTGTCTATTTCGGTTTTAAATTTATGTAATGATGTAGTTTCTACAGCTTTTTGGGGCAGCATATTCCATGGACCTACCACCCTCTGAGTGAAGTAGTTCCTCCTCATCTCAGTTTTGAAAGAGCAGCCCCTTATTCTAAGACTATGCCCCCTAGTTCTAGTTTCACCCATCATCGGGAACATCCTCCCCGCATCCACCCGATCCAACCCCTTCACAATCTTATAGGTTTCAATAAGATCGCCTCTCATTCTTCTGAACTCCAATGAGTAGAGTCCCAATCTACTCAACCTCTCCTCATATGTCCATCCCCTCATCCCCGGGATTAACCGAGTGAACCTTCTTTGTACTGACTCGAGAGCAAGTATGTCTTTTCTTAAGTATGGACACCAAAACTGTATGCAGTATTCCAGGTGCGGTCTCACCAATACCTTGTACAACTGAAGCAATACCTCCCTATTTTTATATTCTATCCCCCTAGCAATGAAAGCCAACATTCCATTGGCCTTCTTAATCACTTGCTGCACCTGCATACTAACCTTTTGAGTTTCGTGCACCAGGACCCCCAGATCCCTTTGTACTTCAGTACTTTCCAGTTTCTTGCCATTAAGATAATAACTTGCTCTACGATTTTTCCTGCCAAAGTGCATAACCTCACACTTTCCAGTATTGTATTCCATCTGCCAAATCTCTGCCCACTTACTTAGCCTGTCTATGTCCCCTTGCAGGTTTTTTATGTCCTCCTCACTCACTACTTTCCCTCCCATCTTAGTATCATCTGCAAACTTTGATATGTTACACTCGGTCCCCTCCTCCAAATCGTTAATATAGATTGTAAAGTGTTGGGGACCCAGCACTGACCCCTGCGGAACACCACTAGTTACTGATTGCCAGTCTGAGAATGAACCATTTATCCCAACTCTCTGCCTTCTGTTAGATAGCCAATCCTCTATCCATGCCAGAATATTACCCCCAATCCCGTGATTTTTTATCTTAAGCAATAATCTTGTGTGGCACCTTGTCAAATGCCTTTTGGAAGTCTAAATACACTACGTCCACTGGTTCCCCTTTATCCACCCTATATGTTACTTCCTCAAAGAGCTCCAGCAAATTTGTCAAACATGACTTCCCCTTCATAAAACCACGCTGACTTTGTCCTATTAAATTATGATTATCCAAATGTCCTGTTACTGTCTCCTTAATAATGGACTCCAAAATTTTACCTACCACAGATGTTAGGCTAACCGGTCTATAGTTTCCAGCCTTCTGTCTACTGCCCTTTTTAAATAAGGGTGTTACATTAGCAGTTTTCCAGTCTGCCGGGACCTTTGCCAAGTCCAGGGAGTTTTGGAAAATTATTACTAATGCATCCACAATCCCTACCGCCACTTCCCTCAAGACCCTAGGATGTAAGCCATCAGGTCCAGGTGATTTATCCGCCTTGAGTCCCATTATTTTACCGAGTACCACTTCCTTAGTGATTTTGATCGTGTTTAGCTCCTCCCCCCCTATAGCCCCCTGTTTGTCCAGTGTTGGGATATTCTTAGTGTCTTCTACTGTAAAGACTGATACAAAATATTCATTCAGTGTTTTTGCCATCTCCATATTTCCCACCATTAATTTCCCGGTCTCATCCTCTAAGGGACCAACATTTACTTTAGCCACCCTTTTTCTTTTTATATAACTATAAAAACTCTTACTATCTGTTTTTATATTTTTTGCTAATTTACTTTCATAATCTATCTTTCCTTTCTTAATCAATCTTTTTGTTATTTTTTGCTGTCTTTTAAAGTTTTCCCAATCCTCTATCCTCCCACTAGATTTGGCTACCTTATATGCCCTTGTTTTTAGTCGAATACTATCCTTAATTTCTTTACTTAGCCACGGATGGCTGTCTTTCCTTTTACACCCTTTTCTTCTCGGTGGAATATATATTTTTTGGAAGTTGTAAAATAACTCCTTAAATGTACACCACTGATCATGTATCGTCTTACCCTTTAATCTATTTTCCCAATCCACTCTACTCAATTCCGCTCTCATACCTTCATAGTCTCCTTTATTCAAGCTTAGCACGCTTGTTTGAGATCCAACCTTCTCACCCTCTAATTGAATATGGAATTCAACCATGTTATGGTCACTCATTCCAAGGGGATCCTTTACTAGGACATTTTTAATTAATCCTGTCTCGTTACACAGGACCAGATCTAAGGTTGCTTGCCCCCTGGTCGGTTCAGTTACATACTGCTCAAGAAACCCATCCCTAATACACTCCATGAACTCATCCTCAAGGCAGCCCTGCCCAATTTGATTTGTCCAATTCATATGATAGTTAAAATCCCCCATAATTATAGATGTTCCCTTATTACAAGCCTCAACTATTTCCTGATTGATACTCCGTCCAACAGAGTTGCCACTGTTCGGAGACCTATAGACTACGCCCACTAGTGTTTTTTTCCCCTTATTATTCCTTACCTCCACCCAAACTGTTTCATTATCCTGATCTTTTGACCCAATATCATTTCTCTGTATTACAGTGATTCCTTCCTTTATTAACATAGCCACCCCACCTCCCCTTCCTTCCTGCCTGTCCTTCCTGATCGTTAAATAACCTGGTATGTTTAATTCCCAGGCATTGTCAACCTGCAGCCATGTTTCTGTAATGGCCACAAGATCATACCCATATGTAGTTATTTGTGCCATTAACTCGTCTATTTTGTTACAAATGCTACGTGCATTCAGATAGAGAACTTTCAAAGATGTTTTGTGACACTTAGTTCCTGCTTTTGCCCTTTTTATTACTTTACCTTTTACTCCATACCTTCTGCCCCTTCCTGACATGCTCTGGTTTTTAATTTCCCCACTGCTACCTAAGTCTATGACCTTCTCTGTTGTCATTTTTATTATTTGCTCTCTAGGAACCTCCCCCCCACTAGTTAGTTTAAAGCCCTCTCTACAGCCCTAGTTATATGATCCGCCAGGACTCTAGTCCCAGCACTGGCCAAGTGAAGCCCGTCCCAACGGAACAGCTCCCTCCTGCCCCAGTACTGGTGCCAGTGTCCCAGGAAGCAAAACCCATTTCTCCCACGCCAGTCTTTGAGCCACGCATTTCACACTCTAATTTTATTTGTCCTAGCCAAATTCGCTCGTGGCTCAGGTAATAATCCAGAGATTATTACCCTTGTGGTTCTGCTTTTTAATTTGGCCCCTAGCTGCTCAAACTCCCTCAGCAGAACCTCCTTCCTTGTCCTTTCTATGTCGTTGGTACCAACATGGACCACGGCAACTGGATCCTCCCCCTCCAAGTTTCTCTCCAGTCCAGAGGAGATGTCCTTAACCTGGCAGGCAACACAGCCTTCGGGACTCTCGCTCTCGGCTGCAAAGAACTCTATCTATCCCCCTAACGATACTATCCCCTACCACTACAACATTTCTTTTAACTCCCCCCACTTGAATGGCCCCCCGCTCCACGGTGCTGTGGCCAGGTTGCTCATCCTCCCCGCAGTCCCTGTTCCTATCCTCACAGGGAGCAAGAGCCTCGAACCTGTTGGACAAGTGCAAGGGCTGCGGCTCCTCCAACACTACCTCCTGGATCCCCGTACCTGCCTCACTTCAAGTCACACCATCCTGACCCTGGCCACGGACTACATCTGAATTAATTAATCTAATTGGTGTGAATACCTCGTGATACAGAGTCCAGGTAACTCTCCCCCTCCCTGATGTGTCTCAGTGTTTGAAGCTCGGACTCCAGCTCTTCAACACGGAGCCGGAATTCCTTGAGCAGCCAACACTTCACAGAATCACAGAAACCCCACAGTGCAGATAGAGGCCATTTCAGCCCATCGAGCCTGCACCGACACATATCCCACCCAATCCCCGTAACCCCTACACCAACACATATCCCCATTTAATCCCCCTAACACTAAGGGTCAATTTATCATAGCCAATCAACCTAACCCGCACATCTTTGGACTGTGGGAGGAAACCGGAGCACCCGGAGGAAACCCACGCAAACACGGGGAGAATGTGCAAACTCCACACAGACAGTCGCCCGAGGCCGGATTCGAACCCGGGTCCCTGGCGCTGTGAGGCAACAGTGCTAACCACTATGCCACCGTGCTGCAAATGTGATCACCGTGAGCATCAATGGTGTCCACCAGCTCCCACATGTTGCAGCAGCAACACATCACCTGATCTCCCATTCTATGTAATTAATTAAATTTATTATTATTCTTAAATACCCTCTGCCCCGATTCTAGATGGTGAATATCACACCTTAGAAACTATAAATCAGAGATTTAAGCTTAAAAAGGGAGAAATACTTACCAACCAATCACTTACCCGCTTTCTGGTGACGTCACACTTGGATTACTTTTTACCTCTCTCCTTCGCACAGACACTAAATTCCATCGACCACTTCTTTCCCCATACCATCAGCTTATCAAAATCCCCTCGCAACTTCCTTTGATCCTCAGAATTATTTACACTGCCTGCTATTTTAATATCATCTGCAAATTTTGACACCACACCCTCTAGTTCTCTATCAAAATAATTGAAGTGTGAAAATAAGCAATCGCAGAACATAATCCTTTGGGACACCGCATTCCACTTCCAACCACTCGGGAAAAACTCTCAAGAACATGAGCAAGTGATTCCAACGGAGATTTGGGCAGGGGGTGGGCGACAAGAGAAAGAGCAAGGGGGGGGGGGGGGGGGAGAGAGCGCGAGGGGGAGAGAGCGCGAGGGGGAGAGCGCGCGAGGGGGAGAGAGCGCGAGGGGGAGAGAGCGCGAGGGGGAGAGAGCGCGAGGGGGAGAGAGCGCGAGGGGGAGAGAGCGCGAGGGGGAGAGAGCGCGAGGGGGACAGAGCGCGAGGGGGACAGAGCGCGAGGGGGACAGAGCGCGAGGGGGACAGAGCGAGGGGGAGAGAGCGAGGGGGAGAGAGCGAGGGGGAGAGCGCGAGGGAAAGAGCGAGGGGGAGAGCGCGAGGGAAAGAGCGAGGGGGAGAGCGCGAGGGAAAGAGCGAGGGGGAGAGCGAGGGGGAGAGCGCGAGGGAAAGAGCGAGGGGGAGAGCGCGAGGGAAAGAGCGAGGGGGAGAGCGCGAGGGAAAGAGCGAGGGGGAGAGCGCGAGGGAAAGAGCGAGGGGGAGAGCGCGAGGGAAAGAGCGAGGGGGAGAGCGCGAGGGAAAGAGCGAGGGGGAGAGCGCGAGGGAAAGAGCGAGGGGGAGAGCGCGAGGGAAAGAGCGAGGGGGAGAGCGCGAGGGAAAGAGCGAGGGGGAGAGCGCGAGGGAAAGAGCGAGGGGGAGAGCGCGAGGGAAAGAGCGAGGGGGAGAGCGCGAGGGAGAGAGCGCGAGGGAAAGAGCGAGGGGGAGAGCGCGAGGGAAAGAGCGAGGGGGAGAGCGCGAGGGAAAGAGCGAGGGGGAGAGCGCGAGGGAAAGAGCGAGGGGGAGAGCGCGAGGGGGAGAGCGCGAGGGAAAGAGCGAGGGGGAGAGCGCGAGGGAAAGAGCGAGGGGGAGAGCGCGAGAGAAAGAGCGAGGGGGAGAGCGCGAGAGAAAGAGCGAGGGGGAGAGCGCGAGAGAAAGAGCGAGGGGGAGAGCGCGAGAGAAAGAGCGAGGGGGAGAGCGCGAGAGAAAGAGCGAGGGGGAGAGCGCGAGAGAAAGAGCGAGGGGGAGAGCGCGAGAGAAAGAGCGAGGGGGAGAGCGCGAGAGAAAGAGCGAGGGGGAGAGCGCGAGAGAAAGAGCGAGGGGGAGAGCGCGAGAGAAAGAGCGAGGGGGAGAGCGCGAGAGAAAGAGCGAGGGGGAGAGCGCGAGAGAAAGAGCGAGGGGGAGAGCGCGAGAGAAAGAGCGAGGGGGAGAGCGCGAGAGAAAGAGCGAGGGGGAGAGCGCGAGAGAAAGAGCGAGGGGGAGAGCGCGAGAGAAAGAGCGAGGGGGAGAGCGCGAGAGAAAGAGCGAGGGGGAGAGCGCGAGAGAAAGAGCGAGGGGGAGAGCGCGAGAGAAAGAGCGAGGGGGAGAGCGCGAGAGAAAGAGCGAGGGGGAGAGCGCGAGAGAAAGAGCGAGGGGGAGAGCGCGAGAGAAAGAGCGAGGGGGAGAGCGCGAGAGAAAGAGCGAGGGGGAGAGCGCGAGAGAAAGAGCGAGGGGGAGAGCGCGAGAGAAAGAGCGAGGGGGAGAGCGCGAGAGAAAGAGCGAGGGGGAGAGCGCGAGAGAAAGAGCGAGGGGGAGAGCGCGAGAGAAAGAGCGAGGGGGGAGAGCGCGAGAGAAAGAACGAGGGGGAGAGCGCGAGAGGGAGCGCGAGAGAGAGAGAGAGAGAGAGAGAGAGAAAAAGAGCGAGGGGGAGAGAGAAAGAGCGAGAGAGAGAGAGAGAGAAAGAGCGAGGGGGAGAGAGAGAGCGAGGGGGAGAGAGAGAGAGAGAGAGAGAGAGAGAGAGAGAGAAAGAAAAAGAGCGAGGGGGGGGAGAGAGAGAGAGAGAGAGAGAGAGAGAGAGAGAGAGAGAGAGAGAGAGAAAAAGAGCGAGGGGGAGAGAGAAAGAGCGAGAGAGAGAGAGAGAGAGAGAGAGAAAGAGCGAGGGGGAGAGAGAGAGCGAGGGGGAGAGAGAGAGAGAGAGAGAGAGAGAGAGAGAGAGAGAGAGAGAAAGAGAAAGAGCGAGGGGGGAGAGAGAGAGAGAGAGAGAGAGAGAGAGAGAAAGAGCGAGAGAAAGAGCGAGGGGGGGAGAGAGAGAGAGAGAGAAAGAGCGAGGGGGAGAGAGAGAGAGAGAGAGAGAGAGAGCGAGGGGGAGAGAGAGAGAGAGAGAGAGAGAGAGAGAGAAAAAAGAGCGCGGGGGAGAGAGAGAGAGAGAGAGAAATAAAATGAGAGGGGGAGAGAAAATGAGAGGGGAAGAGAGAGAAAATGAGGAGGGGGAGAGAGAGAGAAAATGAGGAGTGTGGAAATTGACATTATACTTAGCATGCTGGGTAGAATAAAATGGCCAAGTAAAAGAACAAACTTGCTTAGGTTGTAGCTAAAGCAAGAAAAAGTAAATGTGTCACAACGTGTCCAGGACCAAGAGATCTTTCATAATACCCACCCACATTGAGGATGTGATAACAGCTATAATTGACTCACTAGCACAAGGGAGGCATAAGGTTATAGAATAGATAAACTATTAATGATTGTCGCTAGACAAAGAAGCAAAACTATTGAGTAAGCTAATCATCTTGGTAACAAGATGATCAGACATGAGTAAGTAAATCATCTTGGTAACAAGATTCAGACAGAACCTCCTGACAGAATATATGATTAACTAACCTTGTCTGGAGATATTTCTGTCCTGCTGACCTTTTGATTAAGAGTTTGCACAAGGACAATGTGTTTAAAATGATACAATACCATTACATGTGATTTATGGAACGCTTGCTTGTTTGAGTGTATAAATATGCTGCATTCGCTGATGTTCGGTGGAGATGTTGGCCTAGCCTTTGTCCAGGCAGCTCTCCCCTTGTGCAAGTAAAAATAAACTAACAATCTGACGGTACTGCTTGTGTTTTAGAGTCTTACTCGGAGTCGAGATTTCGACAGTAAAACTTGGAGGTTGCACCGAGATCGCTTGCTACCTACCAGTGAGTAAACGGACAAAAACACGATGACTCTCTAAGAGGCGGACCCGAACTGGCCAGTTATCAGTGGCGCTTAGTCACCAAAGGGGTTCCTCCTTGGACAAGTACAGTGGTGTAGTCTGTTTGTCTCGGTGGGAGTACTGCGATCTGTTAAGACTCATTTCAGGGTTGAGTTGGAAATTTTTGTTATCACTTCCTCTTTCAGCTTGACAGAAAAGGGAGACAGATTTCTAAAACCTGAACCCTGAAAACAGGCCGGGCAGATTGTTGAAAGGAAGGTAAGAAGAGACGTCTGTAGAGGTCCCTGTTTCTTGAAGGAAGGAAACGATTACCCTTGAAAGAAAAGGAAAGGTATCCTTGAAATAGAGGAAAAGTAAAAAAAAAAGGGACGCTCGTCCTTGAAAGATAGGACTTATCCTTGAAAGACAGGATTTTAAAGTAATAAGTTTTACTGTTAAGGACTCAGTCTGTAGGGGCGTACAACGCAGACCGCGAATTGGCTATTTGTTTAGTTAGAGTATAAGAATTTTGATCTGTATACCCCTCTGGGTTTTTGAAATTTTTGTCATCTCTAATATTTTTTTAGCTTTGTATTATTGTGCTACCATTGTCTATAGAGGACTATAGAGGAAAGGGAAACAAGGAAAAAAGCAAAAGACAGGAAGGAGAAAAACAAAATTAGAAGGCAAAGAACTCAACGGTTTAAATCAAACATGGTCACAGTAAATAATAATTCATATAGGTCTGAGCGCGTTAAAAAAACAAGCCTGAAGGCTTTGTGTCTTAATGCAAGGAGCATTCGGAACAAGGTGGATGAATTAGCTGCGCAAATAGAGGTAAACGAATATGATTTGATTGGGATTACAGAAACATGGCTCCAGGGTGGCCAAGGCTGGGAACTCAACATCCAGGGGTATTCAATATTTAGGAAGGATAGGCAAAAAAGAAACGGAGGTGGGGTAGCATTGCTGGTTAAGGAGGGGATTAACACAATTGAAAGGAAGGATATTAACTCTGATGATGCAGAATCTGTATGGGTAGAACTGAGAAATATCAAGGGGCAGAAAACGTTAGTGGGAGTGGTATATAGACCTCCAAACAGTAATACGGAGGTTGGGGATGGCATTAAAAGGGAAATTAGAGAAGCATGCAGTAAGGGCACAGCAGTCATCATGGGTGACTTTAATTTACATATAGATTGGGCTAACCAAATTAGTAAAAATACTGTGGAGGAGGAATTCCTAGAATGTTTACGGGACAGTTTTCTGGAACAATATGTCGAGGAACCAACCAGAGATCAGGCCATCTTAGACTGGGTATCATGTAATGAGAGAGGATTAATGAGCAATCTTGTTGTACGAGGCCCCTTGGGTCAGAGCGATCATAATATGATAGAATTCTTCATTAGGATGGAGAGTGAAGTAGTTGACTCGGAAACTAGGGTCCTGAATTTAAATAAAGGAAACTACGATGGTATGAGGCGCGAATTGGGTAGGATTGATTGGGGAATGTCACTCAAAGGGTTGACGGTGGATAGGCAATGGCAAACATTCAAAGACCGCATGGATGAACTACAGAAGTTGTTCATCCCAGTTTGGGATAACAATAAAACAAAAAGGGTGACTCAACCGTGGCTAACAAGGGAAATTAGGGATAGCATAAGATCCAAGGAGAGGGCATATAAATTGGCCAGAAAAAGCAGTAACCCTGAGGATTGGGAGCAGTTTAGGATTCAACAAAGGAGGACAAAGGGATTAATTAAGAAGGGGAAAATAGAATATGAAAGTAAGCTAGCAGGGAACATAAAAACTGACTAAGAGCTTTTATAGGTATGTGTAAAGAGAAAAAGATTAGTGAAATCAAGTGTAGGTCCCTTGCAGTCAGAAGCAGGGGAAGTTATAATGGGGAGCAAAGAAATGACGGACCAATTAAATGCATATTTTGGTTCTGTCTTCACAAAGGAGGACACAAATAACCTCCCAGAGAGGAGAACATAGGGTCTGATGAGAGGGAGGAACTGAAAGAAATCAGTATTTGTAGGGAAATGGTGTTAGGGAAATTGACGGGATTGAAGGCCGATAAATCCCCAGGGCCTGATAATCTACATCCTAGGGTACGTAAGGAGGTGGCCCTAGAAATAGTAGATGCATTGCTGATCATCTTCCAAAATTCGCTGGAATCTGGAACTGTACCCATGGATTGGAGGGTAGCTAATGTTACCCCACTATTCAAAAAGGGTGGTAGAGAGAAAGTGGGAATTACAGACCGGTAAGCCTGACATTGGTAGTGGGGAAAATGCTAGAGTCCATCATAAAGGATGTAATAGCTGAGCACTTGGAAAACAGTGACAGGATCGGACAAAGTCAACATGGATTTACAAAAGGTAAATCGTGCTTGACTAATCTACTGGAATTTTTTGAGGATGTAACTGGGAAAATAGATAAGGGAGAACCAGTAGATGTGGTGCATTTGGACTTTCAAAAGGCTTTCGATAAGGTCCCGCATAAGAGATTAGCGTGTAAAGTTAAGGCACATGGGATTGGGGGCAAGGTATTGACTTGGATAGAGAACTGGTTGGCGGACAGAAAGCAGAGAGTAGGAATTAACGGGTCTTTTTCCGAGTGGCAGGCAGTGACTAGTGGGGTACCGCAGGGATCGGTCCTTGGACCCCAGCTATTCACAATATACATTAATGATCTAGATAAGGGAACTAGATGTACTATCTCCAAGTTTGCAGAAGACACAAAGCTGGGTGGGCGTGTGTGCTGCGAGGAGGATACCGAGAAACTCCAAGATGATTTGGACAGGTTGGGTGAATGGGCAGAAGCGTGGCAGATGCAATATAACGTGGATAAATGCGAGGTTATCCACTTTGGTGTCAAAAACAGAAAGGCAGACTATTATCTGAATGGCAATAGATTGGGAGAAGGGGAAGTGCAACGAGACCTGGGTGTCCTTGTGCACCAGTCACTGAAGGTAAGCACGCAGGTGGTGAAGAAGGCAAATGGTATGTTGGCCTTCATAGCGAAAGAGTTTGAGTACAGGAGCAAGGATGTCCTGCTGCAGTTGTACAGGGCCTTGGTGAGACCACACCTTGAGTACTGTGTGCAGTTTTGGTCGCCTTATCTGAGGAAGGATGTTCTTGCCATGGAAGGAGTTCAGCGAAGATTCACAAGGCTGATCCCTGGGATGGCAGGAATGACGTATGAGGAGAGATTGGGTCGATTGGGATTATACTCGCTGGAGTTTAGAAGAATGAGAGGGGATCTCATCGAAACTTATAAAATTCTGACAGGTCTGGACAAACTAGATGCAGGTAGAATGTTCCCGATGGTCGGAGAGTCCAGAACCAGGGGTCATAGTCTAAGGGTAAGGGGTAAGCCATTTAGGACAGAAATGAGGAAGAATTTCTTCACCCAGAGAGTGGTGAACCTGTGGAATTCCCTACCACAGAAGGCCGTTGAGGCCAAGTCTTTAAATATATTCAAGAAGGAGTTAGATATATTTCTTAGAGCTAAAGGTATCAAGGGATATGGGGAGAAGGCAGGTACAGGGTACTGAGTTTGGATGATCAGCCATGATCTCATCGAATGGCGGAGCAGGCTCGAGGGGGCCGAATGGCCTACTCCTATCTTCTATGAGCTCTTGGAAAAACATAACAGGGGATTCAACAGGGGAGGTTGGGTCTTAGAAACACTTTTAAATTGGTGAAGAGTAAAAAGTAATCAGGGGATCGCAACCAATAAAAATGGGAGCCAGAGCAAGTAAAACACCAGAAAAAGGCACACCTGCCTGTTACATGCTCCAGAATTGTGGTCAGACATCAATAGATGACTTACCCAAATGGGTAAAATGGACCAAAAAGGGGAAAAGGCCATTCCCACCGGATGGTACATTTAATCTAGACCTAATAACATGTCTCGAGGGGTGTCTCTTAGAAAGGGACCCAGGGAGAAGTGGTAGAAAGAAAGTCAAAACTGGCAATTACTACAAAATGGGGGACAAGGTAATGAATTTACCCAGGGAAATGGTTCTACCCAAGCGCAGGCGCACACCCGCCCTCAAGCGAATTTTTCAGTCCACAACCAGTGGGGAGCACAAAATGCTACCCAGAATCAAAGTGGACAAAGTTTAAATTTATCCTATTCAACATGACGCCTGGGACCTGACCCGCAGATTGCCCAAAAGCAATTACCCCTAGTACGATTGCCTGCAGTTTCAACCAATATGACAAAAGAGCCCACCTTAATAATAAATATGGAGGGAAAAGAAATTCCTTTTCTGGTAGATACGGGAGCCACCAATTCAGTGTTGACAAAACAATATGCAGAAGGAATTCCATGTACAGCCAGTAGTGCCAGTTGCGTAGGATTGTCAGGAATTACTCAGACCATGACTTGGTCAGAACCCCTCAATGTGCAAGTAGATAATTACAGGAATCAACATACCTTTTTACTGTCTCAAGGAGTACCAGTGAATTTATTAGGAAGAGACTTATCATGCAAAATGAAGGCAACGATTGTTTGCTCTGAAAAAGGACTTGAAGTCCATGTTCCCGTAGACAGATGTGGTATGCACCCACGACAGATCAAATTGTCCCCAGTCCTATACGCATGGCAGATTTGTGAAGATGGTCTTAGCAAAACATTGTCAACTATTATAGGCTCCCTCCAATTTGTCCTTAGATCGGTGTCCGAATACCAGAAAGAATTGCATTTGGGCCATTGGCATACAGAGCCCCACTGCACAGCCTTTTATGATGAGACAGGAATGGATAAATACCACAAAAGATATTATAAGCCCGTTCTGCAACACAGATATTTGCTGAAAATTCACAAAATTTTAATTGGTCCCGAAGGGGGGCACGGTGGCATAGTGGTTAGCACTACTGCCTCACAGCAGCAGGGACCCGGGTTCAAATCTGGCCTCGGGCGACTGTCTGTGTGGAGTTTGCACATTCTCCCTGTGTCTGCGTGGGTTTCCTCCGGGTGCTCCGGTTTCCTCCCACAGTCCAAAGATGTGCAGGTTAGGTTGATTTGGCTATGATAAATTGACCCTTAGTGTTAGGGGATTAAATACGTGGGGTTACGGGGATAGGGTGGGATATGTGTCGGTGCAGGCTCGATGGGCCGAAATGGCCTCTATCTGCACTGTAGATTCTGTGATGGCATAACCGCCACTGTTCTTTTACCCATGGAAGCATGGGACCTGTTTGAAGAAAAAGACAGTAAGCCACATTGCACCCTAGCGGTGGCACAAGGACATGCACCAAGGGACTTGGGACCAATGGTTAAAAGAATGGGAGGACTAGGAATAGAAAAAGAGTGGCAAGTGCCTCAGGGTACCTTGGTCCAGTATGAAGAAAAGCAGGGATACGGGGTGGAATTGCAGACAAGCCTGCTGTTCGAAGGCAAATTTGAGGCAAGGGTGTTGGACATCCATAACTTCCCGCTCCTACCAGAAGTAGAGAAACTTCTGAGTCAAATCCCCAAGCAAGTATGGTCTAGCCACCCCAATGAGGTCGGAAAGATGTTAACTGCCCAACCCTACAAGGTTACCCTCAATCCTGCAGTCCCACTCCCAAGAAAAGTACAATATCCTCTCTCCCAAGCAGCAGAACAAGGCATTGAACCAGTAATCAAGTCCTTACTTGACCAGGGCATTATACCAACAAGAAGTCGGTCTGCTGGGATGCCTGCCCGCACTCGTCACCGCTTACTATGCTGTACAACAAGCAGAAACTGTGACTCTAAATCATCATACAGTACTACATGTCCCACACTCTGTCGAGGTGCTGTTAACCAAATGCGCCACTCAACAACTATCAGCACGTACCATTAAGTACGAGGTAGAATTACTGTCCAATTCAAACTTGACCATAAAGCGATGCGCAACCCTAAATCCAGCTACGCTCCTCCCGACCATTGAGGATGGCACACCCCACTGCTGTGAGACAGTAACCCAGCTGGTCACCAAACCCCGAGTGGACTTAAGTGAAACACAGCTAGAAAATCCAGATTTAATATATTTCGTCGACGGCTCAGCCCTCCGAGATGACAAAGGTACTTCCCGCACTGGCTACACCATCACGACGAACAATTCAACTGTAGAAGCAATGTCGTTACCAAACTCCTTTTCAGCACAACAAGCAGAACTATTCGCGCTCACAAGAGCATGTATCTTGGCCACAGACAAAACTGTTAATATTTATACAGATTCAAGGTATGCCTTTGGAGTTGCCCATGATTATGGACAGATCTGGAAATTTAGGGGTTACTTGACCTCCGCAGGCTCAACGATCAAGAATGCAGAACAAGTTGACAATCTTTTACGTGCTGTCCAGTGTCCACGTAAAATTGCTATTATTAAATGTCAAGCACTCACAGGCAATCAGGACCAAATTGCATTGGGCAATGACAGGGCTGCAAAAGATGCTGCTTTGTCAGACACAGGTTCCCAGGTGTCAGCCTATGTTCTTAAAAACACAAAACCCGTTGATTTGCCGCCCACATTGGATGATGTATTGGCCTTTCAGTCACAGGCCAGTACTGAGGAGGTGTTAGCCTGGGCACAAGATCAATGTGATAAAACACCTAAGGGAGTGTGGGTTCACCATGACGGCCGCGTGGTGGCACCCAGATCTTTGCTCCCATAGATTGCCCGCTGTGTTCATACTTTCACACATGCGGGCAAAGGGGGGATGGCAGACTATATCGCACAGACATGGTTCGCACCGGGTATTTCGGCAATTGCAAAACAAATTAGTGAAAAGTGTACTACCTGTCAGACGATGAATCCAGGAAATACGGAGAAGGTACAGTCTGCCTCCCACCCAAATCCAACAGGACCTTTTGTGAATTTGCAAATGGATTTTATTGAATTACCCGCATGTATGGGTTTTAAGTATGTATTAGTTATTATAGATGTGTTTTCTAAATGGGTTGAAGCTTTTCTATGTAAAAAGAATGACGCTGTTACCGTCGCTAAACATTTGTTAAAGGAAATTGTACCACGATTCGGTATACCTGTACAACTCTCGAGTGACAATGGGTCACATTTTACTGAGACAATTATGCGAGAGACGTGTAAGGCTTTGCAAATCAATCAGCATTTTCACTGCAGCTATCATCCACAGTCAGCTGGGCTGGTGGAGCAATATAATGGAATGTTGAAAAATAAGTTAGCTAAGCTATGTGATGAGACTAGACTCAAATGGGTCGAACTGTTACCCCTAGCATTGATGGTAATGCGGTCAGCAACAAACAGAACAACAGGATTATCACATGAAATCATCATGGAACGTCCCCGACGATTGCCTTTTTCCGCACCGTTTACTGCTAAACAAATGGACATTCACAAAATGGAAGAAAATATGCTAAACTATTGCATTGCTCTAACAAAATGTATTTCTAGTTTCCATTCGCAGGTAAAAGAAGCCCAAGTTGACCCTGCCGAAGGAAGATGCCATAGCTTGGAGCCCGGCGAGTTCGTCTACGTGAAGGTGTTCAAGAGAAAGAGTAGCCTTCACCCAAGATTTGAGGGTCCGTCCCAGATCCTGTTAACCACCAACACTGCTGTAAAGGTGAAAGAGAGACCAACATGGATCCACGCCTCGCACTGCAAAAGAGCCCCAGAACCCGAGGAAGAGGAATTGCCAACCCCATCAGTAAATGGAAATGGACATTAGGACTATGTTTCCTTGTGACACTTATAATACCTGTAATGCCCAAATTGCATGTAAACACCTTTTTTGTATATGCTAGGGGAACTAATGCCTCCAGTTGTTGGGTATGCACACAGGTGCCCATCCGTACGAAGGGAGGAATTCCATTAAGACCTATCCCCTTTAATTCCAATAAAATGGCATATTGGCTGTTTCAACAAAATTCAGAAAAGGCAGAAGCCATGGAGTTAGAAAGGCTCCGAAGAATCCAGATCTGATTAGATTATTGTCCTAGTTAGGACAAAAGGGGGGAATGTGGAAATTGACATTATACTTAGCATGCTGGGTAGAATAAAATGGCCAAGTAAAAGAACAAACTTGCTTAGGTTGTAGCTAAAGCAAGAAAAAGTAAATGTGTCACAACGTGTCCAGGACCAAGAGATCTTTCATAATACCCACCCACATTGAAGATGTGATAACAGCTATAATTGACTCACTAGCACAAGGGAGGCATAAGGTTATAGAATAGATAAACTATTAATGATTGTCGCTAGACAAAGAAGCAAAACTATTGAGTAAGCTAATCATCTTGGTAACAAGATGATCAGACATGAGTAAGTAAATCATCTTGGTAACAAGATTCAGACAGAACCTCCTGACAGAATATATGATTAACTAACCTTGTCTGGAGATATTTCTGTCCTGCTGACCTTTTGATTGTCCTTGTGCAAACTCTTAATGTGTTTAAAATGATACAATACCATTACATGTGATTTATGGAACGCTTGCTTGTTTGAGTGTATAAATATGCTGCATTCGCTGATGTTCGGTGGAGACGTTGGCCTAGCCTTTGTCCAGGCAGCTCTCCCCTTGTGCAAGTAAAAATAAACTAACAATCTGACGGTACTGTTTGTGTTTTAGAGTCTTACTCGGAGTCGAGATTTCGACAGTAAAGGGGGAGAGAGAGAGAGAGAGAATGAGGAGAGGGGAAGAGAAAGAGAAAGGAGGGGGAAGAAAAAGGGGGGCAGGAAAGAAAAAGAGAGAGAGAGGGAGAGAGAGGAGCAAAAGGAGAGGGGAGAGAAAGAGAGAAGGTTAAGTTATTGCAACAAATGTTCTTGGTACACAAACTTATCCAAACACCCACCTGAACCAGCTGGAGATGAGCTGACACTAAGACTTTGTAAACTTCCATTCCGGAGTAGAGATGGAGATTTCTGCAGACTTGCACTTGCCACACTTCCTGCAGCAGATGTAACAGATGATGATGGTGATGCAGAAGATATAGACAGCTGGGAAATGCTATCCTTATTTTTACTTCCTTTTGGTCTGCCAGGTCCATGCTTATACTTTTTATTTCCCTTTCGTTTTTTTTCTTTTACTGTCTCTTCCTTCATGACTGAAGATTGAGTTCTTTTATATCCTGGTACTCCGCTTGAACTCACAGTAGTAACATCAGAGATGCCATAATCTCCACAACCGCTCTCAGAGTGCTTTGAGTTTTCAATGTTTATTGTTTGGGGAGGTCCAGACGATGTAGGCGGGAGGCCCAGCACAGGACTTGCACTAATCAAAGTCCTTTCTTGATCAATAGTTTCCCCCTTAGTTGTCTCTCTAGTTGAGGACTGCTGTGAATGACTGTAACCATCATTTTTTGTATCCGGTTCAGTGAAACTTTGAAACTCTTGTGGTGATTGGACTGAACTGCCAGATGATTTTACACTACTCGGGGTTCCTAACAGACTGCCTGCAACAAAAATATTAGTTAACTGATAAAGCTACATTCAGTAAGATGAGTGCAAAAACCAAGTATGTGATTTTGGTTTACTTAATCTTTCTATATATTAATAGATTAAAACACAAATGTCATTATTAGCTCTGTCATTTAAAATAGATGACCGAAGGCAGTAATTCACTTATTTTTTAAATAATTTTTAAAAATCTATTTGAAACCCTCATGCTTTCCCTAGAAAATCAGCTTGTAAACATCCTGATTCAGTTTAATAAAGAATTTCCATTTACACATTCATAATATTTTTACAATACAATAAAAAAGTACACACACTTCAAAAGAGCACTATTCCTTGGGTAAACCTTATAAGCATTAGAACCAGCAACCTGCAAAATAAAAATCCTTTTGCTGACCAATTCAGCAGACGAGTTAAGGAATAGCAGGTGCATTTTAAGTATCCCTGATAAGACTAAAAAAACTTGTGTGGTGCGCAGCTATCTGCACCAAATGTTTATCCCATCCACTGATTAATCAATTCAATCTGCTAAATGTCAGCCAACTTTTTGTGAGAAAGTTTGGCCCTGTTGCACATTAACTCAACCAGGTCAAAATAGTATTTACTCACCTGTAGAGACTAATAAAAATACATCAGGCTGTAGAATCAATTTTAGACCAATGAAGAACTAATTTAGAATTGTGTGGGCCAGTGAAAAAGTGGGAAGATGGAAGAGTCAGAAAAAAATGCAGATAGAAAATCAACAGCTTTTAAATTGGGGGTCCAACAACTCTTTGGGGATTACCAAAGGATTCTAAGTACTAGAGGCAAAGAAATAAAGAACTTGCATTTTTATAGCACATCATCACATCCTAGGAAGGCTCCACAATACTTAACAACCAAAGGTTTACATTAGATGGGCAGTGTCACTATTTTTAAGTAGGCACAAGCCACAGTCAATTTACACACAGTAAAGTCCCACAAACAGCAAACAACTGAACAAATAGCTAATCTGTTTTTGTCAGAGTTGTTTCAGGAAGGAATGTTCAAATAGTGTTATTGGATCATTTACGTCCACCTAACCAGGTACACGCAGCTTCAGTTTAATATCTGATCTGAAAGACCATGCCTCTGACAATGCAGCACTACTTCAGTACTGTATTAAAATGTCAACCTAGGTTATGTGGTCAAGTCCATGGCAGGGCTTTAATCTATAACTTTCTGACTCAGACTGCTACCAACTGAGCCAAGAAGTAGCCGAGTGAATGGACACTGCAACAACAACAAAAACTTGTATTTATATAGCGTCTTTAACGTAGTAAAACATCCCAAGGCGCTTCACAGAAGCGTTATAAAACACCAAGCCACATAAGGAGAAATTAGGGCAGATGAGGTAGGCTTTAAGGAGCGTCTTAAAGAAGGAAAGAGAGGTAGAGAGGCGGAGAGATTTAGGGAGTGAATTCCAGAGCTTAGGGCCTAAGCAGCTAGAGGCACGGCTGCCAATGGTTGAGCGATTAAAATCGAGGATGCCCAAGAGGCCAGAATTAGAGGAGTGCAGCTATCTCGGAGGGTTGTGGGGCTGCAGGAGATTAAAGAGATAGGGAGGGGGAAGGCCATGGAGGGATTTGAAAACAAGGATGAGAATTTTAAAATCAAGGCGTTGCTTAACTGGGAGCCAATGTAGGTCAGCGAACACAGGAATAATGGGTGAATGGGACTTGGTGAGCGTTAGGGCATGGGCAGCAGAGTTTTGGATGACCTCAAGTTTACGTAGGGTAGAATGTGGTATGAAGGCAACAGTGTGGGGGAAGCAAGTGAGATCAGTGTCTCCAATGCACTATCCAATTAAGACCCAGCAAAAATCCTAGAACCCCATCTAATAAAAAGAAAATTTGACTTAGTCATTATAAACCAGTAATTCTGACAATAATCCACAAACACAAAATGGAGGTGCTGATCTTATGAATACTAAGAGAGTCACATTTCAGGATATTTGATTTTTTTCTTCACAGAAAGGATTTAGGAATGAGTTACATTTAAAACTAAGTGAATTCACACAGGTTAAGCAAAAAGTCCCCAGCTGCAAGCTGAAGATGTGTATAGAAGCTAGACAAGCCATTATATACAATATCACAGGTCGCAGTTTGCTTCAAATGGAGACTGCAAGAGTCAATTGTCTCATCCCAGGTCGTTAAGCCCAGATGATCCCTATTCATTTTGAGAATAACAGAAAATGGTTTTGAGATGCACACCCTAAGGGGTGAAAGAGGTAGCTGGTTTTATCTGGTTTCTGGTTTTATCAGCAGGTTTACTGGATGAGAAAGAAGTCAAGGAAACTTAATGAGAAAGAAGTCAAAGACTTTCTCCAAATAGACAGAAAAAAAATAAAACACATGGATAGTCGTTGTGCATGCTGAGCCAGAGCATGTGCCATTTCATAACAACAGGGGCCCTACATCATGTAATGTACAATGTATTATTACGACCACTGATTTACGTGATATTCTGAGATTTTTATTGGTGTTTTGGGGAATTAATTCAGTAACATTTATTTTTCTGTGAAAACTGCAAATCAGTGGCCTCAATTTTTTTTATATATAAAAAAACACTTCCAGAACTTCAAGAAAAAATTTAACCAAGAGATAAATCCCACGGTGTGTTATGGATTTTTACAAAATTGAGAATGGAATGATTTGCATTATTTCAGGTCAATGTACAAAAAACTACTTTACACAGCTTCTTGTGTCTTCTACTCAACAGCAAATAATTAGCATTTCACTCAATTATATAGATTAATTAATCTTGTGCAATCAGTGATCAAATGTCTCTGTCTGAGCTTTCTTTCATAAGTAAAAAATAAAGTTAATAAATGTATTTATAAGCTTAGTTGAAATCCTAAAGTTCACCATCTGCACTGTCACTTTGCTTCAGCAATTCAAAACTAATCCCACTACCCAGTGTTCTCCCCATTGTTTTATATCTTCCTCTGCTTCAAATATTTATCTAATTTTCCCTTAAATGATGCAATGGTTTCTCCTGCAAAAATCTCCATGGCATTGCATGCTCCAACAACCCTCTGTGTAAAGAAATGTATCCAAACATCTCCCCTCACTCTCTTAGTGATCATTAGTGAGCAGAGGAGTTCTGGTGTCCTGGTCAATATTTATTCCTCAACCAACATCACAAAAACAGATTATCATGTCATGTACCTCATTGCTGTTTGGGGGACCTTGCTGTGCACAAACTAGCTGGGGCATTTCCCTACATTACAAACGTAATGACACTTCAAAAAGTACTTCCTTAGCTGTAAAGTGCTTTGGGACATCCTGAGGCCATGAAAGACACTATATAAAGGCCCGTCCTTTCCTTTTTTTCCTTACTTTAAATTGATAATGCCTCAAAGGAAAAAGTTTTTCCCTACTCATTCTATCAAAACATTTTGGAGGAGGACAGACAGATTGGTGAAATGGGTAGACGCACGGCAGATGCAATTTAATGCAGAGAAGTGCGAAGTGATGGATTTTGGTAGGAAGAATGAACTAAATGGTACAATTTTAAAGGGGGTCCAGGAACAGAGAGACTTGGGGGTGTACATACACAAATCTTTGAAAGTGGCAGGACAAGTTGAGAAAGCTGTTAAAAAAAGCATACGGTATCCTTGGCTTTATAAACAGAAGCAGAGTACAAAAGCAAGGAAGCTATGCTAAACATTTATAAATTACTGGTCAGGCCCTCCCTGGAATATTGTGTCCCATTCTGGGCACCACACTATAGGAAAGATGTCTTAAATAAGGTGCAGTGGAGATTTACTCGAGTGGTACCAGGGATGCAGGTCTTCAGTCATGTGGACAGACTAGAGAAGCTGGGATTGTTCTCCTTAGAGCAGAGAAGGTTAAAGGGAGATTTAATAGAGGTACATTATTCAAAATCATGAAGGGTTTTGATAGAGTAAATAAGCAGAAACGGTTTACAGTGGCAGAAGGGTCAGTAACCAGAGGACACAGATTCAAGGTAACTGTCGAAGGAACCAGAGGCGAGCCGAGGAGAAATCTTTTAGGCAGCGAGTTATGATGATCTGGAATGCACTGCCCGAAAGGGTGGTGGAAGCAGATTCAATAATAACTTTCAAAGGAGAATTGGAAAATACTTGAAAGAGAAAAATTTGCAGGGCTATGGCTAAAGAGCAAGGAAATAGGACTAATTTCAAAGAGCCGGCACAGACACAATGGGCTGAATGGCCGCCTCCTGTGCTGCATCATTCTATGATAATCTTTACTTGAATATAGCTCTTAGGATTTTCCCTCAAGTTTTCTTCAAATTATTTTGGGGGGAAATTAAGCAGGTGGTGTTGGAAACTGATAATCATATTTCCAGTTGGGCTGACCAAATACTACTGATATGTTCTGGGAAATTGTGCACACCACAGGATCTGCCTTCAGCTGACTAACAGTCTGGGCAAAAATATAGACGAGGAAAGCATCTAGAAACCAAAAACATAAAAGAATAGTCAGCACTGATTTCAAAAGGGTAGGTCATGCTTAACCAACCTTATTGAATTCTCTGAAGTAACAAAGAGTAGACATGGGTAATGTAGTGCATGTAACATACTTGGATTTTCAATAGTAGACTCATGACAAAGGTCAGAGCACGTGGAGTCAGGGGACAAGTAGCGGAATGGAGAACAAACTGGCTACAAAACAGAAAACGGAGAGTAGCGGTTAAAGGTAGTTACGCTGGAACCTCTGTTGTTCACCATTTACATAAATGATTTGGACTTGGGAATTGGAAGTACAATATTAAAATTTGCAGAAAACACCAAATTGGGAGTATAGTTAATACGGAGGAAGACTGCAACAAAATACAAGAAGACATTAACAAACTTGTAGAATGGGTGTGTAAATGGCAAATGAATTTCAATATAGATAAGTGTGAGGTGGTACATTTTGGTAGAAGGGATAAGGAGGCCACCCACTCCTTCGAAAATAAGAATCTAAACAGGGTGGAGGGGCAAAGGAATCTTGGGGTACAGATTCAAAAATCAATAAAAGTAGCAACGCAGGTTAATAAAGCAATAAAAAATTCAAACAATGCCTTGGGGCTCATTTCGAGAGGGATAGAATTCAAAAGCAGAGAAGTTATGTTAAACTTATATAGAACCTTGGTTAGACCACACAAGTATGGTGCTCAGTTCTGGTCTCCATAATACAAAAAGTGTATAGAGGCACTGTAGAAGGTGCAAAAAAGATTTACAAAGATAATACCAGAACTGAGAGGTTATACCTATCAAGAAAGACTGAACCGGCTGGGGCTCTTTTCTTCAGGAAAATATAGGAGGTCTTTAAAATTATGAAAGGGTTCGACAGGGTAAATATAGAGAAGGTATTTCCACTTTTGGGGGGGGGGGGGGGGGGGGGTCCAAAATTAGGGGCTTTAAATATTAGACAGTCACTAATAAACCCAGGAATTCAGGAGAAACTTCTTTACCCAGGGCGTGGTTAGAATGTTGAATTTGTTGCCATGTCGACTAGTTGAGGCGAATAGCATAGATGCATTTAAGGGGAAAAAAGGAATAGAAGGATATGTTGATAGGGTGAGATGAATTAAGGTGGGAGGAGGCTTGTGTGGAGCATAAACACCGGCATAGACCTGTTGTGTCGAATGGCCGTTTCTGTACTGTAAATACTATGCAGTACAAAGCACAGGCTTTTGGGGGAGGTGGAGGCCTTGAATTAAAAGCATTATTGAAGGTACTTAACGGCACAACAAACAAGCTTAGGCCTAGAAATTCAGTATAGCCACGTTTGGGGCGCTACAGCATGGCGTTCGCTAACTTTTGCGCCCAGCGCAACTTAGCACCACCTTCGCCGATATTCAGTTGCATCGCCCCAAGAGGTTGCTGCTGCGCTAAAGCAGGCGATGCACGACTATCATTAGGCGCTAAGCCGGCGATCCGGGGTGCAAACACCGAAGGCGGGCGCAGCGCAGGTGCAGCGAGTTATTGACTGAAGGCAGCCAGTCAAGCGCCGGTCAGCACTTAAAGGGGGAGGGTGGAATTGTTTGGCTACCACGCCCTGCACACTGCAGCCCTGAGGGAAGGCCTGAACAGTGCTAATTCAACTGCTCCACGGCCAGGAGAATGGAGAAGCCAAGGGAGAGAGCGCAGCACTTCGGCGAGGGTGACCTGAGGGTGCTGGTTGGCGCAGTTCAGCGCAGGCGCCATGTTCTGTTCCCTGAAGGTGGCAGGAGGCCGCTGCCCTCCGAATATCGGAAAGCCTGGAGGGAGGTGGCAAACAGGGTCGCCTCCAACAGCGTGGTTGCCAGGGCTCCCCTCCAATGCCGTAAAAAATTCAACGACCTCACTCGGGTTGTCAGGGTGAGTACCCTTTCCAGTATCCTCCTCATCCCTGCATGTGCTCCTCAGTTGATGGCCAAAGGGACGTGAAAGCCCTACTGCCCAGCCCTCATCCAGCAGCTATGGGACTGTCATGAAAAGCACTTGCATATTCAGGAGTTTATACACTGTCAGGGCTATTCCACCATGAGAGGCTGTGCAGGCAACATCAGGGCTTCACACCGTCAGGGCTATTCCACCATGGGAGGCTGTGCAGGCAACATCAGGGCTTCACACTGTACTTAGAGGCCGTCCTCTCTCTTGCAGGGCAAGCTGGCGCACAACCAGAGACAGCAGCGCCAGACTGGGGGAGGCTGTCCTGACATTAAGCATCTCAGCAACCAAGAGCTGCGAGTGGAGCAGATCATGGCAGGCCGGCTGATTGGCCCCGTCACGACTGGAGATGTCGACCCTGTTCTGGGCACTAATGGTAAGGTCCACACCTTTTGGACCTCTCTCTTTCCACCTGCGCCTCACGCCAGCATCGTTTGCCACTATCGAACCAATGCAGTGCATAGCAGCACTCATGCCTCCCTCACTGCCGTCATGTCCGCAATCTAAAGCAACTCTTGTGCCTCCCTGCTTTCAGATGGTGACTCGCCAGGCGAGGAGGCGGTCCCTCAAGCTGGCACTGTGTCGGACTCAGACCTAGAGGAGGAGGAAGAGGAAGTCGCCCCATCAGGGACACCCTCGGCCGAGGCAGCCCATCGCCATGCTGGGGACACGTCCTCCCCGGAGGGGAGCAGGGGGGGAAGTTTCGGAGGAGAGTGATGCTACGGGGACCAGCGGGCTGCAGCAACGCGGGACGGGTAGGGAAGCTCGGCGGCCTTCTCCCCGGAGGGAGTGTGTGGCCTCCAGTCCTGCTACAGTGAGCGCAGAGGAGGTGCGGCTCCTAGCGGAAATGGGCGCCCAGGCTGAGCGCAGGCACACTAAGCTCATGGCTGCAGTGGCAATGATGCCTGACTCCATAGAGTCACTGGCAAGGAGTGTGCAGGAATTCGGGGCAGCACAGGCCAGGAGTCTGCAGGACTTCGCAGCAGCACAGGCGGTCTCCAGCAAAGTGGTCAGTCGTGCCGTGCATTCACTGGCTGGTGTCATCCAGACACAGACCAGGGCCACACGGGCACTAACTGCTACCACACTCGCTGGCTCGGCCAGGCATTGCCGGGGCACTCGCCGCACCGCAGCAGCCCAGCAGTCTGTGCTTCAGCAGATTGCTGCGCATGCTGCAGTGCTGGCCCATGCGCATGCCAGTGAATCAGCCGACCAGGGAGTGCCTGTGCTCTGTCAGGTTGGCAGGATTCCTGCAGCCAACACGGTCACTCCTCCACTGCAGCTGCCACCACCCGTAGGACAGACTGCTGCCGCCCAAGCTGAGTTGGAGCAGTCCGCAGCCGGGCCCTCCAGGCCCAGAGCTGGTCCAGGCCGACCCCCAAGGGCATCTGCTGTCTCACCAACTAACCCTCAGCAGCCTTCCCCCAGCCTTGCTGCAGCCACTGGGGTCCCATTGAGGAGGAGCTGCAGGGCGGGTAGGGGCCATGGCCGGAAGTGAGACAGATCACCCTCGCAGGTGAAAAAGTAGAAGGTCTGGCCAATTGTGTTGCTTTTTATAAACAGGCCGAGACTGTTGTATTTCTTTTTTATATGAAGGCCGAGACTGGTGTGTTTTTGTTTGGGGGGTTTCTCTGAATTAGTTTGTCATGCGGGAAGGGCACAGAGTTGTAAGAGTAAAAAATTTTCTTTAATCGCACTGTCCATGCTTGCTTTTGGAAGTATTGGTCGTCTTGATCAGCTGAGGGCTTGCGGAGCGGCTACATTCATCTTCCTTCATTGGCACAAGCCATTCCCTGAGAGGGGGCCTAGAACAGAGTTGCAATAAGCCGCTGACGGACGGCCCTTGCACTTTCTGTCTGCCTCCCTCCCATCCTGGTCCACCTCCTCCTCCTCCTCCTCCTCCTCTGGTGGTCCTCCAATGCCTGCTGGCAGTGGCTGAGTCCTGCAGATAGCCAGGTTGTGCAGCGTGCAGCACACGACAACGAAATGGAAGCGAGTACTGTAGGGCTCCCCCGGAACGATCCAGACAGCGGAACCGTTGCTTGAGCATGCCGATTGTGTGCTCAATGATGTTCCTGGTTGCTTGATGGCTGTCATTGTATTGCTCTTCAGCAGGGGTGCTGGGCGCACGGAGCGGGGTCATCAGCCAGGTGCACAAAGGATAGCCTTTGTCCCCGAGAAGCCATCCTTGTGGGTGAGGCTGGGCTTCGAAAATGTCTGCCACAGAAGTCTGGCGCAGGATGAAGGCATCGTGGCTGCTGCCTGGAAAGCGGGCACTGACGGCTAGTATGAGGTGCCTGTGGTCACACACCAACTGCACGTTGAGCAAATGGTAACCCTTCCGGTTGCATTCTCCAGAGGTGCCCGCAAAGCCACATGCATGCAGTCAATGGCGCCCTGCACCATTGGGAAGTCCGCTAATGCTGCAAAGCCCATTGCACGCTCTTGCTGCTTGTCGAGGGTCATGGGGAAGAAGATGAACTGACGTCTCCTCCTTTTGAAAAGGGCATTGGTCACCTGGCGGATGCAGCAATGTACCGCGAACTGGGAGATGTTGGAAATGTCCCCAGTAGCAGATTGGAAGGAGCCGGTGGCATAGAAGTTGAGAGCCACCGTCACCTTCACTGCCACCGACAGACGTCCTGCTCCTCAGCTGTGGCTGCAGATCTCGCTGAAGCAAGTGGCAGATCTCTGTGACCACCTCCCTTCTGAATCGCAGCCTCCGAACACAATGCTCCTCAGACATATTCAGATATGAGAACTGCTGGCGGTATACCCTGGGTGGGTAAGGCCTCCTTTGCCGACGCCTGTTGGCCCTTCTCCGTCTGGCCATGACTGGCACGACGTCTCTGAGCCCTCTGAATGCAATCCAGTAAGCCAACGTTTGCACCCATTGCAGCCCCCATTAGATGTATCGAATTAATGCTATGGCACTGAAAGTTAATTACAAGTGCAAAGCTCTGGCCTGAAGCCAGAAGTACCTGTGCGAGTGTTGATTCAAACCAGAAAGCTCTCTCCCTTTGTCTCTCTCCAAATATCAGTGGGAGTGGAGCAAAATGGCTGACATTTATACTGTAGGAGGAGTCTCCTTTAATTAGCGCCCCCCGCAGCGACTGGGAACCGTTCCACTTTACCAGTCGCTGAGGGCGCCAGACGCACAATAGGCCGGCGCCACTGAATTTCCGGGTCAGGGCGCACAAAGGGCGTTGCACCATGAAATGACGTCAGGATCTGCGCGCGCAGCTGAGCGCGCGCAAAGGTTTTGCGCCGCCGCTAAATCGTTACTAAATTTCGCGAGAGGTGCAGATCGCGCCGCGCCCGGTCGCTAGCCGCTTAGCACCCCACTTCTCTCCCTCTTAAGGCGCTAGCGGCTGGCGCAACCAACTGAATTTCTAGGCCTTACAGTTTAGTTTACATTATGATGAAATAGGTAACTGTTAAATGCCTTTTTCAGTTACAAACCATATTTTGCATCATAGAAATTTCAATTACTGGCAGACAAAAATGTTTCAAAAGGTGCTTTGAGTGATTCAATTGTTTCCCCTTTCATTGGTAGGTTCTCCTGACTGGTCATTCATGATTGGTTGATTCATAAGTCACTAGCAGCTTTCTAGCCACTTTCCTCTTTGGATTCCCTACTTCTTCAATTCTGAATTGTTGCTGTTTTAATTTCAGTCAATCAACAAAATGTGACAGCAAAAGTTTGACATGTACAGGTGGTGTATGGTGGACTCAATTTTAATATATTACTAGGTGATGTCTCACGGTGCTGCTCAGGGCGAGTAAGAAGATTTAGAAGAAGCCAAGTAATATTATCAGGAATAACTACTTAGCAGCATTGGGAGGAGTCCCAAGGTCTGGCAGCACTGGAAAAGGGACGCAGAGCCTGGGAGCACTTTGAAGAGGAGCTCTGGAGGCAATAGGCAGCTCTCGCAATGCAAGAACCTGCGATCTGAGAGCAGTGATGAGGGCCTCAAGGTCTGAAAACAGTGGGATCCTGTGAGTAGAACATGGAGAAACATCCAGGGGTTTGTGAAAGGGATCCCAGAATCTGATAAGTGGATGATCACAGAACCTAGGACAACTGGAAATGGTGGTCCAGGAACGATGGGGGGGGGGGGAGGAAATCAGAATTTGGCAGCTGTGAGGGGGAGGGAGCCAGAGAAGAATGATGCCTGAAATAACAACAGAAAATGCTGGAAAAACTCAGGAGGCCAGGCAACATCCGCGGAGAGAGAAACAGAGTCAACGTTTAGGGTCGAAACCCTTCTGCAGAACTGAGAGAAAAAGGCAAGAAATGAAAAGATTAAAAGGCAGTTTGGGGGCTGGGAAATGGGGGAGGGGATGAATGAAGAGACATTAAGAGATATTCAAGGTGAGACGAGATAGTAATAGGACAGGTAAAGAAACAGACAATGGCTCTAGATGAAGTGTGAAATGCGCTGGCAGAGTGAAAGACAGCTGCTATGTGGGAGAGAGAGGAAAAAAAAGGAAAAGGCACAAACCAAAAGTGTGGATAAAAAATATAAAAATAATAGGGGCCGAGGTTATGATCTGAAATTGTTGAACTCTATATTGAGTCCGGAAGGCTGTAAAGTGCCTAATCGGAAGATGAGGTGCCGTTCATCGAGTTTACGCTGCCTGAATGATGCCTGAACTGCCTTCAGTCCCATTCAGATCATCAGGTGTACCCACCACTGCTTTGCTGCCTGTGAGCTTCCTTCCCAATCTATCTACGAGCCCCAGGAGAATGGTGCCTGAACTGCCTTGAACCACGTTGAGATCGTTGGGTTTCCCCACCACTGCATTACCATCCATCAGCCTCCTTGCCAACCATCCCCTCTTTTTTCCATTGTCAGCTGGTTCCTGCCTTTGAGCTCCTGTCTCAATGCACTATTAGTGTGTTTGGTAACTTATACTTGGGTTCAAGTCCCACTCGAGAAGCTTGAGCACAAAAATCTAGGCTGACATTCCAGTGCAGTACTGAGGAAGTGCTGCACTGTCAGAGGTGCCGTCTTTCGGATGAGACATTAAACCGAGGCCCGGTCTGCCCTCTCAGGCGGACGTAAAAGATCCCATGGCACTATTTTGAAGAGGAGCAGGGGAGTTATCCCCGGTGTCCTGGCCAATATTTATCCCTGAATCAACATTACTAAAACAGATTATCTAGTCATTGTCACATTGCTGTTTGTGCGAGCTGGTTGTGCGCAAATTGGCTGCTGCGTTTCATACATTACAACAGTGACTACACTTCAAAAAAAAGTACCTCATTGGCTGTATGGCACTTTGGGATGTGCGGTGGTCATGAAAGGTGCTATATAAATGCAAGTCTTTCTTTCTTTATACTGGTCTTCAATTAACATAAATGTCAATAAACATAAATTCCATTTAAAATTTTCAAGCGTTCATTATTTATACAGCTTCCAAGTTGTATAGGTTTTTTCAACTTGACTTGACTTTCTCAGGAGGTAAAATTATCCAGAAGAATTTAGAGCCAATACAAGGGAAATGCTTACATAGAAACATAGAAGACAGGAGCAGGAGTAGGCCATTCGGCCCCTCGAGCCTGCTCCGCCATTCAATGCGATCATGGCTGATCATCCAAATTCAGTACCCTGTCCCTGCTTTCTCCCCATACCCCTTGATCCCTCTAGCCTTAAGAAATATATCTAACTCCTTCTTGAATATATTTAATGAATTGGCCTCTACTGCCTTCTGTGATAGAGAATTCCACAGGTTCACCACTCTCTGGGTGAAGAAATTCCTCCTCATTTCTGTCCTAAATGGCTTACCCCTTATCCTTAGACTGTGACCCCTGATTCTGGACACCCCGACCATCGGGAACATCCTTCCTGCATCTAGTCTGTCCAGTCCTGTCAGAATTTTATAAGTTTCAATGAGATCCCCTCTCATTCTTCTAAACTCCAGCGAGTATAAGCCCAATCGACACAATCTCTCCTCATACGTCATTCTTGCCATCCCAGGTATCAGCCTGGTGAATCTTCACTGAACTCCTTCAATGGCAAGAACATCCTTCCTCAGATAAGGCGACCAAAACTGCACACAATACTCAAGGTGTGAGTCTCACCAAGGCCCTGTACAACTGCAGCAAGACATCCTTGTTCCTGTACTCAAACCCTCTCGCTACGAAGGCCAACATACCATTTGCCTTCTTAACCGTCTGCTGCACCTGCATGCTTACCTTCAGCAACTGGTGCACAAGGACACCCAGGTCTCGTTGCAATTCCCCTTCTCCCAATCGATTGCCATTCAGATAATAATCTGCCTTCCTGTTTTTGCCACCAAAGTGGATAACCTCACATTTATCCACATTATATTGCATCTGCCATGCTTCTGCCCAATCACCCAACCTGTCCAAATCATCCTGGAGTTTCTCGGCATCCTCCTCACAGCACACACGCCCACCCAGCTTTGTGTCGTCTGCAAACTTGGAGATAGTACATCTAGTTCCCTCGTCTAGATCATTAATATATAGTGAATAGCTGGGGTCCTAGCACCGATCCCTGCGGTACCCCACTAGTCACTGCCTGCCACTCGGAAAAAGACCCGTTTATCCCAACTCTTTGCTTCCTGTCTGCCAACCAGTTCTCTATCCAAGTCAATACCTTGCCCCCAATCCCATGTGCCTTAACTTTACACGCTAATCTCTTATGCGGGACCTTATCGAAAGCCTTCTGAAAGTCCAAATACACCACATCCACTGGTTCTCCCTTATCTATTTTACCAGTTACATCGTCAAAAAATTCCAGTAGTCAAGCACGATTTACCTTTTGTAAATCCATGTTGACTTTGTCCGATCCTGTCACTGTTTTCCAAGTGCTCTGCTATTACATCTTTTATAATGGACTCTAGCATTTTCCCCACTACTATGATTGACATGGAATATAGCCTATTAGGAGGTACTCCATAATTAAAATTTGTTTTCCTCCTATGTTTAGATCACTTGGGGGGAAAAAAATTAAAACTTTCTTCAACTTTTCCACTGAGAACAAAACATTTGTGATAAACCATCCCTTTTTTGTAAATGTCAACAAAAGAAAACACAGGTGTCAAAAATTGAACAGTTCATAACATTAGAAATAGGAGCAGGAGTAGGCCATACGGCCCGTCGAGCCTGCTCCGCCATTCAATAAGATCATGGCTGATCATTCACCTCAATTCCACATTCCCGTCCTATCTCCATGTCCCTCGATTCCCCTAGAATCTAAAAATCTATCTCAGCCTAGAATATCCTCAAAGACTCAGCATTCACAGCCCTCTGGGGGCAGAGAATTCCAAAGATTCACAACCCTCAGTGAAGAAATTCTTCCTCATCTTGGTCTTAAATGGCCTACCCCTAATCCTGAGACTATGCCCCCTAGTTCTAGACACTCCAGCCAGGGGAAACAACCTCTCCGCATCTACCCTGTCAATCCCCTTCAGAATCTTGTATGTTTCAATGAGATCACCTCTCATTCTTCTAAATTCTAGAGAGTATAGGCCATTCTACACAATCTCTCATCATAGGACAGCCCCCTCATCCCAGGAATCAATCTACTCAGAGTCATAACGGCACAGGAGGCGGCCATTTGGCCCATCAAGTCTGTGCCGGCTCACTGTAGAGCAATCCAGTCAGTCCCATTCCCCCGCTCTATCCCCATAGCCCTGCAAGTTTATTTCCCTCAAGGGCCTATCCAGTCTCCCCTTGAAAACACCGAGTGTCTCTGCTTCCACCACTTCCATCGGCAGCGAATTCCAGGTCATCGCCACTCGTTGTGTAAAAAAGTTTTTACTCACATCCCCCCCTGTATCTTTTGCCCAAAATCTGTGTCCCTTAGTCCTTGTACCATCAACTAGTGGGGACAGCCTTTCCCCGTCTAGCCAAACCCGTCACAATCTCGTACACCTCTATCAAATCACCCCTCAACCTCCTTTGCTCTAATGAAAACAAATCCAGCTTTTCAAACCTGTCCTTGTAGCTAAGATTCTCCCATCCCCAGAACCATTCTGGTAGATCTCCTCTGCACCCTCTCAAGGGCCTTCACATCCTTCCTAAAGTGTGGTGACCAGAACTGGATGCAATACTCCAGTTGTGGCCTAACCAGCACTTTATAAAGGTTCAGCATAACTTCTCTACTTTTGTACTCAATACCTCTATTTATGAAGCCCAAGATCCCATAAGCTTTGGTAGCCACTCTCAATATATCCTGCCACCTTTAGTGACCTATGCACATTAACTCCTAAGTCCCTCTGTCCCTGCACACTCTTTAAAAAACTGTGCCACTAAGTATATATTGCCTCGCCCTGTTCCTTCTGCAAAAATGCATCACCTCACACTTCTCTGTATTAAATTCCATCTGCCACTTGTCTGCCCATTCTGCTAGTCTTTCTATGTCCTGTTGCAGTCGATTGGCATCATCCTCACCGTTTGCCACACCCCCAAGTTTGGGGTCATCGGCAAATTTAGAAATTTTACTCTGTGTTCCAATATCTAGGTCATTTATATACATATCAAAAAAAGCTGTGGCCCCAGCAGTGACCCTTGGGGAACACCATTGTCTACCATCCTCGAGTCTGAAAAACAACCATTTAGCACAACTCGCTGTTTTCTATCCTTAAGCCAATTCCTTATCCAAGCTGCCACTGACCCACCTATTCCATGAGCCTCAATTTTGTTAACCAGCCTTCTATGTGGTACTTTGTCAAACACCTTCTGAAAAACCATGTAGACAACATCCATTGCATTCCCTTCATCAATCCTCTCTGTTACTTCATCAATAAATTCAATTAGATTAGTCAAACACGATCTGCCTTTTTCAAACCCGTGTTGGCTCTCCTTAATTAGCTTAAACCTCTCCAAATGCCCGTTAATTTTTTCCTTGATTATTGTTTCTAAAACCTTACCCACCACTGATGTTAAACTGAACGGCCTGTAGTTACTTGGATTGTCCTTACACTCTTTCTTGAACAATGGTGTCACATTTGCCACTTTCCAATCCTCAAGCACCTCCCCCGCATCTAGGGAAGATTGGAAAATTATGGCAAGCCCTTCCGCTATCGCCTCCCCCAATTCCCTTAGCAACCTGGGATGCAAGCCATCTGGGCCAGGCGATTTGTCCACTAAGCATACCCAGCCTTTCTAGTACATCCTGTCTATCAATTTTCACCCCTTCCATTGCTTCTACCTTTTTGACTTCTACCGATATTTTGTCAGCATTCATCTCCTTAGTGAACACCGATACAAATTACAGGAAACTTTCTGGTATCCGGCACGGACGGGACCGAGCTGGTGCCGGTCTATCAACAATGCTGGAGAATCGAGCGCTATAGTTAAAACATACGGAGCTCATCTAGCAACAAACCCTGTTGCTTAGCAACAGCTTCAAAACAATCAGCACAGCTTGCAAGTGTCTCTGTAGCTTAGCAACAGCTTCAGTTAGATGCTTGCACAGCCAGAAATGAATAAAAAGTAACAAAGTTTTTAAAAAAGTTATCTGAACCGACTGCTGAATTTTGCCGGTTAACCGACATTTCCGGTTATTTAGTGGCCGGTTAATCGAAAGTTTCCTGTACTCATCGAGTATTCTTGCCTTGCCCTGTGCCCCCTAAGCATATATCATCTTCTTTGTCTCTAATAGGCCCCACCCTGCCTCTTAGTACCCACTTACTGTTTACATGCCAGTAGAAGATTTTTGGGTTCCCTTTTATGTTAACCACCATTCTATTCTCATATTCTCTCTTTGCCCATCTTAATTTCATCTTCACATCCCCTCTCAACTTAATGTATTTGGTCTGGTTCTCCCTTGAAAAATTCACCTGACATGCATCATACACCCCCTTTTTTTGTTTCATCATCTTCTCTATCTCCCTCGTCATCCAAGGAGCCCTTGCTTTGGTTCCCTTACCCTTCCCTCTTGTTGGAATGTACCTAGCCTGTGCTTGGAACATCTCCTCCTTAAAGATCACCCATTGTTCCAGTACAGTTTTTCCTGTCAGTTTTTGGTTCCATTTTACCCTGGCTTGATCCTTTCACATCCCACTGAAGTTGGCCTTATTCCAGTTTAGAAGTTCCACTCTAGATTATTCCTTGCTCCTCTCCATTGCTAATCTAAATCTGATGCTAATCTAAATCTGATGATATGATGATCACTTGTACCCAAGTGTTCTCCCAGGCACTTGGTCGACCTGGCCCACCTCATTCCCCAGCACCAGATCCAACAATGCCTCTTTCCTAGTTGGGCCAAGAACACGTTGGTCA
Source organism: Somniosus microcephalus (assembly GCF_052327205.1). Lineage (NCBI taxonomy): Eukaryota > Metazoa > Chordata > Chondrichthyes > Squaliformes > Somniosidae > Somniosus > Somniosus microcephalus. The sequence goes on from NC_140991.1 coordinate 72,866,465, forward strand.
AGGAAATTCTCCTGAACACATTTCAGAAATTCCTCCCCCTCCTTTCCCTTTGCCCTAGCCTTATCCCAATCGATATTTGGGTAATTAAAGTCTTCCAATATTACCACTCTATAGCTCTTGCATATCTCTGATTTCGCTGCAGATTTGCTCTACCTCCCTCTCACTATTTGGAGGCCTGTAGAATACCCCAATAGCGTGATCACACGCTTTTTGCTCCTCAACTCTAACCAAATGGATTCTGTCCTTGTCCCCTCAAGAACATCCTCCCTTTCCAACACTACAATGTCTTCCTTAATCAGCACTGCCACCTCACCTCCCTTTTTTCGTTCCCTATCTTTTCTGAACACCTTGCACCCTTGAATATTAAGTGCCCAGTCCTCACCGTTTTTAAGCCACGTTTCCGTTATTGCCACAACAGCATATTGCCACACGGCTAATTGTGCTTGTAGCTCACCAACCTTATTCACCACACTTTGTGCATTTACATACATGCATTCTAAACCCATTTTTGAATTTTTCGTAGTCTTTCTTAGTCTAGTGAACCTTCATTGCAGCACCTCCAAGGCAAGTATATCCTTCCTTAGACCAAAACTGTGCACAGAACACCAGGTATTGTCTCACCAAGGCCCTGTACAATTGTAGCAAGACTTCCTTACTCTTATACTCCAACCCCCTTGTAATAAAGGCCAACATGCCATTTGCCTTCCTTATTGCTTGCTGTACCTGCATGCTAGCTTTCGGTGTTTCTTGCACGAGGACACCCAAATCTCTCTGAATATCAACGTTTGAAAGTTTCTCAACATTTAAAAAATATTCTGTTTTTCTATTCTTCCTCTCAAAGTGAATAACCTCACATTTCCCTACATTATACTCCATCTGCCACCTTACTGCCCACTCACTCAGTCTATATATATCTCTTTGCAGACTGTGTTCTCCTCGCAGCTTACTGTCCCACCTAGCTTTGTATCATCAGCAAACTTGGATACATTACACTCGGTCCCTTCATCTAGGTCATTAATATAGATTGTAAATAACTGAAGCCCCAGCACGGATCCTTGCGGCACCCCACTAGTAACAGCCTGCCAACCTGAAAAAGATCCATTTATCCCTACTCTCTATTTTCTGTCCATTAACCAATCCTCTATCCATGCTGTTATCTTACCCCCAACCCCATGAGCCCTAATCTTGTGTAATAATCTTTTATGTGGCACCTTATCGAATGCCTTTTGGAAATCCAAATATACTACATCCACTGGTTCCCCTTTATCTACCCTGCTAATTACATCCTCAAAAAACTCTAATAAGTTTGTCAAACACGATTTCCCTTTCATAAAACCATTTTGACTCTGCCTAATCATGTTATGATTTTCTAAGTGCCCCGATACCACTTCCTTAACAATGGATTCCAGCATTTTCCCGACGTCAGGCTAACTGGCCTGTAGTTCTGTTTTCTCTTTCTCTCCTTTCTTGAATACTGGTGTGACATTTGCGACCTCCCAATCTGCTGGGACCATTCCAGAATCTAGGGAATTTTGGAAGATCAAAACCAATTCATCCACCACCTCTTCAGCCACCTCTTTTAGGAGCCTAGGATGTAGGCTGTCAGGTCCAGGGCATTTGTCGGCTTTTAGTCCCATTAGTTTCTCTACTTATATTAATTACGTTCCTCACCCTCATTAGACCCTTGGTTCCCCACCATTTTTGGTATGCTTTTTGTATCTTCTACTGTGAAGACAGATACAAAATATTTGTTTAACATTTCTGCCATTTTCTTATTCCCCATAATAATTTCTCCTGTCTCAGCCTCTAAGGGACCAACGTTTACTTCAGCTACTCTCTTCCTTTTTACTTGTAGAAGCTCTTACAATCTGCTTTTATATTTCTTGCTAGTTTTCTCTCATTCTATTTTTTCCCCTTTTTAATCAATTTTTTGGTCATCCTTTGCTGGTTTCTGAAACTCTCCCAATCCTCAGGTTTACTACTATTCTTCGCAACATTAGAAGCTTCTTCTTTCAATCTAATGCTATCTTTAACTTCTTTAGTTAGCCACAAATGGATCACTTTTTCCATGGAGTTTGTGTTTCTCAATGGAATGTATTTTTGTTGAGAATTATAAAATAATTCTTTAAATGCTAGCCACTGCTTATCTACCGCCATACCTTTTAATCTATTTTTTACAATCTACCTTAGCCAACTCGCCCCTCATACCTATGTAATTGGCTTTATTTAAGTTTAAGACTCTAGTTTTGGACTTAAGCAAGTCACTCTCAAGCTTAATGTGAAATTCTATCATATTATGATCACTTTGCCCCAGAGGGTCATTTACTAGGAGACTACTAATTAACCCTGTCTCATTACACAATACCAGATCTAAAATAGACTGTTCCCTGGTTGGTTCCATAACACATTGTTCTAGGAAACTGTCCCGAATGCATTCCATGAACTCGTCCTCCAGACTACCTTTGCCAATTTGTCCAGTCTATAAGAAGATTAAAGTCCCCTACGATTATTGCATTACCTTTGTTACAAGCTCTTACTATTTCTTGATTAATATTCTGTCCAATGATATAACTACTGTTAAGGGGGCCTTTATACTACTCCCACCAGTGTTTTCTGCCCAGTAAAGGAGCAGCTGTGAATATTCTAAATGCAAATCTTAGCTGAAATAAAACATTGAGAAAAGAAAGAAAGAAAGACTTGCATTTATATAGTGCCTTTCAGGACCTCAGGACATCCCAAAGCGCTTTACAGCCAATGAAGTATTTTTTGAAGTGTTGTCACTGTTGTAATGTAGGAAACACGGCAGCCAATTTGCACACAGCAGCAATGTGATAATGACTAAATAATCTGTTTTTGTGATGTTGATTGAGGAATAAATAATGGCCAGGACACCAGGGATAGCTCCCTTGCGCTTCTTCAAAATAGTGCCATGGGATCTTTTACGTCCACCAGGTGGGGCCTCTGTTTAACGCCGCATCCCAAAGACGGCACCTCAGACAGTGCAGCACTTCCTCAGTACTGCACTGGAGTGCCAGCCTAGATTCTTGTGCTCAAGTCTCTGGAGTGGGACTTGAACTCGCAGCCTTCTAACTCAGAAGCGAGTATGCTACCAACTGAGCCATGGCTGACGCCAATATAATAAAAAATATAATGGCCAGCTCATCTCTTGGAAAATCAAAGAAACTTAGAAATTCTCACAGGATGAAGAGAGAGAAACCTTCTACGTCAACTCAGAGAAACCTTTGCCAGGAAATTCTGCCAATTGCACATGCTCAGAATGATTAAGTCGCTGAAAATGGTTGGGCCAAGGACATTTCCCTGCAGACCTCTTGTACTTTCAAATCATGACTTGGATGAAGGAAGAGAGAGAGTTGGGTTTATAAGTTAGGAGGCAAAAGTAAGTTGTAAAGATGGTAGTAGGGAGTTACAAAAGGGACATGTACAGGCCAAGGTGAATGGGCAAAACTATAGCAGATGGAGTTCAATGTGGGGAAGTGTGAGGTCATCCATTTTAGATCAGTGAAAGACAAATTGGAATATTTTCTTAATGGTGAGAGACTGGAAGATGTGGAGGAGCAAAGGGATTTAGGTGTCGATATAGACAAATCACTAAAAGCTAGTGCACAAGTACAAAATATAATCAAAAAAGGCTAATGTAATGTTGTCCTTTATCTCAAGGGGATTGGAATATAAAAAAAGTGTGATACTTCAGTTGTACAGAGCCTTGGTCAAATCCCAACTGAAGCACTGCATTTAGTTTTGGACACTGAACCTCAGGAAAGAGGTTCAGAGAAGACAATATTCACTACAGTTAACAGGTCATGGATAGACACTCAATCTCTAGCATTATAAATTGCATTGATAATTTGACAAGCATCAGTGTGACTGCACAACAGAAAGCTAGAAGAAGTTGTCCTTTTATCTAGCTTGGCCCTTTACCATCTGTTTTTCCCAGCCTCCTTTGTTTTTACAGCTGGTCTAAAGCACTATACTCTGCTTGCTGCTTTCAGACCATAAACAAAAAGACTATCAACTACGAAAGACTTTGTTTTTAAAAGTTGCTAATGACCAGTCAGAAGTAGAAGTGTAAAGTTCACGTCGAAATGCGCAATATTTTCTTCAGCACGGCGAAGACTGAGAGGTAGCGAGAGAGAGAGAGGTAGCGAGAGAGAGGTAGCGAGAGAGAGAGAGAGAGAGAGAGAGAGAGAGAAACTTGTATTTCCAAAAAAAAACACAGGCACTTCTTTCAAGAATGAAACCACACAAGGCCATTTAAAGAAGACGGCGACGACTTGCATTTATATAGCGACTTTCACGACCACCGGACATCGCAAAGCGCTTTACAACCAATGAAGTATTTTGGCGTGGAGTCACTGTTGTGATGTGGAAAACGCGGCAGCCAATTTGCGCACAGCAAGTTCCCACAAACAGCAATGTGATAATGACCAGATAATCGGTTTTTGTTATGTTGATTGAGGGGTAAATATTGGCCAGGACACCGGGGATAACTCCCCTGCTTCCTCAAAATAGTGCCATGGGATCTCTTACATCCACCCGAGGGCAGACGGGGCCTCGGTTTAACATCTCATCCGAAAGACGGCACCTCCGACAGTGCAGCACTCCCTCAGCACTGCACTGGAGTGTCAGCCTAGCTTTGTGTGCTCAAGTCCCTGGAGTGTGACTTTGAGGGTATCTAAAAAAAGATAGGCATTGGATAGTCACTTAGAGTTCCCCCTCATCGGCACCTTTGCTTTCTCATTTACATGCTGCAACTCTGGAACACCACAGGGTCATTAAGAAGATAGGAATTAGGAGGAGGAGTAGGCCATATAGCCCCTCAAGCCTGCTCCACCATTCAATAAGATCATGGCTGATCTTCAACCTCAACTCCACCTTCCTGCCCGATCTTATACTATATTGCCGAAATTATATTGAGGAACAAGGAAATGGCAGAGACTTTAAACAAATATTTTGTTCACAGTAGACGACACAAAAAGTATACTAGAAATAGTGGGGAACCAAGGGGCTAATGAGAGCGAGGAACTTAAAGTAATTAATATCAGTAGAGAAAAAATACTTGAGAAACTAATGGGACCGGAAGGAGCGGACCTGGAGGGAGCACAGCAAGAGCGGAGCAGTTAAATGGAGCAGCAGCAACTCCACAGAGGCAGTTTTTGAAAAAGTGACGTCAGAGTAAAAAAAAGTGCTATCGGCATAAGGGAAGCTGATTGGTGAGTAGCTGGGGATTGTTTTTTTGTTAAGTTTTAAGTTTATTTCTGCTGGGTTAGTTCTTAGTCTATTAAATAAAGGCATGGCAGGGCAGTTCAGTCCCATGGAGTGCACATCCTGTGCCATGTGGGAAGTCCTGGATGCTTTGCATGGCCTGGACGACCACATGTGCGGGAAGTGTCACCAGCTATAGCAACTCGAGCTCCGGGTTTCGGAGCTTGAGCGGCGGCTGGAGTTACTGCGATGCATCTGCGAGGCTGAGAGTTACGTGGATAGCACATCTCCAGAGGTGGTCACCCCGCAGCTTAAGAGTATGCAGGCAGAGAGGGAATGGATGACTGCCGGGCAGAAGAGGAGGACCAGGCAGGTAGTGCAGGAGTCCCCAGAGTGCATCACGCTCGCCAACCAGTATTCTGTTGAGTACTGGTGAGGGCGGTGGTTCCCCTGGGGAGTGCAGCCAGAGTCAAGTCCACGGCACCACGGGTGGCTCAGCTGCACAGGGGGAAGGAGGAAAAAGAGTGGAAGAGTAATAGTGGTAGGGGATTCAATAGTTACAGGAGCAGACAGGCGTTTCTGTGGCAGTAGACGTGACTACAGGATGGTATGTTGCCTCTCTGGTGCCAGGGTCAAGGATGTCACTGAGCGGCTGTAGGGCACTCTTGAGGGGGGAGCGTGAACACCAGAGATCGTTCTCCATATCGGTACCAAAGACATAGGCAGAAAGAGGGATGAGGAGTTTAAGGAGCTAGGAGAGAGATTAAAAAGCAAGACGTCAAAGATAGTCATCCCTGGATTACTTCCAGTGCCACATGCTAGTGCGTACAGGAATAGGAGGATAGAACAGATGAATGCGTGGCTGGAGAGATGGTGCAGGAGGGAGGGATTTAGATTCCGGAGGCATTGGGACTGTTTCTGGGGATGGTGGGACATGTACAAGCCGGACAGGTTACAGCTCAACAGAGCCGGGACCAATATTCTCACGGGGAGGTTTGTTAGTGCTCTTGGGGAGGGTTTAAACTAGCTTGGCAGGGGAATGGGCACCAGCATATTAGGAGCAGAAAAGAGGAATAAGGTGCATAAAAGAGTGAGTCTGTTGGATAGTGCTAGAGGCAGTAGTGGTACCATATTAGATAAGAGCAGACCAAGAAAGACTACGAAAAATTCAAAAATGGGTTTAGAATGCATGTACGTAAATGCACAAAGTGTGGTGAATAAGGTTGGTGAGCTACAAGCACAATTAGCCGTGGGGCAATATGATGTGGCAATAACGGAAGCGTGGCTTAAAAACTGTGAGGACTGGGCACTTAATATTCAAGGGTGCAAGGTGTTCAGAAAAGATAGGGAAGGGAAAAAGGGAGGTGGGGTGGCAGTGCTGATTAAGGAAGACAGTGTAGTGTTAGAAAGGGAGGATGTTCTTGAGGGGACAAGGACGGAATCCATTTGGTTAGAGTTGAGGAACAAAAAGGGTATGATGATGCTATTGGGGGTATTCTGAAGGCCTCCAAATAGTGAGAGGGAGATAGAGGAGCAAATCTGCAAGGAAATCGCAGAGATATGCAAGAGCTATAGAGTAGTGATATTGGGGGACTTTAATTACCCAAATATCGATTGGGATAATGCTAGGGTAAAGGGAAAGGAGGGAGGAATTTCTGAAATGTGTTCAGGAGAATTTCCTTGACCAACGTGTTCTTCGCCCAACCAGGAAGGAGACATTGCTGGATCTGGTGCTGGGGAATGAGGTGGGCCAGGTCGACCAAGTGTCTGTGGGAGAACACTTGGGTACGAATGATCATAAGAACATAAGAAATAGGAGCAGGAGTAGGCCAATCGGCCCCTCGAGCCTGCTCCGCCATTCAATAAGGTCATGGCTGATCTGATCCTAACCGCCAATCTACTATCACTGAACCATCTCCTGAATCTAACAGAATTAGACACACGAAATAGGAGCAGGATCAGGCTACACGGCCCCTGGGCCCGCTCCGCTACCCACAGGGCCATGACCGATCCGAACCTAGACTCATGTCCAAATTCCTGCCCGCTCCCCATAACCCTTTACTTCTAGGAAACTGTCTATTTCTGTTTTAAATTTATGTAATGATGTAGCTTCTACAGCTTTTTGGGGCAGCATATTCCATGGACCTACCACCCTCTGAGTGAAGTAGTTCCTCCTCATCTCAGTTTTGAAAGAGCAGCCCCTTATTCGAAGACTATGCCCCCTAGTTCTAGTTTCACCCATCATCGGGAATATCCTCCCCGCATCCACCCGATCCAACCCCTTCACAATCTTATATGTTTCAATAAGATCGCCTCTCATTCTTCTGAACTCCAATGAGTAGAGTCCCAATCTACTCAACCTCTCCTCATACGTCCATCCCCTCATCCCCGGGATTAACCGAGTGAACCTTCTTTGTGCTGACTCGAGAGCAAGTATGTCTTTTCTTAAGTATGGACACCAAAACTGTATGCAGTATTCCAGGTGCGGTCTCACCAATACCTTGTACAACTGAAGCAATACCTCCCTATTTTTATATTCTATCCCCCTAGCAATGAAAGCCAACATTCCATTGGCCTTCTTAATCACTTGCTGCACCTGCATACTAACTTTTTGAGTTTCAGGCACCAGGACCCCCAGATCCCTTTGTACTTCAATGAGATCACCTCTCATTCTTCTAAACTCCAGAGAGTATAGGCCCAATCTACTCATGGGTCAGCTTCCAAATGTACATTGGCAACACTCAGCTCTACCTCGCCACGATTTCACCCAACCCAAGCACAAGACCATGCTGTCATAGTGCCTGTCTCACTTTAACCATCAATAAGCCATACTTTCCTCCAAATGAATATCAGTAAGACCAAAGCCATTGTTTTCAGGCTCCACCATGAACTCTGCTCCCCTCCCTGACTGCTCAGTCAGGATGAAGCAAATTGTGGGAACTTGAGTGCCCCATTTAACCCAAAACGGAGTTTTACATACCATATACAAACCATCACCAAAACCACTTACTTCCACCTTTCTGACACGGTCTGTCTCCACTCCTACATTACCCCCATTGCTGCTAAAACTCAACCACACTTTTCAGACTTGGGCCCTATTCAGTTGTAGCACTCTCACCTCTGAGTCAGAAAGTTGTGGCTTCAAGTCCCACTCCAGAAACTTGAGCACAAAATTTAGGCTGACACTCCAGTGCAGTACTGAGGGAGTGCGGCACTGTCGGATGAAATGTTAAACCGAGGTCCCGTCTTGCCCTCCCAGGTGGATGTAAAAGATCTCATGGCAGTGTCCCAGCGAACATTTATCCCTCATCCAACATCAAAAAAACAGATTATCTGGTCATTAACCAGATGTTTGTGGGACCGTGCTGTGCACAAATTGGCTGCCACATTTCCTACAGTACAACAGTGACTACACATCATATGCACTTCATTGTCTGTAAAGCGCTTTGGAACTTCCTGAAGTTGCGAAAGGCACTATATAAATGCAAATCTTCCTTTTTTAAAAAAAATTTGCCGGTCTCCCAAACTCCAACTTGTCCAAAACTCCACAAACGTATCCTGTCCCCCTTCCCTCTCTCCTTCCTTCTTGGGGGGGGGGGGGGGGGGGGGGGAGAAAGGAAGGAGAGAGAGAGAGAGAGAGAGAGAGAGAGACCGCTCCTCCGGTCGATGTGTTGCGGGCCGACCCCTGATGAGCGCCCGATCAGCTGAGCCGGAGCCCCCACACGCAGCGTAGCGCCTCAGGCCCGGCTGTCAGGCCGCGACTTACCTCAGCTGAGCTCCCGCTTCGGGAGAGAGAGAGGGAGAAAGAGAGAGAGGGAAGGAGGGAGAAAGAGAGGGAAGGAGGGAGAGAGAGAGGGAAGGAGGGAGAGAGAGAGGGAGGAAGGAAGGAAGGAAGGAAGGAAGGAAGGGAGGGAGGGAGGGAGGGAGGGAGGGAGGGAGGGAGGGAGGGAGGGAGGGAGAGAGAGAGAGAGAGAGAGAGAGAGAGAGAGAGAGAGAGAGAGAGAGAGAGAGGAGAGAGAAAAGGAGAGAGAGAGAGAGAGGGGAGGGAGGGAAGGACTTAGAGGCAGGCCGCGGTGACCGTGCGCGGCCTAGTGCTTCAGGCCCGGTCGGACTCTCGGGCCGCGACTCACCTCAGCTGAGCTCCCGCTTCAGGAGGGGGGGGGGGGGGGGGGGGGGGGGGAGGGGGGAAAGGAGAGAGAGAGAAATTCCTGTATCAATACCAATGATTCAACAATTTCCTCACCTCCATTACCATTTTTTTTAGCTTCAGGCCCAGCCGGTCTTCAATGGCCGCCACTCACCTCAGCTCAGCTCAGCTCCCGCTCGGCAGTTTGAAGGATTAGGCCCCGCCGACAAATGTCATGAAATGCCCCCAGTGTCCCCGTAGGATTGGTCAACCATCACGTCACTCAACGCTAATGAGCAGTAGGATTGGTCAACCGTTAATGAGCGGAGTTTGTCTGTTTTTTGAACGGTTTTTGTATACTGTCCGAACAATTTTTGTCTGACCAAAAAGTAAATACGCCTATCACACTCCCCTAATCATAACCTTTCTTTTGATATAACATATGTATAGGTACGCTCTATAACTTTTGAGTGAAGCCCGGACATACACACAGACAGACAGAGACAGAGACAACATTCCTCACATCAGTAGTTTTTACATCCCCAGCATCGAAGCTTTGACCACGCTCGATCAGCTCCGATGGACGGGTCACGTTGTCTGCATGCCCGATACGAGACTCCCAAAACAAGCGCTCTACTCGGAGCTCCGGCACGGCAAGAGAGCCCCAGGTGGGCAGAGGAAATGCTTCAAGGACACTCTCAAAGCTTCCTTGAAAAAGTGCAACATCCCCACTGACACCTGGGAATCCCTGGCCCAAGGCCGCACAAAGCGGAGGAGAAGCATCTGGGAAGGCGCCGAACACCTCGAGTCTCTTCACCAGGAGCAAGCGGAAGCCAAGCGCAAGGAGCACACGTCAACCCAAGCACCTCACCCACCCCTTCAACCACCGTATGCCCCACCTGTGACAGAGACTGCAGGTCCCGCATTGGACTCATAAGTCACCTGAGAACTAATTTTTAATGTGGAAGCAAGTCATCCTCGGTTCCGAGGGACGGCCTAAGAAGAGAAGAGTTTTTAAAGCAACATTTAATAAATGGTAGCTTAGCTCAGTCGATAGCGCTATCGCCTAATCAGAAAGTTGTATGGTCAAGCCCCACTACAGATTTGAACACAAGACTACCACTTCAGTACAGTGCTGAGTGCTGTATTGTTGGAGGTACTGTCTTTGGACGAGATGTTAAACCAAAGCCCTGTCTGCTTACTTCAAGTGGATATGAATGATCCTATGGCACTATTGGAGGAATAGGGAGTTGTTCTGGTGTCTAGCCCAACAATTCTCCCTCAACCAACGCGACCAAAAAAACGATTATCTGGACATTTATGTGCCATTTGTGGGACCTTGCTATGCATAACTTGGCTATTGTGTTTGCCTACATAAAAACAATGATTGCACTTCAAAATTAATAATTTTTTCTAAAATGCTTTGGGTTGCCTTGAGGATGTAATAAAGTACAATATAAATAAATGCAATTCTTTCAATGTGAGAATGAGGAAAGAATACAAATTAAGACCAAATTACTGGCGCGTTGATGCTGCAGTAAACACTTATCACAAACATTCCCAAACTATTTCAGTATGAACACATATGTGTGGGTATATTGATCCTACCTATACCCCGATTGACTAATAGTTAGTTATATACCACCAATAGCACCAGAGCTCAGTAGAGGGTAATGTTTAAACGCAAGGCTCATTAAAAATGTGCTTACTTAACAAATAAATCCAGATTTAAAGGAATACAGTCCACTGCTCTTAATTCAAAGTGGCTTAATTGAAATTATTTGATGGTTCACATTTTAGCATTAATTTCACAGTTTGTGGTGTTATTTACAATGCTTAATTTGAATTATTGGATAACTCAATTTTTACCAAGTTAATTATCAGCAATGGATTGTACTTGAGCACATAAATCTAGGCTGACACTCCAGTGCAGTGCTGAGGGAGTGCTGTACTGTCGGAGGTGCCGTCTTTTGGATGAGACGCTAAACCGAGGCCCCGTCTGCTCTCTCAGGTGGACGTAAAAGATCCCATGGGTAGGATTGATTGGGGAATGTCACTCAAAGGGTTGACGGTGGATAGGCAATGGCAAACATTCAAAGACCGCATGGATGAACTACAGAAGTTGTTCATCCCAGTTTGGGATGAGAATAAAACAAAAAGGGTGACTCAACTGCAGCTAACAAGGGAAATTAGGGATAGCATAAGATCCAAGTAGAGGGCATATAAATTGGCCAGAAAAAGCAGTAACCCTGAGGATTGGGAGCAGTTTAGGATTCAACAAAGGAGGACAAAGGGATTAATTAAGAAGGGGAAAATAGAATATGAAAGTAAGCTAGCAGGGAACATAAAAACTGACTAAGAGCTTTTATAGATATGTGAAGAGAAAAAGATTAGTGAAATCAAGTGTAGGTCCCTTGCAGTCAGAAGCAGGGGAAGTTATAATGGGGAACAAAGAAATGGCAGACCAATTAAATGCATATTTTGGTTCTGTCTTCACAAAGGAGGACACAAATAACCTCCCAGAGATGTTGGAGAACATAGGGTCTGATGAGAGGGAGGAACTGGAAGAAATCAGTATTTGTAGAGAAATGGGGTTAGGGAAATTGATGGGATTGAAGGCCGATAAATCCCCAGGGCCTGATAATCTACATCCTAGGGTACTTAAGGAAGTGGCCCTAGAAATAGTAGATGCATTGCTGATCATCTTCCAAAATTCGCTGGAATCTGGAACTGTACCCATGGATTGGAGGGTAGCTAATGTTACCCCACTATTCAAAAAGGGTGGTAGAGAGAAAGCAGGGAATTACAGACCGGTAAGCCTGACATCGGTAGTGGGGAAAATGCTAGAGTCCATTATAAAGGATGTAATAGCAGAGCACTTGGAAAACAGTGACAGGATCGGACAAAATCAACATGGATTTACAAAAGGTAAATCGTGCTTGACTAATCTACTGGAATTTTTTTGAGGATGTAACTGAGAAAATAGATAAGGGAGAACCAGTAGATGTGGTGTATTTGGACTTTCAAAAGGCTTTCAATAAGGTCCCGCATAAGAGATTAGCGTGTAAAGCTAAGGCACATGGGATTGGGGGCAAGGTATTGACTTGGATAGAGAGCTGGTTGGCGGTCAGAAAGCAGAGAGTAGGAATTAACGGGTCTTTTTCCGAGTGGCAGGCAGTGACTAGTGGGGTACCGCAGGGATCGGTCCTTGGACCCCAGCTATTCACAATATACATTAATGATCTAGATAAGGGAACTAGATGTAATATCTCCAAGTTTGCAGACGACACAAAGCTGGGTGGGCATGCGTGCATGCTGCGAGGAGGATAGAGAGAAACTCCAGGATGATTTGGACAGGTTGGGTGATTGGGCAGAAGCGTGGCAGATGCAATATAACGTGGATAAATGCGAGGTTATCCACTTTGGTGTCAAAAACAGAAAGGCAGACTATTATCTGAATGGCAATAGATTGGGAGAAGGGGAAGTGCACCGAGACCTGGGTGTCCTTGTGCACCAGTCGCTGAAGGTAAGCATGCAGGTGCAGCAGGCGGTGAAGGCGGCAAATGGTATGTTGGCCTTCATAGCGAAAGAGTTTGAGTACAGGAGCAAGGATGTCCTGCTGCAGTTGTACAGGGCCTTGGTGAGACCACACCTTGAGTACTGTGTGCAGTTTTGGTCGCCTTATCTGAGGAAGGATGTTCTTGCCATGGAAGGAGTTCAGCGAAGATTCACAAGGCTGATCCCTGGGATGGCAGGAATGACGTATGAGGAGAGATTGGGTCGATTGGGCTTATACTCGCTGGAGTTTAGAAGAATGAGAGGGGATCTCATCGAAACTTATAAAATTCTGACAGGTCTGGACAAACTAGATGCAGGTAGAATGTTCCCGATGGTCGGAGAGTTCAGAACCAGGGGTCATAGTCTAAGGATACGGGGTAAGCCATTTAGGACAGAGATGAGGAAGAATTTCTTCACCCAGAGTGGTGAACCTGTGGAATTCTCTACCACAGAAGGCGGTTGAGGCCAAGTCTTTAAATATATTCAAGAAGGAGTTAGATATATTTCTTAGAGCTAAAGGTATCAAGGGATATGGGGAGAAGGCAGGTACGGGGTACTGAGTTTGGATGATCAGCCATGATCTCATCGAATGACGGAACAGGCTCGAGGGGCCGAATGGCCTACTCCTGCTCCTATCTTCTATGTTTCTATGTTTCTATGTTACTATTTCAAAGAAGAACAGGGGAGTTACCCCTGGTGTCCTGGCCGATATTTGTCCCTCAATCAACATAACAAAAACAGATTATCTGGTCATTATCACATTGCTGTTTGTGGGAGCTTGCTGTGTGCAAATTGGCTGCCGCGTTGTCCACATTACAACAGTGACTGCACTCCTAAAGTACTTCATTGGCTGTAAAGCGCTTTGAGGCGTCTGGTGGTGGTGAAACATAGAAACTAGGAGCAGGAGTAGGCCATTCGGCCCTTCGAGCCTGCTCCGCCATTCAACGAGATCATGGCTGATCATCCAAACCCTAGCACCCGGTCTCTACACCGACAGCCATCCCACCCAAGCCCTTTCCCCGTAACCCCACATATTTAATCCCCCCTAACACGAAGGGCCAATTTTTATCATGGCCAATCAACCTAACCCGCACATCTTTGGACTGTGGGAGGAAACCGGAGCACCCGGAGAAAACCCACGCAAACACGGGGAGAATGTGCAAACTCCACACAGACAGTCACCCGAGGCTATATAAGTGCAAGTCTTTCTTTCTTTTTGATACCCATCACCATTTAAACATCTGTTGTCTAACTATTTATAAAGTAATAGTTTGGCATTGTTCGCATGCCATCTTTAAATTAACTTCTCCCCAAACACAGCATGTAAAAAATCTCAAATGATTCAGTGCCACAAAGTAGGGCTCCCATTATATTCCCTTGCTCAGTCTGCTAACAATCCCTAGAATATTAGCAAACATGTAGGGCATACACAATTTTCGGAGACACAGCCTCATATTTAAAAAGTTTTCAAGTATTAAAACACTGCACATAACATTTTTGTTCAAATTTGGAGATTACAATGCTAACAGGCAGTGCAAAGGTTCAAATTATTGGCACCATTTATCCTGAAAAATGGATGTAGAAGAGAGTACAGATTGTGAAGCAAGAAACAAAATTAAAATTTTAGATAGAAACTTAGTGGCTCTTGAAGTTTATCATGCTTAGTAACATAACGGGCCGGATATTCCGATGCCTACGTGTGTGTACGCGCTGTGTACACACCTGAAGGGACATCGGAAATGCCGGTTTCAGACATGTGAAGCGCATGCGCTGAAAACCGGCATTTCCGATCTGTCAAGAAGGCTCTTGACAGATCGGACACCTGCCCTAGAGAAGGGCCTCTGCGGGCGGATAGTTCTGCTTTCTGGAGCACCTCCGCCCGCAGAAAACCCTTAGAAATCTTACGCCTGGTAAAGGCCTGCTTTTACCAGCATAAGATTTGAAAAAAGTAAAAAAAATGTTTGTTTTTTTAATTCACTCATTTATCATTTAAAAATACTTTTAAAAAAGTTTATGTTTAGCCCCGTAAAAAACATTAATTATTTTTTTCAAAAAATTAAAATTTTGTATAAAATATTTAACTTATTGTAATTTCAACTAATTTTAAAAATGTGATTTAAAAAAAAAATTTCAGTTGATGTTTAAAAGTGTTTTTGGGGTGTTCGCCATTCATATATTTGACAGGTCTGTCCGTCAAGTGTGAAGGAAGGTTCCCTTCTTTGATTGGCTCCCCATGGCCCATGTGATCCCAGGGACACTTGCGAACTGCATGCGCCTCTGGGCTATGTAGACCCTACACATTTCGAGTTGGAGAGGCCCAGGAGCGGAAGTGTCCGGACCTCGGGAGCCCTCAGGTAAGTGCGTAGATTTTTTCCAGATCGGAGGCCTCTGCACGCAGGAAGCCTCCAATCAGAAACTACGGCCAAACATTTTTAGAACAAAAAATAATTTTAAATAACCAACTGGAGGTTTTTGTTTTACAAATAGATTTTATTTGAGCATACAATATTTATTTCAATATCCCTTTCCAACCAAGCAATGAGTAAGATCTAGCATGCAAGAATGGGAGCCCTATTCAATATTGATCAGGCAGCCTTATAGTCTGTTTAATCCACCAAAAGTTAGAATTGCTGTGGAAACTTAAGTTATTCAAATGTCAATTCTTTAATTTTTGATGCATTCTTTTTGGCTTCAGAAAGTTGCATTACAAGTGCACAACCATACTGGTCAGAAATCTGTGAATGCAGCCATTACCAATAGTGTCTTTTTTCCTCTCTTTATACCTTTCTCTCTCCGACACACATCCAAAACCCAACATAATTTGCCGCTGAAATTCCCAAGGATATTTGGACTTCTCATGCTTGTTCTGATTTGCTTTACAAAGAATCATGAAGCTGTTTTTGGTCTTGCTTAATTAGCACTCAGTTAAACAAAACAGGAAGTGATCTTTATAGTAACTCCACATTTAGGGACCTTTGAAAATTTGTTGTGAATACAATCAGTGTTGTCAATTGTCTTATTTACAAAATTGCACCCAAACCATTATACTTCAATGCTTTGACAACATGTATCTTGTGTGAATTTAATTTATCTCACATTGCTCCAAACATTACAATCATCTGTGCCACACCTGTAACTAACCAGTATTTCAGCTTTGTGTTTATATAACTCAAAATTCTCACTCCAGACACAACCCAAGTTTGGGAACACAAAAAATATCACTGCCTTTTTCACAGATCATGGGGACATATGAAATTAATATTTTACACCAATTATGATTTATTTAAACTCTAGTGACAACACTGCATAAACCCTGTCCCCTGTCCTTTTATATTGTCAGACATTTACGGTTCAAGCTGTAATACAGTCTACTTATGATAATTCAAGTTATTTTTTACTAAAAAATTGAATTATCCAATAATTTGAATTAAGTAACAAACATAGGAAAGTGTGAATATAATCCTAATTTTTTTTTTTTTTTAATTCAGATAATTTGAATTATTCAATGAATTGAGAAAACTGTTTAGTCACATAAGCTTTATGATTGGTTTCAAGTATTTGTGCCAATTTTTAATTATTTTATCATTAAATCATGCATTCTGGATCTACAACATTCTTTATAATTATTTTAAGTGCATGATGCCCCATCCTAAATCAGCGGTTTTCAATTTTTTTTCTAGCAAACTACAATTGATGAGTGTGATAAATCTGTTAGTCAATACCGGAAAACTAGCAAATATTTACATACTTTCACTTTATGCTTTCAAACATGCATTTAATAACCAGTCAGAACAAACAACATATTGCAAATTGTCAATGTGTTGAAATAAAGAGAGATGACTGTTACTCTAAGCATACCTTGTGGAAAAGGGCTCGCTGATGCTGTTGTAACAGATAGACAAGCTGAATTCTTTCCAATGCCTGATTTCCTTCCCCTCTGACTGGTGCCATGCCCTCCAGATTTCTTCTCTTTGACCTCCAAGCTTTTAACCTCAGCAACTTCATTGCCACTTGAAGGGTGAGTAGATACTTCCTGGAAATTTGCATTTGTAAATCGAGCAGTAGTTTCTTCCAACCTCTTCAAGGAGCCTGACATAAAGCCACTGCTAGTGCTTGTATAAGTCTAAACAGTTATGATTAGGAAAGGAAAGTACAGAGAACAAAAATATATTAGCTAATAAGAACAATATTTAGAGAACCACCAGTAGTTTGATGCCCCATAATATTGCATGCATAACAATCATGCAAACAACGAATGCATTCATCTCCACCAACTGTAGTAATGTTAGCAATTAGGATTTTAACAGCTACACTATAAAATATACTGTACATACATGCTTACAATAGATTCAACACTGACTTTATATTGCGAGATATTCGAATCCTTCTAACTCACTTGAGATGCACCCAATTGTATAGGCATTCCTATAGGTTTTAAAACTGCTTCTGTGTATTTACAAAATTGATATGCTTATATGTTATAATTATGGTCACTGTAATTGGAATACATGTGAACTGCCTAGTTATTTTAAATTTGAAATATCTCTGTTTTGGCATGCATTAGTAAAAGATATCGCAAACAATGATGCTGAATTATAGTTCCTCACCCCTCATTGGTGCTTGAAATGAGTTTTGTTCTTTCAGTTACCCACTTGTTACCAGAGGAAGATTTCAACACCAGAACCAAACTATGACACCCAATGAGCCTAGTATTTGATGAAAGGAAGTTACTTGTGGAGTCTGCTTAGGATCTGATGAAGTCACCTGAAGTAGTACAAGGTACCACAGTCCTCTCTGTGCACGTTTACAAATTAGACCAAGTGTCCACCTAGTTACTTTTACCCTTCAGTTTATAAAAGCAAGGAAGATGACATGTCTAACTTACTACTTCTACCACATTCAGAGGATCAAGTTCATGACAAACAGTTCAATTTATATGAAGGTTTTAAATCCTGATGACAAAATATTTTCAAGGCTTACTATTAAAAGTGAGACACAGCAGCAAAACCCGATTTATATTTGGAATTTCATACCATCATTAACCCAATATACTGATCTATTTGCATTTTAAAACACATTACCACTTACCTTTTCAGTTGTCACAGTGAGAGGTGGAACTGTAGATGGCAAATCCAAAGATTTTTTGATTTTTTGTTGTCTGTATTTGTCTCTGTCCTTCTGTTTCTGTAACAAAGAATTCATGAACCATACATGAACAGTCTTGAAGCATTCTTTTGTAAAACACTTACATTTCACATTGAAAGTATGAAAATTCACCATGTACAACTATATGAACTGTGTATTCAAAACTCTGCTGCCTGTATCCTACCCTACACCAAGTTGCACTTGTTCATCACCCCATCTTGCTAACCTACATTGGTTCCCCATCCCAACGCAGTTAGAATATAAAATTCTCACTCTTTTGTTTAAATCCTTCAATGGCCTTGGACTACTCGCCCTCCCCCCTACCCCCCCAATCTCTATAACCTCCTCTAACCCTACCGATCCCCCCCACCCCCCTGAACTTTCCATTCATCGGACTCCAGTTTCCTGTGCATCACCTTTTCCTTTGTCCCCCCATTGGCGGTCATGCCAACTAAACCCCACTCTCTGGAATTTTCTCCCTAAAAGACTCTGCCTCTTTGCCTCCTCTCCTCCTTTCCCTCCTCAAAGCCCATTTGTTCGCCTTTGACTCGGCATGTTAATTCTCACGTCTCTGTGATGTACCTTGGGACATTTTTCTATGTTAAAGGTGTCATATAAATGCAAGTTATTGTTAATCAAAGACAAGTGTATGGATTATCATTCACACTGTACTCCAAGTAAGACAAACCAAGCTGCTAACAGTGTAATCAAAACATTAGCATGTCAAAATATTTTGTCCCCTTCAAAGACATACTGTGGCAGTAAACCAAACATCGCTTTGGGCATTATGACTTTTAATGAAGGTGTAATCACATTATGAGTGTGTTTAAAACAGCTATGTGGAAGTAAACCAAAAAACATAAACGACAAACATTCCATTTTTGTTACAATTACTTGCAACTCATGAGGTAGACCGAAGAATGTAACAGAGCTGCATGCAAATTTAATTTAAAAATTGATTTTTTTTTTACATGCAAATATTTGGAGGGCTTTATTTTAAATAAAGCTAATAGAAACTCAATACAAATTGATAACATTTGAAAATGATACCAAACTCAGAGGGACAGTGAAGGAAAGACATTTATATAGCACCTTTCACAACCTCAGGACATCCCAAAGGGCTTTACAGCAAGTGAAGTGTAGTCACTGTTGTAAGTAGGAAACGGGGCAGCCAAGTTGCACATAGCAAGCTCCCACAAACAGCAACAAGATAATAACCTGATTTTTTTTTTTTTTTTTTTATAAATGGTGGTTGATTGAGGGATAAATATTGGCCAGGGGAGAACTCCCCTGCTCATCTTCAAAATAGTGCCGCAGGATCTTTTACGTCCATATGAGAACACAGACAGGGCTTCGGTTTAACTTCTCATCTGAAAGACGGCACCTCCAACAATGCAGCATTCCCTCTGTCCTGCATTTAAGTGTAGCCTAGATTTTGTGCTCAAGTCTCTGGAGTGGGACTTGACCCCACAATCTTCTGAGTCAGAGGCAAGAGTGGTACCAATTGAGCCACGGCTGTCACCAGTGAAAGGAAAAGAAGCAGCCTAGAAATTACAGAATGAGCTAAACAATATGCGAGTGGGATGAACAATGGCTGAAGAAATTTAATTCAGACAAATGTCAAGTATGCACATAGGAAGGAAAATGGGAGACATATATACTCCTTGAATGGTGTTGAAATAATGGTGAGGTTTAAAAGGGACCGAAGAGCTCTAGTAGACTAAACGTTCAACTAGTCCAACCAATGCAAAGCAGCAATTCACAAAGCTAGCTGAATGTTGAAGTCCATAGCCAAAACAGTAAAAGTTATGGTCAAAATATACAATGCTCTGGTCAAACCATACCTCAAGAACTGTGCCCAGTTCTAGTTGCAAAGAAATAAAGAGGACATTCAAGCACTGGACGCAGTACAGAGAAGAGCCATGAGGCTGATTCCTGTAAGTAGGGGTCTGATCTGAGATTGCAGAGACTTAGGTTTTTCAGCCTGGAAAGGGGACATCTTATTAGGAGGCATATAAGTAAACGGTATGGAAACAAAAACCAGAATATTACTTAAAAATAAACAAACAGTGAAAGGAGGACAAGGGGACCTAGGTCCAAACTAGCAAAATGTAACTAAGACCAATATCAAGACGTTCTTTCACAGAGAGTGATTAACATTTAGTATTGATTTCCAGGCAGAGTGGTGGAGGTGAAAATCCTGGAATAATTTAAGAAAAAAACATACAATTTGGGCAAGTGTATGACTATTCTGGATGTAGGGATTAAGATGGACTGAATGGCCTTCCTCATCTGGAAGTATCCTTATTATAAGGATCTTATGAAAACAGGTTGAATAGTAATCAAGTTAAAACCACTATGAAACAGCAAATGTGGAAAACATTTCCATAGTTCCCACTCCACACAAGCAAGATATCAGCAAACTGCCACTGTGCACTAAATTGCATCTTTAATCAGCAATTACTGAAATATAAATGCAACCCATTGCTACATATTTTAATTTAGAGTGACAATCAATGCAACTAACAACAGCCTAATTTACATCAAGACTAAGTATGAAGAGAATTTATTTACATGTTTCTGCACAATAAATTCAATTGAGGTGATGCACAGTGCTTCAAAGTGAAGGAAAGCATAGGGGATCACTTTCTGTTTTAAGAACTTCTCCTTTTAATGCTAGAAAAATGTACTTGCCAGATAACTCAACTTTTTTCAGTACTGTTGTGAAGGCACTTGAGCCTACCTCCTTAGCAGACCACTCTACTGATGTCAATTAGAGTGGTTTCATCACAAATGGCAAAAGATGTGATTTCAGAGAAATCCGAATGCTATTTCAGAGCCAGGCGAGCCTGGGAGCCATGTTACATGCTAGAAAATGTGCATTCCCAGGCTGCAGCATCATTTCCCAAGGTTATCTGGCTCCATAGCAATGCAGTCACTGCACAATTGGAGTCACCAGAGTTACCTAGCAGAGGGAAAACTTAGTTGAGGGTCTCCAGGTTGATGTTAAAATTGACATTTAAAAAAAAATTAAAATATCTGGTGAAGTATAATTTTCTTAAGAAACGGGTAGTACTTTGAACAGAAGTCATTCCTGACAAATCTTGCTAAGACAGAATTGTAATAAACAGGTTCTATTGTAACAAAAAACATATGATCGCAGTTGAAACAACAGTGGAGTTGTAAAAGTTTTGGCACACTAAGAATGCTTGCTTCAAATTTTAGTTGTTCCCTTTCATTTAAACAAATGTTTACTGTACATTTTCTTATTACAGTCTAGTCCTGATAGTTCAGTCACTTTCTGCATTAAACTTTGAATTATCCAGTAATTTGAATTAAACAACCGAAGTAAAACAGCAAAGTGGAAATTCAATGTTTCTTTTTAAATCAGATAATTCAAATTATGTGGCTTTGAATTGAGAGTGGATGCTTATTTTTAATCCAGTTATCCAAACAACAGTAAGTAACAAGGTCAAAGTATATTAAGAGTTTAAAAAATGGCAGCAAACACTTGAGCACTTGGCTTCATCTTGTGCTAAGTAATTATTGACGTGGTTAATAACTTCTCCCTGATACAAACGCCGTATCATTCATTATTGCCTAAATGATATTACATTAAAGGGTTATGGATTAAACATTGACAATTGTCTATTAAACGCTAATTATGAAAACCCACAATCCAGCACGCACAGCTCAGGCAATTAAGAAAACACAAGCATAAGTTAAGATTAAAAAGAGGCTTGTTTCCGATTAACCTTTTTGATTTCTAACAAATTATCTTTCAAGACCATCTGGAAGCCATTTACATTGCAGCAAAAGTCTTCTTATAAAGCACACACAAATGCAGATTAATACCCAGCATACAGCGAAACCTGATACAATTACGTATAATTTTAATCCTAATGCTATTAAAGTTTCCTAATATTTCCTGTTCAATCCTCAATGTAAAAGATGCATCAAATGACAATAGCCATTACATCACTTAGAATCATAGAATAATACAGCGCAGAAGGCGACCATTCGGCCCATCGAATCTACGCCGGCTCTTTCGAGTAGCAATCCAGTTAGTACCATGCCCCTGCTCTTTCCCCATATTCCTGCAATTTTTTTCTCCTTCAAGTATTTATCCAATTCCCATTTGAAGGCTACTATTGAATTTGTATTGCTTCTCTTCCCACTCCTGCACCGTTACCTCTAGTGCCCCCAAGAACCTATCCTTGGCCTCCCTATTTCTGATCTACATGCTGCCTCTCTGTGACATCATTCGAAAACACAGCATCAGTATCCTCGTGTACGTTGACGACACCCAGCTCTACTACCTCACCACCACCTCTCTCAACCCTTCCACTGTCTCTAAATTGCTTGTCTGACATCTAGTGCTGAATGAGCAGAAATTTTCTCCAACTAAATACTGGGCAGACTGAAGCCATTGTCTTCGGTCCCCGCCACAAACTCCATACCCTAGCCACGAACTACATAACTCTCCCTTGAAACTGTCTGAGGCTGAACCTTGATGTCGTACTTGACCCCAAGATGAGCTTCTGACCACATATCTACGCCATCACTAAGATCGCCTACCTTTCACCTCCGTAACATCGCCCGCCTCAGCTCATCTGCTGCTGAAACCCTCATCCATGCCTTTGTTACCTCTAGACTTGACTATTCCAATGCACTCCTGGTCAGCTTCCCATCTTCCACCATCCATAAGCTTAAGGTCATCCAAAACTCTGCTGCCCGTATCTTAGCTCACAACATTCACCTGTGCTCACTGACCTACATTGCCTCCCGGTTGAGCAATGCCTCGATTAAAAAATTTTCATCCTTGTTTTCAAATCCATCCAAGCCCCTCCCTATCTCTGTAACCTCCTCCAGCCCCACAACGATATCTGCGCTCCTTCCAATTCTGGCCTCTTGCACATTCCCAATTTTAATCGCTCCACCATTGGCGGCCGTGCCTTCAGCTGCTGAGGCCCTAAGTGCTGGAATTTTCTCCCTAAATTCCCTAGCTCCTTTAAGACGCTCCTTAAAACCTACCTCTTTGACCACTGGTTCCCCTTTATCTACCCTGCTAGTTAGTTACATCCTCAAAAAATGCTAATAAATGTGTCAAACACGATTTCCCTTTCATAAAACCATGTTGGCTCTGCCTAATCATATTGGCCTAGAAACTGCGGTCAGAGGCGTACGTCTCCGGCCCCCGAAACAATTCCGAAAGTACCTCCTGGCGTCCAGGCAGTGAAGAGTTGCAGTCTTGGGCCTCCAGGAGGATGGCAGGGTAAAGGCCCAATGATCCTAGGGCCACAGGCGGTTCGGAGGCGTCCCTGGGATCACGTGGGCCCCGTCCTCCAATCACAAAGGAGGATTCCATTGCAATCATTTACGAAGGGAATCCCCAAATAATTATACAATGTACAGAATTCTAATAATTATAAATGTACTGAATTGCAATTTTATTCAGAAATTCCTTCATTGCACCAACCTCAATAAAAATTAAATTTTTTGATAAATAATTTTAAACTTCTTAATCCAGGCCTATTTGGATAAACTCATTTGAAGTGTATGTGCATAATTTTGGATTTAAGCTTTATATATGCCCTATGCCTGCTTTTATCAGCCACAAGAGTTTTGTGGGCAATTGCAGGGCAAATAGCCCAACTCTGCGCCAGCAATACTCATGTTTCAGGCGGTTCGGATGATCTGATAAAGGCATACTTTGACAGATCGCAAGTTCCGGATTTCACGCATGCGGAAATCCGGAAGTTGCGGGGCCTTTCAAATGGATTATGACGGCATACTCGGAGTGCGTCGTCACGGAGACCATAATTTCAGGATTTTCTAAGGGCCCTGTTACCACTTCCTTAATAATGGATTCCAGCATTTTCCCGACGACTGATGTCAGGCTAACTGGCCTGCAGTTCCCAGTTTTCACTCTCCCTCCTTTCTTGAATAGCGAAGTTACATTTGATACCTTCCAATCCACTGGGACCGTTCCTGAATCTAGGGAATTTTGGAAGGTCACAACCAATGCAGCCACTCTCTCTGCAGCCACCTCTTTCAAAACCCTAGGATGTAAGCCATCAAGTCCAGGGGATTTGTCAGCTTTTAGTCACATTAGTCTCTCAAGTACTTTTTCCTCTACTTTTAAGTTCTTCACTCTCATTAGCCCCTTGGTTCCCTACTATTTTTAGTATGCTTTTAGTGTCTTCTACTGTGAAGACAGTTACAATATATTTGCTTAAAATCGCTGCCCTTTCCTTGTTCCCCAATATAATTTCTCCTGTTTCAGCCTCTAAAGGACCAACAGTTACTTTTGCTACTTCTCTTCCTTTTCACATACTTGAAGAAGCTCTTGCAATCGGTTTTTATATTTCTTGCTAATTTACTCTCATTCTATTTTCTCCCTTTTTGTCAATTTTTTGGTCGGCCTTTGCTGGTGTCTAAAGCTCTCCTAATCCTCAGGCTTACTACTATTCTTCACAACATTATAAGCCTCTTTTTTAATCTAATACTATCTTTAACTTCTTTAGTTAACCACGGATGGATCACTTTTTCCATGGAGATATATTTCTCAATGGAATGTATATTCGTTGAGAAGTTTGAATATTTCTTTAAATGTTTGCCATTGCTTATCTACAGTCATACATTTTAATTCTAATTTCCCAATCTACCTTAGCCAACTCGCCCCTCATACCTATGTAATTGGCTTAATTTAAGCTTAAGACTTGAGTTTTGGACTTAAGAAGGTCACTCTCAAACTCAATGTGAAAGTCCATCATATTATGATCACACTTCCCTAGAGGATCCTTTACTATGAGATTACAAGTTAACCCTGTCTCATTACACAATACAAGATCTAAAATAGCCTGTTCCGTGGTTGGTTCCATAACATATTGTTCTAGGAAACTGTCTCGAATGCCTTCCATGAACTCATCCTCCAGACTACCCTTGCCAATTTGATTTGACCAGTCTATAAGAAGATTAAAGTCCCCCACGATTATTGCATAACCTTTGTTACAAGCTCATGTTATTTGTTGATTAATGCTCTATCCAATGGTATAACTACTGTTCGGGGGCCTATAAACTACTCCCACCACTGTTTTCTACCCCATGTTATTTCTTATCCCCACCCATACTGATCCTACTTCCTGATCTTCCGAGCCAAGATCCTTTCTCACTACTGTCATTGTCATCTTTTATTATCAGGCCTAACCCCCTCCTTTTCCAGTCTGCCTGTCTTTCTGAAACGTAAAGTACCGTGGAATATTTAGTTCCCAATCTTGACCACCTTGCAACCATGTCTCTGTAATGGCTATTGGATCATACCCATTTATCTCTATTTGTGCCACTGATACATTTATCTTGTTACGAATGTTACGTGCATTCAGATAAAGAGCCTTTAGTTTTAACTCTTTACCATTATTCCCTGCTTTCATCTTAAAATTTGCAGATGCACTATTACCTTTAATCTCTGTCCGTTCCTGTCACACACTGCTCATCTTTACCCAATTCACTACACTGCTCTATTGCCTTCAATTTTCTCTTTAGATTACCACATTTTCGCTCACCTGCCTCCTCCCCCCCTTTTAGTTTAAAGCCCTAGTTTTTCAATTCACCAGGATACTGGTCCAAGCCCGGTTTAAGTGGAGCCCGTCCCAATGGAACAGCTCCCTCTTTCCCCAGTACTGGTGCCAGGGCCCCATGAATAGAAACCACTTCCTCCCAAACCACTCTCTGGTCTGCTTAGCCCTATGCCAATTTGCACGTAGCTCAGGTAGTAAGCCAGAGATTATTACCTTGGAAGTTTGGTTTATAATGTAGACCGTAGCTCCACAAACTCCCTCAGCAGAACCTCATTCTTAGTTCTATCTATGTCATTGGTTCCTACATGGACCACGACAACTGGGTCCTCCCCCTCCTCATGTCACCCCTGGTTCTTTTGCTAATCATCTTAATTCTGTGCCCTCTCATTAGCGACCCTTCAGCCATTGGACATAGTTTCTCTTTATCTAAACTTTTCATGATTTTAAACATCTCTATCAAATCTCCTCCTAGTCTTCTCTGCTCTAAGGAGATTAACCCCAACTTCTCCAATCTATCCAACTGTAATTCCTCATCCCTGGAACCATTCTAGCAAATCTCTTCTGTATCCTCTCCAAAGCCTTCACGTCCTTCCTAAAGTATGGTGCCCAGAATTGGACACAATACTTCAGCTGGGGCCAAACTAGTGTTTTATATAGGTTTAGCATAACTTCCTGGCTTTTGTACTCTATGTCTCTATTTATAAAGCCCAGGATCTCATGCTTTATTAACTGCTTTGTTAACCTGTCCTGCCATGTTCAAAGATTTATGCACAAACACCCCCAGGTCTCTCTGTTCTTGCACCCCCTTAAAAATTGTACCATTTAGCATGTATTGTCTCGCCCAATTCGTCCGACCAAAATGCATCACCTCACACTTTCCTGCATTGAATTTCATCTGCCATGTGTCCGCCCATTCCACCAACCTCTCTAGGTCGTCTTGAAGTCTATTACTATCTTCTTCACTGTTTACTACACTTCCAAGTTTCATGTCATCTGCAAATTTCAAAATTGTGCCCTGTACCCCCAAGTCCAAGTCATTAATGGACATCACTGTATACCTCCCTCCAGTCCGAAAAACAGCCATTTGCCACAACTGTTTTCTATCCCTTAGCCAATTTTGTATCCATGCTCCTACTGCCCCTTTTATCCCATGGGCTTCAATTTTCCAAACAAGCCTAATATGTGGTACTTTATCAAACGCCTTTTGAAAGTCCATATACACAACATCAACTGCACTGCCCTCATCCACCCTCTCTGTTAACTCATCAAAAAGCTCAATCAAGTTAGTCAAACACGATTTGCCCGTAACAAATCCATGCTGGCTCTGCTTTATTAGTCCATGCTTGTCCAAGTGGCTGTTAATTTTCTCTCGGATTATTGTTCCATATTTATTATTGTTTCATATTATTGTTTCATTATTAGTTGAGTACATAGAATACGTTCTGGTTATAAGAAAGATTATTGGTTGATCAATATCCATTGGGGAAGAGGTGGCTTTGCAATTGCTTGAGAAAGCAAGCTGGGTGAGTAATGAGTACTCACCAATTCACGGTTCACAGAATCACAGAAACCCCACAGTGCAGATAGAGGCCATTTCGGCCCATCAAGCCTGCACTGACACATATCCCACCCAATCCCCATAACCCCTACACCAACACATATCCCACCCTATCCCCGTAACCCCACGTATATTTAATCCCCCCTAACACTAAGGGTCAATTTATCATAGCCAATCAACCTAACCCGCACATCTTTGGACTGTGGGAGGAAACCGGAGCACCCGGAGGAAACCCACGCAAACACGGGGAGAATGTGCAAACTCCGCACAGACAGTCACCCGAGGCCGGATTCGAACCCGGGTCCCTGGCGCTGTGAGGCAACAGTGCTAACCACTATGCCACCGTTGTTATAGAGAATTCTATATCTCACAGTAAATGAAAACTTAAACAAATATATCCCTTTCTATTTTCGTCTAACAAACTTTGCTATTTTTCAATGTGGGAAAAAAAACTTTACTGACAAGCCACACACTTTACAATATTTCCTCCACAAATGTGTCATATTTAGTCACTCTAATCAAGTAAAAAGAGAAAGACTTGCATTTATATAGCACCTTTCACGTCCCAAAGCACTTTACAGTGCTTGAAGTAAATTTAAAGTGTAGTCACTGTTGTAATGTAGGAAACAGGGCAACCAATTTGCACACAAGCTCCCACAAACAGCAATGTGATAAAGACCAAATGCTCCTTTTGAAATAGTGCCATGGGATTTTTTACGTCCACCTGAAACAGCAGAAGGGGCCTCGGTTTAACGTTTCATCTGAAAGACGGCACCTCCGACAATGCAACACTCCTTTAGTACTGCACTGAAGTGTAGCCTAGATTTTGCGCTCAAGTCTCTGGAGTGGGACTCACAACCCACAATCTTCTGACTCAGGAGGGGAGTGCTACCAACTGAGCCATGGCTGGCACTATAGTAGTACATCACTTATGGCATGTTATTTAGAACAGATGTGATACGGGTCCCTTTTTGTTCCAAACAGCAGTCAGCCAATTTAAAAATGATTTCCTTTTTCTTTCCATCAGGTCAGATATTCATACTACATATTACTGATTGTAAGACCAATTTGGCTTTGAACATACTAAGGAAACAAACACAATGGAGAATTTAAATTATCCATCATGCCTTTAATTTCAATTATAACTTGAATTTTTAAAATATCCTTTTGTATAAACAAAATATTTTTTTCTCCTTGCCAATCACCAAACTTTCTATTTTAGTGCCATCAGCAAATTTCAAGATTGTGCTTCCTATGCCATGTCCAAATCATCTGCATATAACCAGAACAAAAGTACACCACTTCGGTCTGTGCTCCAATCCAAGCAACATCCATTTATCCTAAATGCTGCTTCCTGTCCGTCAACCGCTTGTTATCCACACTGCTACACTTCTCTTCTACCACATAACTGAATTTTTCTTACAAGCCTCTTGAGGCATTTAATCAAACATAGTCTGAAACACCTTTTACATAACTACTGCATTCCCTTCATCTATCCAGTCAGTCACTTCTTCAAAAAAAAATCTCAAATTTGTCAAACATGATTTATCTTTAAGAAATCCATACTGGATGTACTCTATTACTCCATTCATTTCTAAATATTCAAAAATGTTCTCAAATTATGGATTTTGAGAGTTTTCCCACAATTGATGTTAGACTAATTGGCCTATAGCAGTGTTGTCCAATGTAGTAGCCACCAGGTCAAATTTGGAATCTAGATGTGGCTAACTGCCTTTGATCGGTAAATTAAAAAAAATGAGTAACGGACACCGTCTATTGGCATGTGATGTCATATTTGAACGGTGTATACATGTGTACTTTAACCTTTTTGTGCATTTGTTGGTAAAATGGTAAGACGAAAAGCCGAGTGTGCAAGTGTTTTTTGATTATTGAGTAATTTACTTCCTTGGTTACTGAATAATGGCAGATGTTTATTAAGTAAATATACACATGTAAAGTACATTTACCTGTATTGTGCCATGTATGCAAGGCATTTACTACTAGAATTAGTGCTTGTGGCTAACAGTGTCATCACAGCCTCACCTGTGACTAGTCAGCAATTTCTAATGGAAAACGCTGGTCTATAGTTACTCGGTTTATTCTCCTCTCCCCGCTTGAACAGCATCACCAACAACTTGCTTATTTGAGGATTGAAAAATTATGGCTAGAACCTCTGCTGTCTCCACTTTTACTTCTTTCAACAGTCTGGGATGCATGCCATCAAGGTCCATTGATATATCGGTCTTGAATTTGGCAAATTTTGGTTTAGAACCAATTACTTTTCTGCAGTTATCTCCAACAATTGTTCCACATCCTTCTCTAGTATACTTACATTTTTACTTTCAACATTTGTAAAAAGTCAATGTAAAATATTTAGTATCTCCTCCTTACGTTCATCTCCAGAACAGGCTCCTTTCTTTATCCCTGTGCAGTCCTCACTCACTTTTAAAAAAAAACTTTTATATACTTTTAAATATACTTTTAAAAGCTCCCATTTCTTTTTATATCAACTAGCCTTTTTCATATTCCTTTTTAACACTTAATCTTTTTCTTCCCCACTACATTTTCTGGGGGTGATTTTCACTTTGGGCACGGATAACAAACTGGCGGTTGCAGATCGGCCACCTTGCCAGAATCACCTTTCCCCTCAATATTACTTGTGATTTTAGTATCGTTAGCCCTAACTTTATCTTGGGTCTCCCCATTAACTTTCAGTTTAGTTTTAATCTATTTATCCAGGGAACTCTATTCTTAGATACACTGTTTTCACCTTATTCACACTTATTTTGTCTCTACCCATCCCACTGCTGAGCCATCAACCTGTTTGCTAACTTTTCTTCCCAGTTAACGTGGGCCAGATTCCTTGTTATCGTGCTGAATTTTGCCTTTTTCCAGTCCAGCACGATTATCTTTACATTTCATTATCCTTTTCTATTATTACATTGAACGTCACTATGTTGTGCTCACTATTTTCCAACTATTTGACTCATCACATTTTTTTTCCACACTTGTAACTGTCAACCATTTTTCTAACATTTCATCCAATTCTTTTACAAAGGAGCTGAGCGGCAGACCTGCGACAGGGACAGTCAGCGAAAGGAGGGTAAAAAGAGCGCGGAGAGGAGGCCTGGGACCGGAGCTGAGCGGCGGACCTGCGAGAGGAGAGAGAGGAGTTAAAAAGTAATCGAAGTGTGACATGACCAGAAAGCAGGTAAGTGATTGGTAGGTGAGTATTTCTCTCTCGCTTTTTTCCAAACTTAATTTTTCTGGTTTATAGTTTCTCGGGTCTCTGTTGTGTAGCGGGGAGTGCTGGTAAACAAGGGCCCTTGAACATATCATTTAATTGTAGTGTAATTCGTGGTACTGATGTGATTTAATTTAATTTGAATTAATTAAAGGGTAAATCATGGCAGCACAGCTCAGCCCCGTGGCATACTCCTCCTGCACGATGAGAAATCAGGGACACTTCCTGTGTCCCCGACGACCATGTGTGCGGGAAGTGTATGCAGCTGCAGCTACTGACAGACCGCATTGCGGCACTGGAGCTGCAAATGAATACATACTGGAGCATTCGCGATGCTGAGCACATTGTGGATAACACGTTTAGGGAGTTGGTCACACCGCAGGTAAAGGCTGCACGGGCCGGAAGGGAATGGGTGACCACCAGTCAGAGTAGTAGGCGCAGGCAGGTAGTGCAGGGGTCCCCTGTGGCCATTCCCCTTTCAAACAGATATACCACTTTGGATATTGTTGAGGGGGATGGTTTATCAAGGGAAGGCAGCAGCAGCCAACTTCCTGGCACCATGGGTGGGCCTGCTGCACAGGACAGGAGGAAAAAAAGCAGGAGAGCTATAGTGATAGGGGATTCTATCGTAAGGGGAATAGATAGGCGTTTCTGCGGCCGCAAACAAGACTCCAGCATGGTATGTTGCCTTCCTGGTGCAAGGGTCAAGGATGTCTCTGAACGGCTGCAGGGCATTCTGGAGGGGGGAGAGTGAACAGCCAGTTGTCATGGTGCATATAGGTACCAACGAAAAGTAAAAAAACAACGGGATGAGGTCCTAAAAGCTGAATATAGGGAGTTAGGAGGTAAATTAAAAAATAGGACCTCAAAGGTAGTAATCTCAGGATTGCTACCAGTGCCACGTGCTAGTCAGAGTAGAAATAGAAGAATATTTCCGATGCATACGTGGCTAGAGGAATGGTGCAAGGGGGAGGGATTCAAATTCCTGGGACAGAACTGGTTCTGAGGGAGGTGGGACCAGTACAAACTGGACGGTTTGCGCCTGGGCGGGACTGGGACTGATGTCCTAGGGGAGTGTTTGCTAGTGCTGTTGGGGAGGGTTTAAACTAAGATGGCAGGGGTTTGGGAACCTGTGCAGGGAGACAGAGGAAAGGGAAGCAAGGATAGAAACAAAAGAAAGAGGGAGAAAAGCAAAAGTGGAAGGCAGAGAAATCAAGGGTGTAAATCAAACAGGGCTACAGTAAATAATAACTCTAAAAGGACTAAGAGTGTTAAAAAATCAAGCCTGAAGGCTTTGTATCTTAATGCGAGGAGCATTCACAATAAGGTGGATGAATTAGCTGCGCAAATAGATGTAAACGGATATGATATAATTGGGATTACGGAGACATGGCTCCAGGATGACCGAGTCTGGGAATTCAACATCCAGGGGTATTCAATATTCAGGAAGGACAGGAAAAAGGGAAAAGGAGGTGGGGCAGCATTGCTGGTTAAAGAAGAGATTAACACAATAGTAAGGAAGGTTTTAGCTCTGATGATGTGAAATCTGTATGGGCAGAGCTGAGAAATACCATGGGGCAGGAAACGTTCGTGGGAGTTGTATACAGACCCCCAAACAGTAATGCTGAGGTTGGGGATGGCATTAAACGTGAAATTAGAGTCGCATGCAATAAGGGCATAGCAGTTATCATGGGTGACTTTAATCTACATATAGATTGGGCTAACCAAATTAGTAACAATACTGTGGAGGAGGAATTCCTAGAGTGTATACGGGATGGATTCCTAGACCAGTATGTCGAGGAACCAACTAGTGATCAGGCCATCTTAGACTGGGTATTATGTCATGAAAAAGGATTAATTAGCAATCTTGTTGTGCGAGGCCCCTTGGAGAGGAGCGATCATAATATGATAGAATTCTTCATTAAGATGGAGAGTGAAGTAGTTGACTCAGAGACTAGGGTCCCAAATTTAAATAGATTATGAGAGTAAGCTTTCAGGGAACATAAAAACTGACTGTAAAAGCTTCTATAGATATGTGAAGAGAAAAAGATTGGTGAAGTCAAACGTAGGTCCCTTGCAGTCAGAATCAGGGGAATTTATAATGGGGTACAAAGAAATGGCTGACCAATTAAATACATACTTTGGTTCTGTCTTCACGAAGGAGGACACAAATAACCTCCCAGAGATGTCAGGGAACATAGGGACTAATGAGAGGGAGGAATTGAATGAAACTAGTATTCGTAGGGAAATGCTGTTAGGGTTTGAAGGCCGATAAATCCCCAGGGCCTGATGATCTACATCCTAGGGTACTTCAGGAAGTGGCCCTAGAAATAGTAGATGCATTGCTGGTCATCTTCCAAAATTCTATAGACTCTGGAACAGTTCCCATGGATTGGAGGATAGCTAATGTAGCCCTACTATTTAAAAAAGGTGGTAGAGAGAAAATGGGGAATTATAGACCGGTAAGTCTGACATCAGTAGTAGGGAAAATGCTAGAGTCCGTTATAAAAGATGTAATAGCAGAGCACTTGGAAAACAGTGACAGGATCGGACAAAGTCAACATGGATTTACAAAAGGTAAATCATGCTTGACTAATCCACTGGAATTTTTTTGAGGATGTAACTGGTAGAATAGATAAGGGAGAACCATTGGATGTGGTGTATTTGGACTTTCAGGAGGCTTTCGATAAGGTCCCGCATAAGAGATTAGCGTGCAAAGTTAAAGCACACGCTATTGGGTTAAGGTACTGTCTTGGTACCTGGTTGGCAGACAGGAAGCAAAGAGTTGGAATAAACGGGTCTTTTTCCGAGTGGCAGGCAGTGACTAGTGGGGTACCGCAGGGATCGGTGCTAGGACCCCAGCTATTCACAATATATATTAATGATCTAGACGAGGGAACTAGATGTAATATCTCCATGTTTGCAGATGACACAAAGCTGGGTGGGCGTGTGTGCTGTGAGGAGGATGCAGAGAAACTCCAGTATGATTTGGACAGGTTGGGTGATTGGACAGATGCAGGATGTGGATAAATGTGAGGTTATCCACTTCGGTGGCAAAAACAGGGAGACAGATTATCTGAACGGCAATAGATTGGGAAAAGGGGAAGTGCAACGAGACCTGGGTGTCCTTGTGCACCAGTCGCTGAAGGTAAGCATGCAGGTGCAGCAGGCGGTTAAGAAGGCAAATGGTATGTTGGCCTTCATAGCGAGAGGATTCGAGTGCAGGAGCAAGGATGTCTTGCTGCAGTTGTACAGGGCCTTGGTGAGACCACATCTTGAGTATTGTGTGCAGTTTTGGTCACCTTATCTGAGGAAGGATGTTCTTGCCATGGAGAGAGTGCAGCAAAGATTCACCAGACTGATACCTGGGATGGCAGGAATGACGTACGAGGAGAGATTGGGTCGATTAGGCTGATATTCGTTAGAGTTTAGAAGAATGAGAGGGGATCTCATTGAAACTTATAAAATTCTAACAGGACTAGACAGACTAGATGCAGGAAAAATGTTCCCGATGGCAGGGGAGTCCAGAACCAGGGGTCACAGTCTAAGGATAAGGGGTAAGCCATTTAGGACTGAAATGAAGAGGAATTTCTTCACCCAGAGAGTGATGAACCTGTGGAATTCTCTACCACAGAAGGCAGTTGAGGCCAATTCATTAAATATATTCAAGGAGTTGGATATATTTCTTAAGGCTAAAGGGATCAAGGGATATGGGGAGAAAGCAGGGACAGGGTACTGAATTTGGATGATCAGCCATGATCTCATTAAATGGCGGAACAGGCTCGAGGGGCCGAATGGCCTACTCCTGCTCCTATCTTCTATGTTCCTACGTCAATTGATATGATTATATGACATGATGACAGCAGATAGCCATCATTCTGTGGGAAGAAAATAACTTCTGTTCTCAAGTCTTTCTTAAGGTTTCTTTATTTTTTATGTGCTCTAGTTTAATCTGACTTAAAATAAAACAATGTTCATCTACATCATTGCCTAAAACCTTTCAATCTTCCTTCCTCGAAGAAAATAAGTTCAGTTCTATGAAACCCGAGTTCAAACCCCCAAATTCTAGAATCATGTCTGAACCTTGTCCAATGCATCAATGTCTAACTTAAGATAAGTGTCCAGAAGTGCGCACAATATTTCAAATGTAGCTTCACCAGTAATCTATACAAGGTTAGAATAACTTTTCAACTTGAATACACCCAGTACATGAATGACCAAAGACATTTAAATTGGTTTCTTTACCACCTTTCTAATGGACATTTTTCATCAGGTATACATAGCATTATATAAATAAAAACCATCTGCCATTCCTCAGCTTATCTATTTAATTGGTTCAGATTTCCTCTCAGGAAGAGGAAAAGAGAGGTTAACAAAACAGGGAGGATGTGTGTTCCAGACTGCTATCCTGTGACCCTTTCTGGAACATTGTGTGTGGATGTCAGGTAAGAACGGAATCAGGCTCAGCTCGAACATCCTCCATGATCAATTAGCCTGCTAATGCTCAATGTCTAGGTTTACACACAAAAATGGCCATCTGAATGAGGTACTGGAGGGTTGCTGCATCTGTGACACCATACATAAACAAGAGTGGAATTTGTAGCTTAAGGAAATGAGGATTAAAAGAAAAATGGGCAACACCCATGAAAGGTCCAGAAGGGACGCAGAACAGATTCTTCAGAGCTTCAATCCCACCCTACTATTTTTGATTGTAGAAAAAGGAGATGATGATGATCAGAGTGGATTCAGGTCAAGACTAAAGGAAAGACCAGCATAGACCTCCTGGACAGGACGATGTGGTAGGTCAGTGAATTTTAAAAGAAAAAATCTCACACCCACGAGCAACCCGATGTAAACAATCAACAAGACCCAGTAAAAAAATTGGGTCTTCCGGTGGCTGGCAATAGCAAATCCAGCAGGTTTACATCAGACTGGTATTGTATGTATAAGATCTGCACATCAGGAACAGTTGCGCAAGAACCCCTCTAAGGACAAAGTAAAAGCAGCTTGACAGTGGTGACAGAGGTTGGGATATACATAGTGTTGGTGCAAGACCACAGGGCAGATTTGAGAACATTTACACTTCAGAACTGCTTCAAGACATTGCCTCAAAATCCCAGGGATGCTTAAATATTCTGAGGAGTCCAGTTCGGTGAGACTGTGCTTACTTGGTTCCACTCTTACCCATCCAATCCTAGCCGGAGGCTCTTCAGCAATGTCTTCTGTTCACTGCTGCACTATTACATTCAAAGTTCTGCAAGGATCTATCCTTGGCCCCTTCTCTTCCTCATCTGCATGCTGCATGTTGGCAACATCATCCAAAGGCATGGGATCAGCTTCCACATGTACATTGACAACACCCATTTGTACTTCTCCACCATCTCTCACGACCATCAGACTGCATCGCCGACATCCAGTCTTGCATGAGCTGCCATTTCCTCCAGGTAAACTCCGGGAAACCAAAGCCATCGTCTTTGGGCCCTGCCACAATCTCTGTACCCGCCATCTCCCTCCCCAGTCTCAGACTGAATTAGACTGTTTGCAACCTCAGCATCCAATTCAACCCCAAGCTGAGCTTCTAAGCTAATATCCTCTCCATCACAGAAATAATCTATTTCCACCTCTAACATCACCACCCCCGCCCCTAACTCCCCCCATTTACCGCTGAGCCCTTGCTCCATGTCTGTACCACATCCAGATGCGATTTTTCTAATGCTCTCCTGGCCGGCCTTCCATTAGCCACCCTCTGTTACTTTTGCCTCATCCAACACCCTGCTGCCCGTATCCTATTCCGCTCACCCATCACCCCTCGCTGACCTACATTAGCATCCAGTCCCCCCAACACC
Source organism: Somniosus microcephalus (assembly GCF_052327205.1). Classification (NCBI taxonomy): domain Eukaryota; kingdom Metazoa; phylum Chordata; class Chondrichthyes; order Squaliformes; family Somniosidae; genus Somniosus; species Somniosus microcephalus. Next base: position 72,902,745 of record NC_140991.1, read on the forward strand.
TCCAATTTAAAATTCTGATCCTCCCGCTTAAATCTCTTCATGGTTTTATCCCTTCCCAACACTGTACCCTCCATCAGCACTGTAACCCACCCTCTTCCTCTGACACTAGCCTGTTAAGCATTTTATCCTCTCTTCACCCCATCATTGGCAGCTGTGCCTTCAGCAGCCTCGGCCCCACACTCTGGAATTTTCTCCATAAACCCCTCCACCTCCTTTAATACCCTCCTTAAAAGCTGCCTCTGACTAAGTTTTTGATCACCTGATCTAATATTACCTTCTTCGGCTCTGTGCCCATTTTTTTGATTAAGCCTCCATGAAGCATTTTGGGATGTTTCTTCTACATTAAAAGGTACGACATAAATGTTCGCTATTCTTGATGATGGCACCACAAACTCTGTTCCCTAGCCATCAATTCCATCCCCCTCCCTGGCCACTGTCTCAGGCTGATCCAGGCTGTTTGCAACCTCGCCGTCCTATTTGATCCTGAGTTGTGCTTCCAACCCCGTGACCGCCTACTTCCACCTCCATAGTATCGCTCTTCTCTGCCCCTGCTTCAGCCCATCTGCTGTTGAAGCCCTCAGCAGTGCTTCTGTTACCTCCAGACTCGACTACTCCAACGCTCTCCTGGGCAGGCTCCCATGTTCCACCCTCCATAAACTTGAGCATGGGAGCCTGCCCAGGAGAGCGCGCACACACACACACACCCCCCACAAATCTTCTGATGTATTTTAGACCCATTTGAGAGGGCAGCAACACTACCATTAGTTCACTGTATAGCCACAGCCAGGCAGTTGACAGCAGCAGCACAGCAAAGCAACTGCAGCAATCAAAGTCAAATATTCTAGCTGCAACACAAAAATGTATGCAAGCCTAGTAACTGAAACAAAACTGCATTCAAGTATGAAAGTTTAAAATTACATTAGATAGACAGCCTAAACCACATTTTAGTCTCTAATCAGCATACAATGAACTGAAGAGCAAGCTTCACGCTTCCTCAACTGCAAATAAAATAAATCAGACTCCACTATTAAATACAATAATTCCGGCCTCCTAATGGATTTAAACATTTGAACCACTGAGTGTTGTGAGCCTCAGTGTGATGGTTTTCAATACAGCAACATAGAATGTGAGCAGAACAGTCCCATCCCCCAGTAGTAATCAGAAAATTCCTTTTAGACGATAGCCTCCAGGCCCATTCCTGAATGATCTCTTCTTTTCAAACAACCATAAGCTAGAGGATCACTGCACTCTAAAAGTGCAATACCACAGGGACCTCATCCTACATTGTGGTAAAACCACTCTCAATTCCCCCATGGTTTTACCACACTGAGTCACATGGAAAGAGGATGCATCAATAATCAACTGCCGTCTGTCCACAGTATTCTGTGGCCAGCCCAGAATTTGACAAAAAAAGTTATTCCATACATTTTAGCTAGTCAATATTCATATGCAAATCACTCTATTCAGTGACAGAATAATACAAGATATAAATATTTCAATCTAACAAATGATCTGGTAATTAAGAAAGTCAGTTATTTCCATATGCATGTATGTTTACCAAATAACAAGAAGAATATTCTATGTTCCACCTCTAAATTAAAGCACCAGATAATCACAGGTGTTAATAAATGGGTTATTTAAAAACCCATTTTCCAACAAAGCATTTAACTCTGCAATCTCGAGAATTTTTAAAAAACTGGTCATCTATTTTGAACCACCCCTTTTCCATAAAATGGCTTTAGATCATAAAGGAAAAAATGCTTCTAATCAGTTTTTCCATGACTGCTGTTACTGTTTGTTACACATTTCTGATTACTCCTCAAACAACATTTGTGTCTCCAATTACAAAGTTAGTAACTATACGGCCAACAGCATATACAGGTTTTAACAGTATATTTAGCAAGGCCCAAGTCTGAGCATTTGTACGCAGTTCAGCTCATTGGAATGCAAGAAATGAAGGATGAACAAAGTATTTCTTTATTCTTCAAAATGAAAATGTTCAACTTTCCCATATTTGGAAAATATTTCCAAAGCCTCGAGAGAACGAGAAACTGAGCAACATGTCAGATCACGACAACCGACGCATTAGCTCATTCATTAATAGAAACTGGCTTATCAAAACACTAATATCTTACTATAAAAACCACATTGATGGAATAGGTTATCACAATACTAATAAACAATGAGATTGTTGGGGGCAGGGGGGATGGGAGTGGCACTGTTATGATCTTAATTACTTTTCAAGTGCATTATCTCTACACCACTGTGATTATTTCCAGCGTTCTGATTCCTCCGCGCATGCACCCCAGTTTGGTACTGTGCATGCGCACTCAATCCGGTCATGCATGCCCCCCCCCCCGGGCGGGCCACCCCCCCGGGCGGGCCCCCCCCCCCCCCCGGAGCGGAAGGGGGGGCCTCCCCCCCCCGGGCGGAAGGGGGGGCGCGCCCGGGCGGAAGCGGGGGCAAGCCCGGGCGGAAGCGGGGGCAAGAGATAGAAGGGGGGTGTGGGGACAGGGAGAGATCGGAGAGAGGGGGGGAGAGATCGGAGAGAGGGGGGGAGAGATCGGAGGAGAGATCGGAGAGAGGGGGGGAGAGATCGGAGAGAGGGGGAGAAATGCCAGCATAGCAAGAGACTGTGAATTAAAACACAATGTGCACCTGGCCCAACACCCCACCCTCGATGTGGAATGTCTTCACGACCGCGTCCACATCCACAGGAAACGAATACCGATCTTTGCTAAAGCCCTGAAGGACGTCGCTTTTAACCGGATCCATACCCAGACTCCAGGAGGACCCCCCCGACCACCAGAGATCAGCAGGGTACATACCAGGACTACTAGAGACCACCACCACACCAACTGGGACCAGAGAGGATCCCCATGCACAACATCAGACCTGCACCACTCCTGTCCTACAGGGGAACAGGACCGCTCCCAGCCAGACAGAGGGAGAGATGCACAGGGCGTACGCAATACCTCAGGCAGAGACAATCCATTAAGAGACACTAAGCAGACGTGCAGCAGCATCTACTTCTGCCTTATGGGTCGGAAAATGAAAAAAAATAATCAAGGACTAATTACTAGAAAGAATTGTAACCAAGTAGTATTAGCATTTATAGACAATTGAGATGATCTTTTTTCCCCCCCATTTAGACATGACAAACACATATCATTCTTTAACATATCATAGTAAAAGATCAAACTTAACATGAAATCCTTATATATTTCGACCTGGAATATCCAAGGTCTACGCTCTTCGGTGCTCGACGTGAAGAGTAGGACCCCAGAGTTCATAGATGAAACTAAAGATCTGGATATTATCATTTTACAGGAAACTTGGTACCTGTATAGAGGAAAAGGACACACTGGCCGTCCCCAGGGGTACACAGAGCTGGTGGTCCCCTCCAATAAATTGCCAGGAGTAACCCAAGGCAGAGACTCCGGAGGCATACTGATTTGGTTTAAAACAGAGCTTAAGAATTGTATCAAATTTATAAAAAAGGGCAAAAACCACATGTGGCTCAAAATTGAGAGGGGGATTATCTCTAACACCCAAGATGTTTTCATTTGCGCACTCTATATCCCCCCAATGGAATCCCCGTACTTTAAAGAGGACACCTTCTCCAACATTGAGAGGGAGATTATCCAATTCCAGGCCCAGGGGAACGTGTTGATCTGTGTTGACCTCAATTCAAGAACTGGCGAAGAACCAGACTTCACCAATAATCAGGGAAACAATTACATATTCGGGAATAACCACTTCGATATCCCTTCCCATCCATACAGGCATAACTGCGACAAGCAGACAAATACCAACGGAAAACAGCTCCTGCAGCTCTGTCGAAGCCTGGGTCTGTACATTGTCAATGGTAGGTTCATGGGAGACCTCCTAGGAAGATCGACCTATTGCTCACCTCTTGGCTGTAGCACCATAGACTATATGATTACGGATTTGGACCCATCCTCTTTCAGAGCATTCACAGTCAAACCACAAACAACACTGTCAGACCACAGTCAAATTACTATGTATCTTAAAAAGACAGAAACAACCAACACAGAAACACAACCCAGTAAGCTGTACAACATCAAAAAATCGTACAGATGGGCCAAAAACAGCACGGAAAACTACCAGAAAGCAATTAGCAATGAATCAACTCAAGCTCTCTTGGACACCTTTCTGGATAACATATACACTCACAATAAAGAAGGCGTAAACCGGGCAGTGAATAACCTAAACAATATTTTTGATAACTTGGCAACAAGGTCAAACCTGAAAGCTCACAAGAACAAACCCAAAACAAAAAACTATGAAAAATGGTTTGACCCAGATTGCCATAACGAGGAAAAAACTCAGAAAAATATCAAACCAAAAACACAGACAGCCAGAAAACGAGGAATTACGCCTTACTTATTGTCAGACACTAACACAATACAGAAACACACTCAGAACCAAAAAAGAGCAGTATATTAAGAATACACTCAGCTCCATTGAGGAATCCATTGATTCCAATTGTTTCTGGGACAACTGGAATACATTACACAAAAAACAACACGACGAACTGGCCATTCAAAATGGAGACACATGGGAAAACCACTTGAAAAATTATACCAGAAAAACACACTAAGGCCAGAGCAACATCAAATATGCAAAAAACTGGAAAAGCTCGAAATGGCCATAAAAGACAACCAAAACCCGCTAGACTCCATAATAACAGAAAAAGAACTATTTGAAAAACTCAAGGACCTGCGACCAGGAAAAGCTTGCGGTGCAGACGGCATACTAAGCGAGATGATTAAACACACGGACGATAAAATGAAACTGGCTATCCTAAAACTCTTCAACTTGGTTCTGAGTGTCGGTTACTTCCCTGATATCTGGAACAAAGGACTCATAACGCCCATATACAAAAGTGGGGACAAAGTCGACCCAAATAACTATCGAGGCATCTGTGTAAACAGTAACCTGGAGAAGGTATTCTGTAGTATCATAAACAAAAGACTTATAAACTTCCTTGAGGAGCACAATGTCTTCAGTAAAAGCCAAATTGGATTCCTGCCAAACTATAGATCAGATCATATCTTCACCCTACAGACCCTAATTGACAAACACGTTCATCAAAACAAAAGCAAAATCTACGCATGCTTTATAGATTTCCAGAAGGCTTTCGATTCCATCTGGCATGACGGTTTATTCCTGAAACTTATCGAAAGCGGGGTAGGGGGAAAAACATATGATATAATTAAATCAATGTATACAAACAACAAATGTGCAGTTAAAATTGGAGACAAACAAGCAAAATACTTCCCACAGGGGCGGGGGGTGACGCAGGGCTCGCCAATCTCACCGACACTCTTTAATATTTACATAAATGGATTGGCAAAACTACTTGAACAATCTACAGCACCCGGCCTCACCCTATATGAATCCAAGGTTAAATTCCTCCTCTATGCAGATGACCTGGTTCTGCTGTCACCAACTAAGGAGGGTCTACAGCAGAACCTGGATCTGCTGGAATCATACTGCCAGACTTGGGCCCTGACAATAAATCCCCAAAAAACCAAAGTCCTTGTGTTCCAGCAAAGATCCAGACATCAGGGACCCAAAATAAATTTCACACTAGGAACAACCAAAATTGAACAAACCACTAACTACACATACTTAGGCTTAAAAATCAGTTCTACGGGAAATTTCCATCTGGCTGTGAATGAACTGAAAGAGAAAGCAAGAAGGGCTTTCTATGCCATTAAAAAATCAATCCAAATAGAAATCCCAATTAGCATTTGGCTCAAAATTTTCAAATCAGTAATTGAACCAATTGCACTCTATGGCAGTGAGGTGTGGGGACCGCTAACACAACAAGAATTTGCAAAATGGGACAAACACCCAATTGAGATCCTACATGCAGAATTCTGTATCCTCCAGACTCAAAGGAAAACCGTAAACAATGCATGCAGGGCAGAACTAGGCCAATATCCATTAATAATCACTATCCAAAAAAGAGCCACCAAATTTTGGAAACACCTAGAAATGAGCAACCCCCAATGCTATCATTACGAAGCCCTGAAATGCCAAGAGAGGACCATAAAGAAGAATACCCTCAGTCAACTAGTCCTGGGACTCAGTGAAGTAACTACTAACACTACTAACAATAACCAGCCCCAGGACAGTGACAGTGTAACACAAAGAATTCGACCCAACACAATCGTCGCTAAGCAAAAGGAAAAATATCTGTCATATTGGACAGAAACAACAAAAACCCAAAGCAAACTCAATTGCTACTTGGCCCTAAATAGACAATACAACATGGCTGATTACCTGACCATGGTCAAACTGAGAAAAACCTTGACAATGTACAGACTTAGTGAACATAGCCTGGCGATCGAAAAAGGTAGACACAGGCAGACCCGGCTACCAAGAGAGGACAGGATATGCTCTCACTGCAGTCAGGGAGTGGTGGAGACAGAGATGCACTTCCTCACAGCTTGTAGGAAATATCAGGGCATAAGGGAGAATTTCTACCCAAAATTCACAAAAATATGCCCGGAATTCAGAAATTTGAATGACGACCAAAAACTCCCATACCCACTAGGGGAAACTCCCATACCTACTAGGGGAAGAGATAAATTGTGTAACCTTAGCGGCACACTATGTTACAGCTTGCCATAAACAGAGGGACAACCACTAAATATAAGAAAAGAGTATATACAAATTATATGAATGTATATTTATACACTCAGGGATATATCTGTTTTATACACTGTATGGATAGATCTGTATTTTTGTGTACAACCATGAATGTTTTTCGATGCTTTGGCAACATAAGATGTACCTTGTCATGCCAATAAAGCGATTTGAATTGAATTGAATTGATCGGAGAGGGGGGCGGGGGGGGAGATCGGAGATGGGGGGGGGGGGAGGAGATCGGAGAGAGGGGGGGGGGGGAGATCGGAGAGAGGGGGGGGGAGATCTGAGAGGGGGGGGGGAGATCTGAGAGGGGGGGGAGATCGGAGAGAGGGGGGTGGGGAGATCGGAGAGAGGGTGGGGGGGAGATCGGAGAGGGGGGGGGGAGATCGGAGAGAGGGGGGAGAAATCGGAGGGGGGAGATCGGAGAGAGGGGGGGGGGAGATCGGAGAGGGGGGGAGATCGGAGAGAGGGGGGGAGATCGGAGAGAGGGGGGGGAGATCGGAGAGGCGGGGGAGATCGGAGAGGGGGGGGGGGGGAGATCGAGAGAGGGGGGATGGGAGAGGGGAAGCTCAGAAACTCGGTGGGGGGGGGGGAGGGAAGGTCAGAAACTCTGGGAGAGAAGTCAGGAACTTGTTGGGGGGGTCGGGTGGAAGCACAGTGAGAACAGCGGGGAAGGGGGAAAAACATGATCCAGCTCTAAAAAGGGGGGGGTGGGGGAGATGGGTGCAAGAACATGACCCAACTGAGAAGATAGATCACGCTCTTCTGCCCTGTTAGGCCTGCACCACGTTCTCCCTCTACTCCCGCTCCAGACCACAGCAGTTCAATGCGGCAACTTACTAACATCCTCTCAAGGGCAACTAGGGATGGTCAATAAATTTAAAAAATGTTAAAACATGAGAGCATATTCTGTGTTGGTCCTACAACATGCATAACATTACTCTGCTGCACGTATCCTAACATGCAGCAAGTCCCATTCACCCATCACCCCTGTGCTCGTTCACCTACACTGGCTCATGGCCCACCAACAACGTTCCCGCTAAGCTGTGCAGCCACGCAGCTGTCTGGAGGTCCTGTGCAGGCCGCTTATTGGCTTTTGAATTGGAAATTTTACACGAGTGAAATTTTGAATGGGTCGCGCAGCCGGTTAAAGGCTCCGCGCACCCAAAAAAAAATTAGGGGGAACATAGTGCACCAACACCTTGATTTTAGAATTGTTATCATGTTAAAATCCTTCCATGGCCTCACCCCTTCCTATCTGAACTCAGCTGTGAGCGCGCTCCTAACCCAGGAGGGTGAGTCCTGTCTATTCTCTGAAAGCAGTAGTGTTAGTAGTGTGAGCTCGGAGCCTGCGTGTGGATCAAATTGCCCATTGCAGAGATCTTGATTGCTCTCCAGCAGGCAGGATTAAATTACACATTCCAGACAAACTGTTGGATGTGTCTTTTCCTCCAAGTGGACCAATCAGAAATCTGGTCTTGCCCTCCAAGAGGACCAATCAGAAATATGGTGTTACAAATAGACACGACCTATCTCTACTCATCCCCTTTGTAGCCTTTGACAGTCAACCACGCTATTTCAGATGAGACGTTAAACTGAAGCCCCGTCTGTCCTCTTCAGGTGGAAGTATAGAAAGAGAGAGATGAGTTTCCCCCCGTCCCCTGGCCAAAATTTATCCTTCCTGGATAAGCCAATTTCTTCCAGCTAAACATTGGAAAGATTGAAGCCATTGTCTATGGCTTGCACAACAAACTCTGTATCCTCGCCAATTAATCCATGCCCCAGCTCAGCCACAATCTCAGGCTAAACCAGACTGTTCGCAACCTCGCCTTACTATTCAACCTCAAACTGAGCTTCCAACCCCATGTCCTTTTCATCACAAAGAACAACTATTTTAAAACTTTACTTGTCTCCACCCCGTCTCAGTCCATCTGCTGCTGAAACTCTCAAGATGACTGTGCCGCCTCCAGACTTGACTATTCCAATGCTCTCCTAGCCGGCCTCTCTGCCGCCACGACAATAAATTTCAGCTCCTCTAAAACTCTGCCAGCAAATCCTATTAGCACCAAGTCCAGCTCACCCAGAACCCCTGTCCTTAATGATCTACATTGGCTCCCACTTCCTCAACAGATTTTTAATTTCTTTGCCTGATGTTTAAACCCTTCCATTGCCTTGCCCCACCCTTCCTTTCTATGCAATCTCATCTAGCACTATAATATCCCATCTCCTTCACCTGAGCTCCCTTCCTCTGACTCTGGTATGGCCCCCTTCACCCCACCATTGGCAACCGTGTGTTCAGTTGCTTATGTTCACGCTCAAATTCCCTCCCAAAACCCTTCTGCCTCCCCGCCTCCCACTCCTCCTTTAATAGCCTCCTTAAATGCACCTCTGATCAAGCATTTGGTCAGTTCTCGAATATCTCCTCCTCAGGTTCGACATACATTTTTTACCTCATGCCTCTGTGCAGCAACTTGGATTGTTCTTCTACATTAAAGCCACTACATAAATGCTGGTTCTTGTTGCAGATCATAACCCCGCTTACTAGACAAGTATGGTTGAATCTGCAAGATTAGGCAGGTTAGAGAGAACTAGTTCAAATTAGCAGGTAAGATAATAGAATCATAGAATGGTTACAGCACAGGAGGCCAGTCGGCTCATCGAGCCTGTGCTGGCTCTCAAAGAGCACTTCAGCTAGTCCCACTCCCCGTCCTTTCTCCGTAGCCCTGCAATTTTTTTTCCTTCAGGTACTGATCCAATTCCCTTTTGAAAGCTACGATTGAGTCTGCCTCCACCATCCTTTCAGGCAGTGCATTCCAGACCCTAACCACTCACTGTGTAAAAGTTTTCCCTCATGTCGCCTTTGGTTCTTCTGCCAATCACCTTAAATCTGTGTCCTCTGGTTCTCGACCCTTCCACCAATGGGAACAGTTCTCTCTATCTACTCTGTCTAGACCCCTCATGATTTTGAACACCTCGATCAAATCTCCTCTGAACCTCCTCTGCTCTAAGGAGAACAACCCCAGCTTCACAGATCACAGAAATCACAGAAACCCCACAGTGCAGATAGAGGCCATTTCGGCCCATCGAGCCTGCACCGACACATATCCCACCCGATCCCCGTAACCCCTACACCAACACATATCCCACCCTATCCCCGTAACCTCACGTATTTAATCCCCCTAACACTAAGGGTCAATTTATCATAGCCAATCAACCTAACCCGCACATCTTTGGACTGTGGGAGGAAACCGGAGCACCCGGAGGAAACCCACGCAAACACGGGGAGAATGTGCAAACTCCACACAGACAGTTACCCGAGGCCGGATTCGAACCCGGGTCCCTGGCGCTGTGAGGCAACAGTGCTAACCACTATGGTGCTGTCTCCAGTCTATCCAAGTAACTGAAGTCCCTCATCCCTGGAATCATTCTTGTAAATCTTTTCTGCACCCTCTCTAAGGCCTTCACATCCTTCCTAAAGTACGGTGCCCAGAATTGGACACAATACTCCAGTTGAGGCCAAACCAGTGTTTTAAAAAGGTTCATCATAACTTCCTTGCTTTTGTACTCTGTGGGCTCGATTTTGCCAGTGTGGGCGGACTGGGGCGTGTCAGGTGGGATTCGTGTCAGGACCCCAACTATGAAGTGCTGAAAAATTGCGATTTTCCCCTAATTAGGCAATTGATTTCCAGCGTGTGGGAACCCCTGGCCCAATTAATCTTTTCTTGCAGACAGTCGCTTCCGATGACATCATCAATGCTGCTGGATTTAAGACCTGCAAGCAGCCTTGCTTCTTCTGGAGACTGGAAACGCTTTGGAAATTGTATGAAGGACTTAATTTACCGACCATGTCCACCAGCAAGCAAAAGTGTGCGCCTCGCTTTGATAAGCCCTCCCTCCAAGCACTGGTGCAGGGAGCAAGATCTAATAAGGGGGTGCTCTTCCCTTCCTCAGGGAGAAAAAAGTCACACCAGCAGGCTAAAGCTGTATGGCTGCAAGTGGCCGAGGAGGTCAACTCCATATCAATGAGCCGCAGAACCTGGCTGCATTGCAAGAAGAGGTTTCATTATTTTCTCAGCACAGGAAAAGTGAGTATGACTTTCCCATTGCCCTCAATCTGATCCCCATCGCCTCACCTCACCAGCACTCTGCTTTGCCAACCTCTTCCTCCACATCCCACTTGACACTGACATCCCTGCTCTCACTCTCTGGTCACATTCACTTAACTATTCGACCATGTAGCCCTCACACTCCCCATCACTGTGATGCAACAACAACTTACAACACACAGGGAGGGCCCTTTTCTCCTTCTACGCATCTATGCTATGCATTCTCTACACTCACTCCTTCATTCACACTCAAACTCCACTTGTGTCCCTCACTGCAGGAAAAGAGAGCCCACAATAAGAGGGAAAGAGCCATGACAGGAGGAGGGTCACCCTCAGTAGCCCAGCTCACCGCCTCAGAGGAGGCGGCCCTGGAAATCACCGGGATCAAGGTCGATTCCCAAGTGGGGGATGGACAGACGGGTGCACCACAGCAAGCTGGTGACAGAATAGTTTGGCATTTCTCTCATTGACATTGCATGAGTCACTGAATGATTCTGATGCTCTAACAGATTGACTTATGATCATCTGCACAATTCAATGTGCATGTAACCTTGACCTCACATCTCTAACTCTTTCCTTTACTCCCCCACAAGACCTTCAAAAGCCCCCGTCCCCACTGTCCAGGAGGAAGAGCCCGAGCTTCCAGACTCCTCAGAAGAAGCTGCAACCTCTGAGGGTGCAGCATCATCAGAATTCAGCACACCCAGCACCAGCGCAGACACTCGCACCTCGGTGGGACCTTCGCGTGATAGCACGGTGGCATAGTGGTTAGCACTGTTGCCTCACAGCGCCAGGGACCCGGGTTCGAATCCGGCCTCGGGTAACTGTCTGTGTGGAGTTTGCACATTCTCCCCGTGTTTGCGTGGGTTTCCTCCGGGTGCTCCGGTTTCCTCCCACAGTCCAAAGATGTGCAGGTTAGGTTGATTGGCTATGATAAATTGACCCTTAGTGTTAGGGGGATTAAATACGTGGGGTTACAGGATAGGGTGGGATATGTGTTGGTGTAGGGGTTACGGGGATCGGGTGGGATATGTGTCGGTGCAGGCTCGATGGGCCGAAATGGCCTCTATCTGCACTGTGGGGTTTCTGTGATTCTGTGATTCTGTGAATAGTGTTGGCACAAGTGAGTATCAGCAGATGGTGGAGACAGGGACAGCAGTAGAGGGTCCTCGTCGGCGGGCGCAGGACTCGGCCAGCTCGGCTCAGCTGCATGTCAACCCTGTGCCTCCGGGTCCATTCAGAAATAGAGCGGTGCTAGAACTCCAGGAACAGGTGCAGGAGTATCTGGCAGGTTTTGTCTCCAGGGTTGCTGCGAGTGTGCAGCGAATGGAGGAGTCCATCGCGAACATGAGCAGAACCTTTGTGGAGGCATTGGCGCATGAATGCATCACCGCGAAAAGGATGGCAACCTCCGTAGAAAGGCTGGCTACCTCCAGGGTAAGGCTGGCTACCGTAGGAGAGGTTGGCTACGGCCATGGAGGAGCTTAGTCGCCAGGGTCTTGAAAACATGGTCATTGTTCAGAATAGACCAACATCTCTTGAGGAGCGATGGTCAGCTATTGAGCATAGAAACCAGATCTTCACGGAAGTCCTCTGGAGTAGGATTTCCAATGCAGAAACAGGTTCTCATGGACCCCCCTGAAGTGCAGCAAGGTGCTGTCCAAGCCATCATGAGGGGGATCTTGGTGGCAGACAACAAGGAAGTGGGGGCTCCTCTCCAAGCGCTCACACAACCATGCCACTGCAAAGCCCTCGGTCAGAGCCCCACCAGAGTCCTCACCCAACCGAGATCGGCATCTCATCCCCTGCACAGCCGCAGGAGCAGCAGACTGTTGCCGGGCCCTCACAGGTTCGCAACCCCAGAGGACGCCTGCCAAAGGCGGCGAGACAGGAGCAGCAAGAAAGTGAGCAAGGGGGCCTCTACATTTGCTGAAGCCACAGGGGAAGCACCACGTAGGAGCACACGTAAGAGGAAGATAATGCACAAGTAGTCACAAGGGTAGTCACTTGGATGTAATGTGTTTATTTTTGAAATGCCATCAGTTGCTTGTTGTCATAAAAAATTCTGATGGTAAACTGTTGAAGTTGTGGCGTGTGTCATTTCGCTGATGGGACTTCCACATTGAGGGCTTAGGGCGACTTGCAATTGTCGGTATGGTGGTCAGAGTGATAGGAATCCGCAGGTTCTTGCAGGCTAAGCAAATCTGGCCAACATGAGTGCGTCCCTTGCATTCCGGGCAGCAACGTGGTCACGCGCTGGCGCCTTCTGGCCTGTGCAGCTTTCAGGTGGGTGAGCAGCAGCTTGGCATTCCTGGTGTTGCTGCTCCTATTGGTGCTGCTGTTGTTCATGGTTCTGCTGTTGCCACGGCTGATCTTCGTCCGAATCTGATGGCCAGGAGGAAAGGAATTAAATGGTTGCCATGCTTCTGGTATATGCCTCAGTTGAGGAAGCGCTCAGTCAAGGCGGCAAGAGGGGTTTCCCAGGAGGTCACACTGGAGATGCGTGTCAGGCTCCAAACTTCCACAACAATGGGCATGCCTGCTAAAAGTTCCCCCAGACCAGAGACAACAAAGTTCTGCCACCTGCAAATGATGATTGCTGAAAACTCCTTTTTAATGGTGGAGCTGCAGCTGTTAGTAAGCAGTCCACTTGTCAGGCCGCCAGGATTCACTGGCGTATTCCAGAGACGACGTGCAGGGCATGGGAAAAGTGGTATAATCAGAAAGGCCTCTCAAAATGGGATTATAGAGGCAATTAAGTGGCTGTTAAGGGCCTTAAGGGCCTATCCCGCCTCTTGGATTCAGGATGAAAACGGGCTCAGAAAACAAGCATGTGGGAAAACTGCTCGAAGGCGGAATGGAGACGGGATCGGGCCCGCCCGTCATTTGTTGTGATTTTAACACCTCACACGCCTCCAATCCCGCCTCCTCGGGCCTGGCAAAATCAAGCCCTCTGCCTCTGTTTATAAAGCCCAGGATCCCGTATGTTATTTTTAACCACTTTCTCAACCTGCCCTGCCACCTTCAACGATTTGTGCACATATAACTTTCTGCTCATGCACCCCTTTTAGAATTGCGCCCTTTAGTTTCTATTACCTCTCCTTGTTCTTCCTACCAAAATGCATCACTTCGCACTTTTCTACATTAAATTTCATCTGCTACGTGTCTGCCTATTCCACCAGCCTATGTCCTCTTGAAGTCTATCACTATCCTCCGCACTGTTCACTATACTTCCAAGTTTTATGTCATCTGCAAATTTTGAAATTGTGCCCTGTACACCACCCAAGTCCAAGGCATTACAATACATCAAGAAAAGCAGTGATCCTAGAACTGACCCCTGGGGAACACCACTGTATACCTTCCTCCAGTCTGAAAAACAACCGTTCACCACTACTACGATAGCAAAATACTGCAGATGTTGGAAATCCGAAATAACAACAGAAAATGCTGGAAAAACTCAGCAAGTCAGGCAACATCCGTGGAGAGAAATTTGAGTTGACGTTTCGGGTTTGACCCTTCTTCAAAACAGTTTTGAAGAAGGGTCAAACCCGAAACGTCAACTCAAATTTCTCTCCACGGATGTTGCCTGACTTGCTGAGTTTTTCCAGCATTTTCTGTTGTTATTTCGTTCACCACTACTTTGTTTCCTGACACTTGGCCAATTTTGTATCCATGCTGCCACTGTCCCTTTTATTCCATGGGCTTCAACTTTGCTGGCAAGCCTATTTTTGGCACTTTATCAAACGCCTTTTGGAAGTCCACGTACACATCAACCACATCGCCCTCATCAACCCTCTCTGTTACCTCATCAAAAAACTCAAATCAAGTTAGTTAGAAACTATTTGCTTTTAACAAATCCATGTTGGCTTCCCTTAATTAATCCACACTTGTCCAAGTAACTTAATTTTTTCCCGGATTGTCGTTTCTAAAAGCTTCCCCGCTACCGAGGTTAAACTGACTGGCCTGTAGTTGCTGGGTTTATCCTTACACCCTTGTTCAAAAAAGGGTGTAACATTTGTACTTCTCCAGTCCTCTGGCACAACCCCTGTATCCAAGGTGGATTGGAAGATTATGGTCAGTACCTCCGCAATTTCCACCTTTACTTCCCTCAGCATCCTAGGATGCATCCCATCCAGTCCTGGTGACTTATCTACTTTAAGTACAGCCAGCCTTTCAAGTACCTCTTCTTTATCAATTTTTATCCCTACCAGTATCTCAAATACCTTCGCTTTCATTATGATTTTGGCTGCATCTTCTTCCTGGGTAAAGACAGATGCAAAGTACAGGAAACTCTCGTTTAAACAGCACCTAAATATCCGGAATTCTCTATTAACTGGCAAAATTCTCACTCCGAAAACAACACCTCAATAACCAGCAATGTTGCCGAGTCCCAGTCTCCCGCGGTGGCCGAGTTAGTCAGTGGGGGTAGTTCTCCAAACTGCCACTACTCTGCTTCTTGGCGCTGTCGGAAGTCGGAACACCTCAATACCCCTGTAACAGGAGTCTGACTCTCCCACGCTGCCGGTAGTCTCTTCTGATCCACCATTTTACAGGGGTACTGTGTGTCTCCCATGTTGCTGGTAGTCATTGCATTACCCTCAACTGGCAGTGCTGTACTTAAGCATCTTCCACCATCCATTTAACACAACATTCTGTAGGTGAGTACCCAATTACTGTATACTGCACATTTCTTGATTTTTTTATTTTTCTTTGTTAAAAATAGCCTCGGTAGCTAACCATCTCCGTCATCCGGAATTTTTGATCAACCGGCAACACGCCGGTCCAGTCGGTGCCAGGTACCAAAGAGTTTCCTGTACTCATTTAGTACCTCAGCCATGCCCTCTGCCTCCATGTATAGATCTCCATTTAGGTCCCTAATTTGGATTTTCAAAAGGCATTCGATAAGGTGCCGTACAAGAGGTTATTAAACAAAATTAGTGCTCATGGGACTGGGGTAATATATTAGCACGGATTGAGGATTGGTTAACGGACAGAAAACAGAGAGTAGGAATAAACGGGTCATTTTCGCGTTGGCAGGCTGTAACTAGTGGAGTACCACAAGGATCAGTGCTTGGGCCTCAGCTATTCACAATCTATACCAATGATTTGAATGAAGGGACCAAATGTAGTATATCCAAGTTTGCTGATGATACAAAGCTGGGTGGGAATGTAAGTTGTGAGGAGGATTCAAAGAGGCTTCAAGGGGATATAGACAAGCCAAGTGAGTGGGTAAGAACACGGCAAATGGAATATAATGTGGAGAAATGTGAAGTTATCCCCTTTGGTAGGAAAAAGAGAAAAGCAGAGTATTTTTTAAATGGTGAGAGATTGGGAAAGGTTGGTGTTCAGAGGGACCTGGGTGTCCTTGCACA
This sequence comes from Somniosus microcephalus, assembly GCF_052327205.1. Lineage (NCBI taxonomy): Eukaryota > Metazoa > Chordata > Chondrichthyes > Squaliformes > Somniosidae > Somniosus > Somniosus microcephalus. Next base: position 72,918,907 of record NC_140991.1, read on the forward strand.
CGAATCACTGAAAGTTAACATGCAGGTATAGCAAGTAATTAGGAAAGCAAATGGTATGTTGGCCTTTATTACAAGAGGATTTGAGTATAAGAGTAAAGACGTCTTACTGTAATTATATAGGGCCGTGGTGAGACCACACCTGGAGTATTGTGTACCGTTATGTTCTCCTTACCTAAGGAAAGATATACTTGCCACAGAGGGAGTATAACAAAGGTTCACCAGACTGATTCCTGGGATGGGGGGGGGATTGTCCTATGAGGACAGATTGAGTAGACTAGGCCTATATTCTCTAGAGTTTAGAAGAATAAGAAGTAATCTCATTGAAACATACAACATTCTTACAGGGCTTGACAGGGTAGATGCAGGGAGGATGTTTCCCCTGTCTGGGGAGTCTAGAACCAGGGATCACGGTCTCAGAATAAGGGGTCGACCATTTAGGACTGAGATGAGGAGAAACTTCTTCACTCAGAGGGTGGTGAATCTTTGGAATTCTCTACCCCAGAGGGCTGTGGAGGTTCAGTCATTGCGTATAGTCAAGACAGAGATCGATAGATTTTGAGATATTAAGGGAATCAAGGGATATGGGGATAGTACAGGAAAGTGGAGTTGAGGTAGATCATCAGCCATGAACTTATTGAAGATAACGAGAGCACTGGAGATAACAAGTACTGGAGATAACAAGAAAGCTAATGAGAGAGCCAGCGTGTATGGGTACAAATCACCACACTTTGATACTGCTGATAAACAATCTTAAAATGCTATAGATGTAAGAGCTGAAGCCTCAAAGTGGCAAGCACATTTCAATTTGCAAAGTTTCCTGACCGAAGAATTATATTCTGAGGCCCTATTTACTGAAGTGCCAGATATCCACCGTACCAGCAAAATACTTTGCGCACTATGTGATCTATCATCCGTGTATCAGCTGACTTACCTTGAGTATTGTCACGATAAGCAGCTCTAGTTTTACTAAGAGACTTTGGAAAGAAAATTATGTTGGACTGGGTTTTAATAATGGTAGCTAATGGAGTGCAACGACTGACAGCAAAACTTATTCTTCCTTCATAAAGATAATGTTTAAACTGAAATGAACTAATCCATCAATTACAGTCTGCTGCACTTAATTCAAAGTTGCTTAATTCAAACAAATTGTGCAAAAAGTCTCCAATTGAAAAGGCACTGAAATTTCATTGCTGAACTTGAAACTATTAATTAATTCAATATCCTATCCCAATTGGGTCCTGACCAGTCAAATGAACTTGAAGAATTTGGAACCGCATTTCTGTATTATGAGTCGACCACATCAAAAACTGTCACGCAATCAAAATCCGGCCCATACATGGAAAGTGATGCGCCATCAATTACTCAAAAGACTGAGGTTGAGCGAGTAACAATCAAACGCTTTTGAGGTGGCACTGGAAATCCAACCCCAGTAGAACGGCAGCGCAGAGGTCGGGCAGGACCAGGAGTTTAAAATTATTGAACACAGTCCCGTCTACTACTAGTGTCACCACGCAGTAGCCGCCAATGTCCGCTGACTGGGACTCGGAGGCCATAGAAATCCGCTGGTGCGCAGGCAGGACTGGGAGAGAGCAACGCCGCACCGTGTCGGGGTGGATGAAGCTCTCTGTGCTCCCGGAGTCAAAAAGGCAGTTTATTGCATGGCCGTTTACCTTAACGTCCATTTTGGACTGAGCTAGCTGGTGCGGTCTCGTTTGGTCCAGCGTCACAGAGGCCAGTGTAGGGGTCGGTGTGTCGCTGCGAGTATCAGATGGGGGAAGGGTTGGTGGTCTGCTGCGTCCCGGCTGGTGTCCAAGATGGCGGCGTCCATGATTCCCATGTGGCTGGAGTCATCCAAGATGGCTGCTGCTGCAGTGGTTCGCACATGGCTGGGGAGGCCCAAGGTGGCGGCCCGCACGGCCCACACGCGGCGCTGTTGGGGGCCCAAGATGGCGGCTCGCACGGCCCACACGCGGCGCAGCTGGCGTTCGGGGTGGCTTTGGCCTTGCAGACGCTGGCGTAGTGTCCCTTTTTCCCCCAGCCCGAGCAGGTCGCATTCTTCGCCGGGCAGCGCGCTCTGAGGTGTTTGGCCTGGCCACAGAAGTAGCATTTCTGGCCTTGGGATACTGCTGTCTGGCTTTGGGACACTGCTGCGGTAGTTGGGCCATTGTTGGGCTGTGGCTGGGGTGGCACGGTGCTATGGGGCTGTCCTACTGTGTCCCAGGTTGTCGTTCCCCGCGGCGTCCACGGTGCAGAGGAGTAGGCATCCATGCCCCGGAAGGCTGCGTCCAGCGTTAGTGCGATGTCGGAGGCTTTGTCGAGGGTGAGGTCACTCTGCTCCAGCAGTCGCTGTCGGGTGTAGTTGGACCTGTGGCCCGCTACGAAGGCATCCCGGATCAGTTCCTCCGTGTACTTAGTGGGCGTTACCGCCTTACACCCACAGGCCCAGCCAAGCACGGACAGTGCTTGGAGGTATTCCTCAGTCGATTCCCCAGGTTGTTGCTTGCGACTCCCCAGAAGGTGCCTAGCGTATACTTCGTTCACAGGGCGCGTGTACTGGGTCTTGAGGAGCTGGAGGGCGGCTGTGTACGAGGTCGCATCCCGGATGACTGAGTACACTCGGTGGTTCACCTTGGAGAACAGGACAGTTTGTCCGCATTCGTTTCGACCACAGTGGAGGCAGTCAGGAATGTCTCGAAGCACGTGAGCAAACTTGGTGGAAGCGTCCGCTTCCCGACTGTCCAGGTCCAGGCATGCTGGTGTGAGGATCTTCTCCATTATAAAAAATTTAGTTAATAAAATTGATGCGCCATCAATTACTCAAAAGACTGAGGTTGAGCGAGTAACAATCAGGCTTTTATTAACTAAAGAATGAAGGTCTTGTCTCGAGTGGTCGACCCGTCCAGAATACTAAGGGACTGGGAGGTAGTCACTTATATACCTGGAATAGTGGGAGGAGTCAGCCGAGGCATGTCCAGACCTGTACCTAGTGGAATACACATACAGACAGACAGGTATGACAGTGGTTTACCACAGAAAGGTAAATGATGTTCCTGTAGAAAGCATCAACAACTGGGTGCATTTTAAAATTCCTGAAACGTTATCTTGGTATAAGCCCAAATTATATCTTTAATTAAATTGTTTTTTTTTTTTTTTACAAGCTACAGCTATGTTATTATGCTCTGGTGGGAAAAAATGGAAGCAGCTAATTACCATCATGGGCAGTACTAGCATGACTGGGGGAAAGCAAAACTGTTGGTGACTGGGAATTCCAAACCCCCTCCCTGCCCAAATATATTTGTGGTGCTGTTACTCTGCCTGTAACCGACAGGGGAAAAAAAGTGTGTGGATGACCTGTGCTCTTTTTGAAGAGTGGTTAAAAACATTGACCAAAGCATGATATCACAACACAGAAAAATCACTGACAGTTGCCAACTGTAGGGCTCAAATGAAGTGCCGGTGTCTAAAAGTTGAATTTATTTTCAAGAGCTTTTGGCACTGTAAATTCATCCCAACAAGAGAAGAAGCAGCTGCTTCTGATGCAGTCAAGAATCTCACATAGGCATTAATGACCGACTCTGAAGCAGCAAACACCTGAACGCGAGTTCTCGGTTTTGACTGCCAGCAAACAAGGTTTGAATCTATTGTGTGTGTTGATAAGATAATCCTGACATCCAGATGGCTGACCGGGGACGTGGTAGGATGCTAGTGGGAAAGGAAGTGAGACGTGGATCCAGCAAGCAGACGGAGTAGAGGAACCCTACTTACTCTACCCATGGCATCTAATCCCATATGACTGCTGCGAAATTAGTTGACAAGTAAACCAGATATCCCAATTTAACTTTTCTCTGCACTAAACACTTCCATGAACGAATGTGTTGCTCACAGGAAGCAAAGTACAATCACAGAGTATTGTGATGTGACTAAACTTTGTGTTTTGCAACTTTGGCTCAGTCGTAGCACTCTCGCCTCGGAGTCCAAAACTTAATACACCTAGAAAAATATCAAGGAGTCCCCAGGGTTTATCTTAATGGGCATTCAGAGTAACATTAGCGATACTGGATTCATTATGTGCAGTGAAGGAAAGTTTCACTTATTTTCCAAAATAAAGTCTTCAGGAATCTCTACCTCCATCTAGTCACAGAACTTTCCAACTGATCTACTTTAGGGACCACTCGTCCTCAAAAGATCACCCTCTAGATCACCAGAATAGAGTAATTTAGGTCCGCTCAAGTCTCAAAATCAAAGGAGTCAGGTTCAAGATCATCCCAAGCAGTGTTTCAACATAAATAACAACAGAAAATGCTGGAAAAACTCAGCAGGTCAGGCAACATCCGTGGAGAGAAATTTGAGTTGACGTTTCGGGTTTGACCCTTCTTCAACATAGATATTTACATCCCATCAATATCGTATTGTGATCACTTAGCATTGTTGTCACTAACTAAAATCCTCCTGAGCAAGAAAGAATGAACTTGCATTTATATACCACCTTTCCTGTCCTCAATGTTCCAAAGCACTACACAGCCAATTATTTATTTTTGAAGTGTGGTCACTGTTACAGAGAGAAATGCATCAGTCAATTTGCGCAAAGCAAGATCCCACAAACGAAAGCAAAATACTATGGATGTTGAAAATCTGAAATAAAAACAGAAAATGCTGGAAAAAACACAGCAGAACTGATGAACGTTCATCGACCTGAAACGTTAACTGTGTCTCTCTCTCCAGATGCTGCCTGACCGGCAGAGTATTTCCAGCATTTTCTGTTTTTACTGGTGTTAGTTGAGGGATACATGTTGGCCAGGACAAGGGGAAAACTCCCCTACTCTTCTTCAAATAGAGCCATGGGGTATTTAAAGTCCACCTGAACAGGAAGACAGGCTTCATCCAAAAGACATTACCTCTGACAATACCGCCCCCCCCCCCCCCCAGCCCGGGAAATGCACTGAAGTGTCAACCTGGATTTTGTGTTCAAGTCCTAGAGTGGGGCGCTACTTACTTAAATGTGAGAGTGAGTGTAACAAAGCCAAGTTATCATCACTTGCAGTGCATAAATCACTAAAGCTAAGCAAGATACCCAAGATTGAGTTATAGGCACTCCAAAAGTGTATGGGCTGCAAGCTCAAATCCAATATAAAGTTGCATATATAGTTAAAAAAAGTGGTTAATAGTGATCTGTCCTGGTCAAACTGGAGTCTACCTCAGTATGGATGATCTGAACTGAATGTTAAATTACCCTCAAAAGGTAGCACCTTCCTTGTTAGCTGAATGTAATTCAATTTCCACTTACAAAACAGAACGGATCTCAAATCATCAACCTAAGGATCCATATCTAGTATTCACAGAAATCACAGATCACAGAAACCCCACAGTGCAGATAGAGGCCATTTCGGCCCATCGAGCCTGCACCGACACATATCCCACCCGATCCCCGTAACCCCTACACCAACACATGTCCCACCCTATCCCCGTAACCCCACGTATTTAATCCCCCTAACACGAAGGGTCAATTTATCATAGCCAATCAACCTAACCCGCACATCTTTGGACTGTGGGAGGAAACCGGAGCACCCGGAGGAAACCCACGCAAACACGGGGAGAATGTGCAAACTCCACACAGTCACCCGAGGCCGGATTCGAACCCGGGTCCCTGGCGCTGTGAGGCAACAGTGCTAACCACTATGCCACCGTATTGCACCTGAACTCTGTCACCTCTCATTCTCCTCATTAGAAAGTATTCAAGCTACATGGTCCCAAATCAGTCTAACGGCTAGAAGACGAAACCAGGCACCTGCAAAATGAACATCTTCAGGACATCCCAGAGCGTTACTTTTGAAGTGCTGTCACTGTTGTTACGTAAGCAAACACAGAAACCAATCTCACAGCAAGGACCCACAAACAGCAAAAAATCCCTTTTTTTTGGTGGTATCAGTTGAAGGAAAAGAATCAACTCCCTGCTCCTCTTCAAATAGTGCCACAAGACTGTTTTGTCCACCTAAGCAAGCAAATGGGTCTCAATTTAACAACGCATTTGAAAGATGGCAGTTGCAACAATGCAGTAGCCCCTCAGTACTGCACTGAAGCATTAGCCTAGATCATGATCTCAAGTCCACTGTGAAATCTGAACCCACAATCTGCTGATTCAGAGGAAAGACTGCTACAATCTGTGGTAAGAGTGCTACCAACCAAGCCAAGCTGACACATTAAGGGCAGGTTCTGCATTGGTGTTGCTGGAACTTCTCGATTTAGGAGACATTCGTTAAATAGTTTAATAACTGATTGCAAAAACCAGCTTACCTAACACTTAACATTTTGATCCAGAAGCAATCTGCACAGATCAGTGTTGCAGTAAATCAGACTTTTGCTTTGGCTAGCGACTGCTTCCAGGCTAAAATAGATAACACTGTCCAGACAGCTAAGCTTTCAGCAATTCACTATTGGTAGTCAACATAGAAGGGTCAGGTATGCAGACATGCCTGGTTCAGGATATCCAGATTCCTTGCTGACTTAGTCAAAACACTTAGATATTCACATTTCTCAGTAACTGTGGTAATAAGTTGAAAATTACTTTGGAAGTTTAAAAGATAGTCCCAGCATGGCTACAGAATATCACAAATAGATTTACCACTCCTGATCCCCATTCAGTCAGCCCTGCCGGAAAATGCATGCATGAGAGTTTCAGACAACGATAGTATCAGGCTCAACAGCAAGTTCTTCCATGGTCAAAAAGCCTGTCGGTACTCTGTCTAGATTACTACATAAAGTCGTCATTTAGGCAACGTACCAGAGGGCTGCCAATGAGAGGAGAAATAATGTGGTTCCAAGAGGATAAAGTATGAGTTTCTACAGCATCTGTGTTTAAATGAGTAATGCACATACAAAAGTTCTAACTGTTGCTTATCTGAAAAAATATGCATGAAATCAGCTACATTTGATTTCTAAATTATTTTGCAATATCATAGAATCATACAGCACAGAAGGCAGCAATTCAGCCCATTATATCTGTGCCACCTTTTTGAAAGACATCCAATTAGTCCCACTACCCACTCTTTCCCCATAGTCCTGCAAATTTCTCCTTTTCAAGTATATATCCAATTCTCCTTTGCAAGTTACTACTGAGTCTGCTTCCACCACCCTCTCAGGTAGTGTATTTCACATCTTAACAACCCATGGTGTAAAAATAAAATTCTCATTTCCCCTCTGGATATTTTGCCAATTGTCTTTAATCTGTGACCTCTGGTTACTGTCCCTCCTGCCAGTGGAAACAGTGTCTTCCTATTTACTCTATCAGAACCCCTCATAATTTTGAACACCTCTATTAAATCATCTATAACCTTCTCTGATCCAAGGAGAACAATCCCAGTTTCTCCAGTCTCGCCACATAACTGAAGTCCCTCATCCCTGGTACCATTCTATGTCCTTTGCACCTTCTCCAAGGCAATATGATACAGTAAATCGTACTCTATCTAATTCACCTTGACCAAGAGTATAATTATGAATACGTGATTTTCCTGTTACACACTCGCATTCAGCACACAATTTCTGCAGCTTACTGCACCCTATTTTAGCAGTATTTTGTATCCCTATAATACAATTTTTGCACCCAATTATACAGAAAAATGAAACCCCATTATCTACACACTTTAAAATTAAACTATAGGAGCAAATATTTTTCAAACTTATTCTTATACTGTCTGGTGCTGGAATCTGAAAAAAATATTAGCAATACAGCACAACAGACAAGCAAATTACTACTTAGTCATGCTCTTATAGTTTTATTCAAAGATGACAATCCCCTGTGAAATATATGGCAATTAGCCATACAAGTGAAAATTAATGCCAAAAATAGCTACAAAAGGAAAAAAGACTAAATTTAATGAATAGGAAACTCAGAAAACTAATTTTTGACCTATTGACTAAGGATAGGCAGTGACTAGACTAATATGTACAGAAAACAAGCTAAAGGTGTACAGATCCTGGGCCTACTTTTACAACTAAATTTATTACATTTAATTAACTAGGTTATTCAAATAGGAATAGGAGTAAGCCATTCAGCCCCTCGAGCCTGTTCCGCCATTCAATTGGATCATAACTGATCTGCATCTTAACTCCATCTACACGTCTTGGTTCCATAACCCTTAACACCTTTGCCTAACAAAATCCATCAATCTCACTTTTTAAATTTTCAAGTGTGTGTGTGTGTGTGTGTGTGTGTGTGTGTGTGTGTGTGTGTGGCGGGGGGGGGGGGGGGGGGGTGGTGTGGTGGAAGAAAGAGTTCCAGATTTCCACTACATTTTTTGTGAAGAAGTGCTTCCCGACATCACCCATGAACGACCTAGCTCTAATTTTAAGGTTATGCCAACTTGTTCTGGACTTCCAGAGGAAATAGTTTCTTTCTATTTACTCTATCAATTCCTTTAATCATCTTAAACACCTCAATTAGGCCACCCCTTAATCTTCTATACTCAAGAGAATACAAGCCTACTCTATGCAACCAGTTCTCATAATTAAACCCCTCTGTGATAGTGGATTGGCGGTTAGGATCAGATCAGCCATGATCTTATTGAATGGCGGAGCAGGCTCGAGGGGCCGATTGGCCTACTCCTGCTCCTATTTCTTATGTTCTTAGCCCTAGTATCATTTTGGTGAATCTGCACTACACCCCTCCAAGGCAAATATATCCTCCCTGAGGTGCAGTGCCCAGAACTAAACACAGTACTCTAAATGGGGTCTAACCAGAGCTTTATATAGATGCAACATAACTTGCACTCCTTTGTATTCCAGCCCTCTTGAGATAACAGCCAACATTCCTATCTTTTAAATTATTTTTTGTACCTGTCCACTAGCTTTCAGTGATTTTTGCACTTTGATCCCTCAATCTCTCTGCTGATCCAGTTTGTAGCTTCTCACCATTTAGAAAATACTCCGATCTATCTTTCTTTGGTCCAGAGTGGATGGCCTCGCACTTCCCCACATTGAACTCCATCTGCCAGAGTTTTGCCCACTCACTTAATCTATCAATGTCCCTTTGCAACTTTCTGCTCCCATCTGAACTATTTACTGTGCCACTAACTTGGTGTCAGCAAACTTGGATATACGGCTCTATTCCTTCATGCAAGACATTTATAAATATATAGTGAAAAGCTATACATATCCTCTAGTACAGATCCCTGGGAATCACCAATGTTGTCATTAATTTTTTTTGGGTGCGCAGCTCCCATTCAAAATATCGTGCATGCGCAGTTTTTCTCACTGAAAAGCCGGCGAGCCAGCTGAGCGGGAGGTCCAGAGAGCTGTGCGGCCGTGCAGCTTAAAGGGAACATTGGTCACCAGTAGTCAGATTCTGCCAATTTGATTACATACCCATTACTCTGTCTCCTACCTAACCAATTCCCTACACGTCAATAGGATGCTTCCAATTCCATGTGCTCTCATTTTTGTTAACAGTCTCTTACGTGGAGCCTTGTCACAAGCCTTCTGGAGGTCCATATAAATAATATCCATAGATACTCCCTTATCTACCACATTAGCTACCTCAAAAAAATTCCACCCGGTTCATTAGAAATGACAGAAAAACCATGCTGGCTCTCTCTGCCCAAGTACTCAATCACTGTCCCTAATAACACATTCTACTAACTTCCCCACAACAGACATTAGACTAATAGGCCCATCATTTCCTAGTTTATCTCTCCTACCCTTCTTAAATAATGGAGTGACAATGGTAAATTTCCAATCCAAGGGGACAATTCCTGAATTAAGAGTTTTTTGGACGATCATGACTGGAGCATCTATAATTTTCTCACCTGCATCTTTTAATTCACTGGGATGGAAACTATCAGGTCCTGGAGATTTTCTATCTTTAGTCTCATTATTTTCTGCATTACCATTTTCTTTTACTTGTATTAAATCTAATAAATTCCTCCTCTTGATTTATTGCTAGATTTTCTTGTATCTCTGGTACTTTATCCTCATCCTCTACTGTGAAGACCAATACAGAGTTAAGTATTTAGCCATTTCCTGATTTTCAATTACAATGGGCCAGAAACTGCTGGAGGGAAAAATGGTGCGTGAACAAAGCACACCGTTATTTATGTGCAAACCTGCCAGCAAGTTCAGGGGATTAAGAGATACGCCGTGAGTTGCAAATCTCCAGAACTTGCTGGTCGAATTACGACGCTCTGCAGTTTGTTTTGCACAAACAGCATCTCGCCTCCCTGTTATTAAGAACTTTCTGGGTTTGCACATTAATTGCCAATTAAACTCACCACCACAAAGTTAACTCTAATTAATAACACAAGTACCCTTTCAAGGACATGATAATTGTTAGTAACTGCCAACCTCGCTGGCCCTGCAACTGAAAAATTTAAACTGTAGTCTCATTCCTTCAGGCAGTGAATTATTGTTGGAGATTTTTAAAAGGTCAAATTTTAAAATTTTTATTCTTTTCCTTTCTGTCTCTTTTTTCTCACTCTCTTAACCCAATCTTTCTTTCCTGCTTTTTTGTCCCTCCGATTTTTTCTGTATCTGATTTGAATCTAATTCACCCCCCCTGCTCAGTCGTTCTTGTTTATTTCTCAATCCTTAAATCTCATTGGTTAAGAAGATACATTGTCGTTTCTGCTGTTCACCGAGGTCCCAAATGCCCTGTTGCCCTTGCCACGCTGTTATCTGGTCGCACGTTCCAGCAACCTCAGACGGGAAGATTTTTTGAGCTGAAGGTGTACATCATGAGATGCCCCGCTCCAGCAAGTTCTAGTCCATTATCACATGCATGTCTCTTTAAGGGGCCTACATTACTCTTAGCCACCTTCATTCTCTCAATTTACTTGTAAAAACCTTTAATGTTGTCCTTAATATCCCTTGCAAGTTTTTTCTCTTATTCCCTTTTAGCAGCTCTTACTACTTTCTTTGGATGAATAATTATAGTGCATGCAACATTTTATTATTATTCAATTTGGTAGGAAGAATAGAAACAGAATATTTTTTAAATGGTGAGAAACCATTAAATGTTGATGTTCAAAAATATTTAGGTGTCCTCGTACAGGAAACACAAAGTTAGCATGCAGGTACAGCAAGCAATTAGGAAGGCAAATTGCATGTTGGCCTTTATTGCAAGGGGGTTAGAGTACAAGAGTAAGGAACTTTTATTACAATTGTACAGGCTTTGGTGAGACCACACCTGGGGTACTGTGCACAGTTTTGGTCACCTTCGAGGCGGTGCAACGAAGGTTCACTAGATTGATTTCTGGGATGAGAGGGCTGTCCTATGAGAGAGTAGAATGGGCCTATACTCTCTCGAGTTTAGAAGAATGACAGGTGATCTCATTGAAACATACAAGATACTGGAGGGGGATTGACAGGGTATACGTCGAGAGGTTGTTTCCCCTGGCTGGAGAGTTTAGAACTAGGGGGCATAGTCTCAGGATAAGGGGTCGGCCATTTAAGACTGAGATGAGGAGGAGTTTCTTCACTCAGGGTTGTGAATCTTTGGAATTCTCTACCCCAAGCGGCTGTGGATGCTGAGTCATTGCGTATATTCAAGGACTGATGGGGAATCAAGGGATCTGGGGATCGGGCGGAAAAGTGGAGTTGAGGTCAAAGATCCGCCATGATCTTATTGAATGGTGGAACAGGCTCGAAGGGCCATATGGCCTACTCCTAGTTCTTATGAATGTGCACTTGGGTCTTTGCGATCCCCCTTAAATTCATTTTTCTTTTGCAATAAAACCATTTGCAACTTTTAAAAGCATTCTGTTGAACAAGTTTTAGTTTTTAGTTCAAAAAACTGACTACAGTGCACTACACACAACTATCTTTACAGATCATTCAACATACTTTTTTCTCCTTTTCTAAGAATGAAACTGATTTGTCCTGAGAATAAGATGAGGAATCATTCAAAGCTTGGTCATATGCACTAGATGAATGCTTGCCTCTCTTCTAAAAAAAAAAATTAAGAAAAACTTTCGCTTTAAGCAAGAGCAAAACAAATTTATTCGGGTAGATGGTTAATTTCAAGACAGCTGAACAATTCACAGGTTGATACCAACAGCAAGTAAAACGGTATCATGCGATGAAAAAGAACTTCATAGTCACCCTATCACAGACCTTCCCTTTTGCTCTTTCCTCCCTTTCCCTTCCCCTGTACTTGCTTAAAACCTGTTACATATCTAACATTTTCCAGTTCTGATGAAAGGTCATTGACCTGAAACGTTAACTCTGTTTCTCTCGCCACAGATGCTGCCTGACCTGCTGAGTATTTCCAGCATTTTCTGTTTTTATTTTGGGTTTCCAGCATCCACAGTATTTTGTTTCTATATATAGGCAATTGTTTTATTTAAGGCACCACACAGTGAAAAGTTTGGCATTGGCGGGGGGGGAAATCAAATTTGTTTGAGATGCTAAGAGATTTTTTTTTTTTTGTTTGTTTTTTTTTAAAACATACTTATGATTTCTATGCTGCTCACACGCCATCCTAGCAATCATGAAATTATTGCACTATTCAAAAGATATGATTTAACATGCTGAACATTCCACATGTCTTCCAATGACTTTAAATAGATTACATTCATTGCCCATAGGAATCTAGGGCCTAGAAATTGGATCACGCCCGAAAACAGCTGTGCAGGGGGTCAGGGACTAGCTGTGCCAATTAACTTCAATGCAGGCAACACGCAATATCTGTGCTGCTTGATAATTACAAAGATTTGCACGTTTGGCCAGCACTATTCATTGGCTGCACGCCTAACAGGGGGGACCAGTGTCAGGAATCCAGGATACTACTTAAGGCAGCCAGAATCTTTTAAAGGGGGGGGGTGTATTCTTACTGCAAAGACTATGGAACATATTCAAGAAATGGCTGAAGGAGGGAGCGAGCGAGCGAGCGAGCAGGCACCAAGGTTTGCTGGTTCTTGGAGAGGGGGTGGGGCATCCTTTCTTTCCCCTCCCCCCACCCCAAACTCCCCAGGCTGCAGGAAACTCTCCAGGCATCCACTAAGTAGGAAGAGATTGCTAAATGCATCAATGCCAGGAGCCAAGAAAATATTTCAATGATTTCACTTTCAAAAGGGAATTGGATATATACTTGAAAAGGAAACATTTGCAGGGCTATGGGTAAAGAGCAGGGTAGTGGGACTAATTGGATAGCTCTTTCAAAGATCCAGCACAATGGGCTGAATGGCCTCCTTCTGTGCTGTATAATTCTATGACTTATGAAGCAACCAATCCTGAATGACCAGTCAAGTGAGAGTTGTTACGGTAAGACTGCTAAAATACTTTATCACAGCTGTACCACTCAGAGTCTCATTAATTACACCTCACAGCACCCACAACACTGTCCTCCTCCACTACCCTGCATTGTCCTACAATCACTGAAGCACACTTCACTAAACCTCCACACTCACTATTACCCATAACTCACATCTCACACATAGACTGTCAGCAATTCCAGCATGACAGCCACATTCTCAAACATCTCAATAGACTCTCAGTAACAGACTTCACTCTTTCTTGCAGGAGAAGGTCACACACAATACAAGGCAACAGGCTGGCTTTGGAGGAGGAAGAGCCTGTCTTCATACCCTCTCCCCTCTTGAAGAGGGCATCCTGCCCATCATGGGAAGGGCCAGAGCAGAGGCGTGACCACTGGCGATGCTGAAGGAGACGTCGCACAAGGTTTCTTTATACCTAATCCTTTGTCTCTTCTAACTTTTCCCCACTGAACACTCTGCATGACTAGCTGTAGATGCTTTCAACACCCTCTCTGCTCTCCCTCATACCACAAGCTAACCCACGTCCCTTTCTTTCAGTTCAGCTGCTGAGAATTTTGAGGCCCCTCACCCAGCGGAGAAGAACGAGGTGCTCCTGAAGATGCACAGCCACTTGATCTGACTCTCACAAGCACCAGCTTAGATACTGACAACACATGGACTTTAGAAGCTAGGTTAGAGGAGGGATCAGCAGTGTGACTCACTGGGCACAAGTGCGCAGGAGCTAGGGCATGGGGATAGGATGCCACAGGTGCCAGTTCATCAGAGTGAAAAGTCACATACTGGTTCCGCTGCAGAGGACTCCGATGCTGACTTCAGGGGCCCAGGCTACTTTAGAAGGCTCAAACATACAGTGGGAAATGCGAGGGGCTTGCACATAATGTTGCAGAACATGAATGAGTCAAGCTCCAACTTATCTCAAGGCTTCACATGAAGAGCATGAAGACCATGCGATCCAACATGGAACGAGTGGTCAGCTCCAACAACAACGCAGTGGAACCCACCATGATGGAGCATCTAACGACCGCTTCCATGCAGTTATGGAAGCTCATAGGGCTACTATGGCAGCTCACACTGCTGACATGGAAGCTCAGGCGGCTTCCACCTTGGCTTTGGGGGCCACTGTTAAAAGGGGCTTCCAGGGCGCGAGATCACACCTGAAATCTTTTCTCCAGCAGAGCCCTAGGAGTGCTCAGGCGCCACCCCAGGAGTGTGGCCTTGGCTCCATGGGAGAGGCACCCCCCTGTCGTCTCTCAAGAGAACAGCATGTTTGCTCCCTCGCCAGTGCCCTTGCTGGTTTCACTTAGCCGTGGCTCAGTGGCAGCACTCACACCTCTGAGTCAGAAGGTTGTAGGTTCAAATCCCCCTCCGAGCATATAATCTAAGCTGACACTCCAGTGCAGTCCTGAGGGAGTGCTGCATTGTCAGAGGTGCCGACTTTCAGATGAGACGTTAAACGGAGGCCCCATCTGCCCTCTCAAGTGAACGTAAAAGATCCCAAGACACTATTTTGAAGAAGAGCAAGGGAGCTCCCCCCCCCCCGGTGTCCTGGCCAATATTTATCCATCAACCAACATGACTAAAAAATGCAGATTAACTGATCATTATCTCATTGCTGTTTGTGGAACTTTGCTGTGAACGAATTGGTTGCCACGTTTCCTACATTACAACAGTGACTATACTTCAAAAGTACTTCATTGGTTGTAAAGCTTTTTGGGTTGTCCGGAGGTCGTGAAAGTTGCTATATAAATGCAAGTTCTTTCTTTCTTCAGCGAGCCAGTCCAGATTGCTGCAGTCTATGCAGAGATGCTGCAGGCTGCAGCCGGGCCATCTAGGCCCAGAGCTGCTCCAAGTCATCCTCCAAGGCCATCTGAAGTTTCCTCAATGGGAGCGCAGCAGCCTTCAACCTCCCAAGCTGTAGCTATTCGAAGGAGCACCAGAATAGAAAAACGAGCACACAAGGCAGGCACTATAGGCTTGCACAAAGGTAATTAGTCATTTTTTTGTCAATGCTGACTTGATATGTTTGATAAATTTGTGTTTTCATATGGATTTGGCGTTGATGCGTGTCTTTATGGTGCAGTGAGGGCAACAACCATAAGTTTGGAGTGAAGGAACGCAATCGGATTTCGGATGCAAGAAGAGTGGTAATAATTGTTGCACTGTTGGTGAATGGGAAGCGGGAGGTCTGATTTAGTTGAAGTGCTCCTCAACATAGAAACATAGAAGATAGGAGCAGGAGTAGGCCATTCGGCCCCTCGAGCCTGCTCCGCCATTCAATGCGATCATGGCTGATCATCCAAATTCAGTACCCGGTCCCTGCTAAGGATAAGGGGTAGGACATTTAGGACTGAAATGAGGAGGAATTTCTTCACCCAGAGAGTGGTGAACCTGTGGAATTCTCTGCCACAGAGGGCAGTGGAGGCCAGTTCATTAAATATATTCAAGAAAGAGTTGGATATATTTCTTAAGGCTAAAGGGATCAAGGGATATGGGGAGAAGGCAGGGACAGGGTACTGAATTTGGATGATCAGCCTTGATCTCTTTGAATGGCGGAGCAGGCTCAAAGGGCCGAATGGCCTACTCCTGCTCCTATCTTCTATGTTTCTATGTTTCTCCCCATACCCCTTGATGCCTTTAGCCTTAAGAAATATATCCAACTCCTTCTTGAATATATTTAATGAACTGGCCTCCACCGCCTTCTGTGGTAGAGTTCCACAGGTTCACTCTCTGGGTGAAGAAATTCCTCCTAATTTCTGTCCTAAATGGCCTACTCTTTATCCTTAGACTGTGTCCCCTGGTTCTGGACTCCCCGACCATCGGGAACATCCTTCCTGCATCTAGTCTGTCCAGTCCTGTCAGAATTTTATAAGTTTCAATGAGATCACCTCTCAGTCTTCTAAACTCCAGCGAGTACAAGCCCAATCAACCCAATCTCTCTTCATGCGTCATTCCTGCCATCCCAGGTATCAGCCTGGTGAATCTTCGCTGAACTCCTTCCATGGCAAGAACATCCTTCCTCAGATAAGACGACCAAAACTGCACACAATGCTCAAGGTGTGGTCTCACCAAGGCCCTGTACAACTGCAGCAAGAGATCCTTGTTCCTGTACTCAAACCCTCTCGCTACGAAGGCCAACATACCATTTGCCTTCTTAACCGCCTGCTGCACCTACATGCTTACCTTCAGCAACTGGTGCACAAGGACGTCCAGGTCTCGTTGCACTTCCCCTTCTCCCAATCTATTGCCATTCAGATAATAATCTGCCTTCCTGTTTTTGCCACTAAAGTGGATAACCTCACATTTATCCACATTATATTGCATCTGCCATATCACCCAACCTGTCCAAATCATCCTGGAGTTTCTCGGCATCCTCCTCACCGCGCACACGCCCACCCAGCTTTGTGTCGTCTGCAAATTTGGAGATATTACATCTAGTTCCCTTGTCTAGATCATTAATATGTATTGTGAATAGCTGGGGTCCAAGGACCGATCCCTGCGGTACCCCACTAGTCACTGCCTGCCACTCGGAAAAAGACCTGTTTATTCCAACTCTTTGCTTTCTGTCTGCCAACCAGTTCTCTATCCAAGTCAATACCTTGCCCCCAATCCCATGTGCCTTAGCTTTACACCCTAATCTCTTATGCGGGACATTATCGAAAGCCTTGTGAAAGTCCAAATACACCACATCCACTGGTTCTCCCTTATCTATTATGAGTTACATCCTCAAAAGCTTGTCTCTGAGCTCAGGCAGAGACTCCAGTGGTCGCTGCCTCTCCACCTCCATTTTCAATCACCCCAGCATTTCACTCGCCAAGTGTTGACTTCGCACAGCTTAACATGGCGCTAACGGGCATGAAGGCCTGCTCATCAGAGCAGTAAAGACATCATGCAGTACTTACATGTTAGTTACTGATTTATTATTTAATTGGCATTATATACTTTGATTTTCAAAAAGCCGTTAAGATAAGGTAGTATAGTGGTTATACTAGATTTATAATCCAGAGGCCTGGAATAATAATCCAGAGAACGTGGGTTCAAATCCCACCATGGCAGTTTGAGAATTTGAATTCAGTTTTAAAAACCTGGTATCAGTAAAAGTGACCATGAAGTTGTTGTAAAAACCCAACTGGTTTACTACTGTTTAGGGAAGGAAATCTCCAGTCCCACACCAATGCAGTTGACTCTTAACTATCCTTTGAAGCGGCCTAGCAAGCCACTTAGTTGTAACTACGGCAATAAATGTCAGCCTCGACAGCGACACCCACAGTCTAAGAATGAATTTTTAAAAAGGTGCAACACAATAAGACTGAGTCCTGTGGGACCAGTGGCAGATTTTGGGTTGATCAGGAATATCATTCTCATCGACATCAGGTTGTTATTAACAGTCGCGGTTCGGCATGGGGTCTAGTAACTAGTGGAGTCCCTCAGGAATCAGTGTCGAGGCCATTGCTCTTCATCTTTTTCAATGATCTGGATGACGGCATTGGAGGAACTGTCCACAAGTTTGCAGATGCAGGTGTTAGTACCTTAGATGAGAAAAAGAGATTACAGGCAGATCTAGATGCAATAGGGAGCAGGTCTGTGTGTTTGCCAGATCTGATACAGATAAATGTAGTGTTATGTACTCGGGTAGGGCTAATGCCACCTTAAATAAACTTAAGTCACTCAAATAGGCTTAAAAAGCTTGTCTAGTCGCTTTAGAGATGCCTAGACTTTGATGTTACTTGATAGGGGTATATAAAATAGTTAAAGAATTGTGTTCCTATTGATAGATTGGGAAAGATCAGATGTTATGCGTATTACACTACGCAAGGATAGGGCTATGTTAGATGTTAGGCGGTTCTTCTTTTCCCCAATTGAACAAAATGCCGGCTTGTGCGGGGAGTGCTGGCTCTCTGCATACCTTTTAAAGAGAGATGGACCAGTTCCTGGCTGTGGTGGAGATCATGTCTTAAAAGAATGGTAAAATACCAGGTAATATAAACATGGTCAACTTGGATTCCTGGGCTGGTTTCAATTGCCCAATAGGGTCGAAGTGGAATTTTCCAGATATTCCCCCACTCCCAATTGGCCTTCGGTTTTTATCTGCCGTTTTGCCTCTCTGCCTCTCCTGGGAGACTACATGGCTGCTGGTGGGTAAGGGTGTCTAAACCTGATGCTTCAGGCAACACAACTGTCTGGGGCAGGCCTAATGGACCAGATGACCTTTTTTGGTCCATAATTTTCATATGTGCATGCCATGCAGGGTTGCATACTCAAGGCTGTTGAGTGGGAGAAACACCTGGATGTTACAGTACATAAATCTCTAGAAGTCCTCAACTAGGCTATTGCAAAATCCTTCATCGGAATAGATCGCTTCCAGTTTGAAAGCAAAAACTGTTCTCAAAATTGAAGTGCAAAGGGGTGATATATAACAGCAGAACCCCTTACCCCAGACAATTCTTTGCCTATAAAGAACCATACATTTTCATTTTAATGCTTCTTCTGGACCATTTCACTTTACTTTCCAGTATTTTACACACAACATTCTAGACAGACTGTAAACAAAGGTCAACCATGTTAACTTTTTAGTTTGATGCTTTGATTTAAAATTCCATTTAACATTTTTTTTAAATAACTAAAATGTGTATATAAAATGATTTTGCAATGCTTGCTGAATAGTCTAAATTTGAAAATAGTACGATAAATTGTAGTGCATTTAGGCATGTCACTTTCTCTCTTTATATTCATTTCTTAGCTCCATTTATTGAAATGGATCAACGCCAGCTTTTTAAACTAGTAAAACTCTAGTTTAACACTATTTCATCACCAATTGAATACTCAATATTTTATATATTGGTTAGCTGATAATCTTCAGATTAGCAGGCAGTCCACATACCTTTCTACCAAATCAGTGGCACAGTACATCAGAAGTGAAATGGTGAGCTCAGAACTACAAGATGTATACCACCAGTAGAGTAGCATAATTATCTAGCAGGCACTGTTGTTAGGGTAGAACACTTCCCCCTGCTTGCTTGAAGAAACTCAATTCAATCACAAAGGGTTGTTACTTTGGATTTTTCTTTTTACAAAATTCTTACCGTTATCTATGGGAAATTCTTAGCACTTACCAATTTACCAAAATGGTATTTACAGTAGCCACAGTATTTAACATTATCAGCTTCTGAACCTTCTTCTTCACACAGAAGTCCTGCCAGCTGTGCACTGAAAAAACAGTAAAGAAAAGTCAAGATAATACTAGCAAAAATACTGAATTGCATGCTGTAAAATCTCAATAGGTTGCCTCTGTGTATTAAGTTATCCATTCCTTCTTTCCTCCCCTCCCCCAATAGTTTCGCAATATTCCAAAGTGCTACTTTAAATGCTGTTCTAGCTTCTTCTCTTGCAATAGCTCATTTTCTATTACCCTCTCCACTCATCCAGTAAAACTTCATCACCTTGGATCTTCCAAGCTTTCTTTGATTTGTACTGTTAAAACCCCTGTATCACTGCTATACTTAAGACTTTTTTTCCCCAAGTCTGGAATTCCCCCAATGGTCTAGTGAGTAAGGATGATTTTTTTTTTTTTTTTTTAAATAGTACTGTGTCACAAAAACTGGAAGGTCCCAAGTCTGACCCCTGGTCTATACGAAATTAATTGTCTCAGCCAGAGCAGCAATTCGGTTGCCACAACTGGCCTCAGTATTTAGATAATAGCAGGTGGAAAGCATTACCTGGCAGTTAGATATGAGAAAATATATATGTATATATTCAGAGTCATGTGTCTAATGTGATTGGATTGCACTGCGGAGAGATCAGCAGATATTGCTGAAGCTCCACACCTCCAATAGGGTATATTAATTGTTCACAATGTAGTCAGGAGGATGGTACCAAAGCACGCAAACATTTTATTGCGAGTTGTGCTGCTCACCATTCTGCTTACTCCAGATACCTGCTGTACATCTAGCCAGGGCTCAAATCCACACTTGCCAGTTGTCTAATGACAAACCAGTGACTAACCTGCTTTGGGGAAGGGAGAAAAGAAGGGGAGGTAAGTCAGGTTTCTTTGGGACTGAAGTGACTCCAAGATGCAAAACCTGGTGATAAATATCCAGAGCCAAGTCGACCCCCTGTGGCAGACTTGGTAATCGAATATCTGAACCAAGCTGGCCTGCAGTACTTCCAAGCACTATTGACTGACCAGCGACCTGGTTCATGAATCGAAGCTCGTGGTTTAGACTCGTCACCGCAGGCTGAGATTCTTCCTGTTCATTTCTAGGTAACTCTGCAAGCCAAGGGCATGACAGCTAGATGGTCCAGGCTGAACTAGCAACATGAAGCTTACCATAGCTCTATTCTAGTAGCTATACAGTTTTTGGATAATTAAACTCCAGTAGTACTGCTGCGCCCAACTGGATGGCCCCAAACCATAGCTCTGCCGATATGCACCTAGGTTGTCTGAATTTGGGTTAGTGGAGTGTGCCTCTATAGGAAGAGTATGCATTACCATCTGGAAACAATCCCTCAGTATTTGGTTCATCCTAACACTTCATAATCTTTAAGAACTCTCATTAGGTCACCCAATAGAACCATCTCAGCTCTACTGAAAAGCCCTCCTGCTCAAGTTTCTCTTCATAACTGGAACCTCTCATCCTTAGTAACATCCTAGTGAATGTACGATGCACTTTTTCCATTACTTTATATCCTTTCTCTAATGGGATGGCCAAAACTGTACAAAATACTCCAACTCAGCCCAACTAAGTTCAACAGCGCCTCATTGTTTCCCACATTACAACAGTGACTCCACTTCAAAAATACTTCATTGGCTGTAAAGCGCTTTGAGATGTCTGGTGGCTGTGAAAGGCACTATATAAATGCAGGTCTTTTTCTTTATTGTTTTTGTATTATACACCTCTGATACAAAACTATAGATTCCATTTGACCTTTTAGGGCCTTATCTACTTGTGCCTCCTTTAGTGACTTGTGTATCTGTACACCAAGGCCCCTTTGCTCCTCTACTCCATTAAAATGTAACCATTTAAGGTGTATTTCCTTTCCATATCCTTACTTCCAAAATATAATATTTTACAACATTCGAATGATAGCATATATGCATTTTTACATTTCCCAATATTGGAGCTGAAAAGGTTTAGAAATATCAGTTACAAAATCATAAGATATTAGCCTTTATCAGGTGTCAATTCCAGACAATGACATAGGCACACAGAAACATCACTGATTAAACTTTCAGCTGTTTAAATACAGCTCAGATCTTCAAGTTATTATAAGTCACACCATTGTCACCCCTTTTCTTCTAAAAACAATGATTCGTATGATTCAACAAGCACCAGCAGCCCGCCACTACCTCAGCTAAGTGGCTATCTTCATGCATAAGCATTGACAGTGATCAGGATATTTCACAATATGGGTATCAGTCAATCCCAATCCTATCCTCATTCAATACTAACAGACATGCGCTTTGCAACAAGGAACAGAAGTTAGCAATCAGAAACAGGAACCTAGCTGAGCCCCCTCCTCCACTCCCTCTTCACCCACGACTGTGTGGCTGTTCATGGTTCCAACACCATCAAGTTTGCGGATGATACCACGGTAGTAGGCCAGATCACCAACAACGATGAGTCAGCCTACAGGGAGGAGGTCCAGCATCTCGTGAAGTGGTGCGCCGACAACAACCTGGCCCTTAACATCAAGAAAACCAAAGAAATCATTGTGGACTTCAGGAAGTCTAAAGGCGGAAGTCACACCCCCATCCACATCAATGGGGCTGTGGTGGAAAGGGTGGACAGCTTTAAGTTCCTCGGAGTCCACATCACGGAAGACCTCTCCTGGTCCCTCAATACCTCCTCTCTGGTGAAGAAGGCCCAGCAGCGTCTATATTTCCTAAGGAGGCTGAAGGGATGTAACCTGTCACCCCTGATCCTCTCTAACGTTTACTGCTGCACAATAGAGAGCATCCTGACAAACTGTATCACAGTATGGTATGGCAGCTGTAGCTACTATGACCGGAAAGCCCTGCAGCGGGTAGTCAAAACTGCCCAACGCATTACCGGCACCCGGCTACCGACCATAGAGCACATATACCAGAAACGCTGTTTACGGAGGTCACGGTCCATCATCAAAGGCCCTACCCACCCCAGCCACAGTCTGTTCGCCCTCCTGCCATCTGGGAGACGCTACAGATGCATTCGCACTCGTACGACCAGATTTAGGAACAGCTTCTTTCCCAGGGCTGTCATCCTACTGAACTCCACAAATAAACTCTAAAGCCTGCACATCTGCCAATGCACTTTATTATGGTTATGTTTATGTTAATGTATTACAAGCCAAATGTATGTTGAATGTTTAAATGTCTTAATCTAAGTGTACACTCTCGGGAGCCGCAAGCCTACATTTCGTTGTACTGCACTTGTGCACTAACAATGACAATAAAAGTTGATTTGATTTGATTTTGAAGCACACCAACTACTGGGCCAGATGAAATCAACTAACTCAACAAAGATCAGGTGTCAAACTTAGGACCCTGCTGATCTAAATGGCCAGGTACCACATGATGCAGTTTATTTACTCATTGATCTGTTGAAGGAACCTGCATTGATATTCAAACACCCCTGGTGAAAATGTATGAATGTCAAGTGAAGATGGCATTGAGCTTGCATATGATGCCATTATGCCCACAATCCCCCACCCAGCATCAAATTGAATGCTGACACATACCTTCAAGGCTGATACATGAATAAGCCATTTGTGCGAGGTACTGAAGGGGAACCAGTGCCTGTGGATCCTGCTCAGCAAGGTGTGAACGCCTTCAGGAGAGGAGGGGAGGAGAGACAATATTAAGTAATTCTCCAACTGGCTCAGTTGGTCAGGTCAGTGTGTTCCTGAGCCACAGGCCACTAAATCCCATGTTCAATTTCCAGTTAACTGTTCAATAAAAGTAGAAGTAGAGGTGCTGCAATTGGCCACAGTACCCTTAGGCTAGAAGAGGAAAAAGAACATCCAAGGTTTCCCAATCTTGACTGCTATCCAGTAACTATTGCTGGAAAGTGCACCATTTGGACTTCGGGTAAGGGTCGCATCAAGTTTGATTATGATGCCCTCCATGATTAATAGTCCTCTGATACAGTCAGCGCTCATACAGGAAGAATAGTCACTTGGGCAAGGTTCCAGAGGTCGAACAATACCCGCTGAACCATACCCCAACAGAAGGCGATGCTATTGGGAAATGGGGAGTAAATATTAGCTTATTCCATTTCGCGGTTTCTCTTCTCCACAATCCCCACTTGCACTTAATGTAAGTTGATAGAGACATGCTCCGGTGTAGGAGTTACCAGAGATAGGGATACACTTGAAGGGCCTGATGTCACTTGAGGAAAAAAAACATATTCTAGTTCTTCAGCAAGTCTTGGTAAAGATATGTATGTCACAGAGAGAAATAGTCCAAAGATCAAAACACAAGAGCTGCCTCTTTAGTCCAGTCCACAAAATTGGCAAAATATGCGAGAGAAGTGTTCCACTGCAGAGGACTGTTTGTAAGAAGGGAGGTAATGCTAAATTTATATAGATCCTTGGGTAGACCACATGGAGTACTGTGCACAGTTTTGGTCTCCATTCTACAAAAACAGCAAGAATGTGGAACTCACTTCCACATGTATTTATGGGAAGGCTTGATGCATATATGCGGGAGAAAGGAATCTGGGGAAATGCAGGGAGGGGGAAGAGGTAAGGAGAATGGGAGGAGGCTTGTGTGAAATATTAACTTTGGCATAGACCAATTGGACTGAATGGCCTGTTTCTCTGTTGTAGATTCTATGTAATTCTATCTCATTCTTTTTCCTATCTCCCCCCCCTCCAAATTCTCTCGCTTCCTCTCCTGAAGCTACCACATCATACTGGGGAGCTGTTCCACACATCAGCAGGTAGCCCAAAACCTATTGTTCATTTGTGAGTCTAGACAAGATTGCCAACAGATACTTCAATTGCGAGGAACATCATAGTTGAACGCAAATCTTGTGCTTGTCGGCATCTATATGTGCAATATTCTGTACCTATAAATAAATAATTATCTGGTACAAGAAATGTTGCAAAATTGCCCCTCTTGCTAGTCCAAAGGTGCCAAGGCCAAATGTAGCAGCACCACTGTTGTCCTAGGTGAGATCAGCAAACTCAGCACAGACCAGAAAATACTGGAGATCATCCTGACTTATGTAGCTCAGCATGGCACCACTAGTTATGCATTCATTTGAGTCATTGAGGGAGCCCTTAAGCCCATTTTTCACTTAATGATAATATACTAACCAAGTTACATGGAAAGCTTGTCGACACCCGTGTTTATTACAAGTCATACAAGCACCGGTTGCTGCTTTGCTTTCACGGCCTTGTTCCTCACAGATGTAGCAAGTCTGGAAAAAAAAGTGGACAAAACCTAATTTTTAAGCAAATAACTAAATTTAGAGGTCCCAGGAATTCTTAATAATAGATGCCATTTCACATACATAATGATTTTACAATGAGTCAAAAGAAAAATCACAAAAATTAAATAGATTTGCAAGTATTATAAAAAAAACTTGCATACAGTGCACACTACTGTTACTGCAATTTTGATCACACTTTGTCAGCATTTATCGTTATGTCAACACTTCCAATTCAATTTTGCCAAGACAACTGTTATATAGTTGCACCTCTGGCCACTGAGTGTCTCTGTGGAGCAAATCTCAGCTGATTCCTAGTCGTCGCCATCTTGTATAAAAAAAATGACAATGTCTGTCTGTCTGTCAGCTATACACTCAAAAATTATGGAGCGTACCAAAAGTTATATCAAAAGAAAGCTGATGATCAGGGGAGTGTCATAGGCGTATTTACTTTTTGGTCAGACAAAAATTGTTCCGACAGTGTACAAAAAACATTCAAAAATCCGCTCATTAGCGGTTGACCAATCCTACCGCTCATTAGCGTTGAGTGACGTGACGGTTGACCAATCCTACAGTTCAGTGACCTGATGGTTGACCAATCGGTGCGTCACGGGCGGGACCTAATCCTGTAGCCTCCCGAAACTTCGCCATTTTTTCCCCTTGCTTTTCCTCAACAGCGAGCGGGGCAGCTGCGTCGGCCCGCAGGAGCGGGAGGTGAGTTGGGGGTCACTCGGGCCGGGCCTCACAACCGCTCGGCCCGACACACAGAGCGGGGGAGCGGCAGCGGGCGGCCGTCAACCGCACGGCCCTCTAAACTGCCCTGGCAACGCCGGGCCTCCCGCAGCTAGTATTTTTATATAACGCTCACTCACTCACTTATTCTCTGAAGTTCTTAGCAACAGCATTTAAAAGATTCAAAATATTACTGGAAAATTAAATGGTGTAAAATTAAGTCCTGATTCAGGAAGGGCACTACATCCAAACTATCTACATCACATACAGTCCTCTAGTTGTTTTGATGTATATCAAAACAATGACAGCGTGCCAGTGCAGCCTTCGGTCGCCTGAGGAAGAGAGTGTTTGAAGACCAGGACCTCAAACCCGGCACCAAGCTCATGGTCTACAGAGCAGTAATACCTGCCCTCCTGTATGCCTCAGAGACATGGACCATGTACAGCAGGCACCTCAAAGCACTGGAGAGGTACCACCAACGCTGCCTCTGCAAGATCCTGCAAATCCATTGGCAGGATAGGTGCACCAACGTCAGTGTTCTCGCTCAGGCCAACATCCCCAGCATCGAAGCTTTGACCACGCTCGATCAGCTCCGATGGACGGGCCACATCGTCCGCATGCCCGATACGAGACTCCCAAAACAAGCGCTCTACTCAGAGCTCCGACACAGCAAGAGAGCCCCAAG
The DNA here is from genome assembly GCF_052327205.1 of Somniosus microcephalus. NCBI lineage: Eukaryota > Metazoa > Chordata > Chondrichthyes > Squaliformes > Somniosidae > Somniosus > Somniosus microcephalus. The sequence goes on from NC_140991.1 coordinate 72,944,994, forward strand.
TGGGCAGAGGAAATGATTCAAGGACACCCTCAAAGCCGCCTCGAAAAAGTGCAACATCCCCACCGACACCTGGGAATCCCTGGCCCAAGACCGCACAAAGTGGAGGAGAAGCATCCGGGAAGGCGCCGAATACCTCGAGTCTCTTCGCCGGGAGCAAGCGGAAACCAAGCGCAAACATCAGAAGGCGCGCCGTCAAACCAAGCACCCCACCCACCCACCCCTTCAACCACCGTCTGCCCCACCTGTGACAGAGACTGTAGGTCCCGAATTGGACTCATCAGTCACCTGAGAACTCATTTTTAATGTGGAAGCAAGTTATCTTTGGCTCCGAGGGACTGCCTAAGAGAGAAGATACACATCTATTGTTTTAAACACATGGGGGCTGAATTTTGTCATCAGGGTAAGTCAGTTCCAATTGGGTTAGCACACCTTTAGTACCCATCAGAACTTGAAATACAAATTGCATTCAATTCCCCAGCCTGAATTTAAATAATTATTTACACCCCCAGATGCAAACTCAGATGGATCTAGGGGTAACGTATCAGGAGAGGATAACAGCATAAAAGTGAAATTTAAAGGGATAGGGATAATTAAATGGAAGTGCCACAATGGATAGGCAAAAAATCACAAAGTTTCCTGAGTGCCTTAAAAGACATAAGAACATAAGAAATAGAAGGAGTAGGCCATACTGCCCTTCGAGCCTGCTCCGATATTCAATAAAATCATGGCTGATCATTGACCTCAACTCCACTTTCCCGCACGATCTCCATATCCCTTGATTCCCCCAGAGTCCAAAAATATATCTATCTCAGCCTTGAATATACCCGAAGACTCAGCATCCACAGCCCTCTGGGGCAGAGAATTCTAAAGATTCACAACCCTCTGAGTGAAAAAATTCCTCCTCATCTCAGTCTTAAATGGCCTACCCCTTATCCTGAGACTATGCCCCCTAGTTCGAGACACTCCAGCCAGGGGAAACAACCACTCAGCATCTACCCTGTCAATCCCCTTCAGAATCTTGTATGTTTCAATCAGATCACCTCTCATTCTTCTAAACTCCAGAAAGTATAGGCCCACTCTACACAATCTCTCATCATAGGACAGCCCTCTCATCCCAGGGATCAATCTAGGTGAACCCTTCATTGCATCGCCTCCAGGAAAGTATATCCTTCCTTAGATAAGGAGAACAAAACTGTGCACAGTACGCCAGGTGTGGTCTCACCAAGGCCCTGTACAATTCTGGCAAGACTCCCTTACTATTATACCCCAATCCCCATGCAATAAAGGCCAACATGCCATTTGCCTTCCTTATTGCTTGCTGTACCTGCATGCTAGCTTTCTGTGTTCCTTGCACAAGGACACCCAAATCTCTCTGAATGTCAACATTTGAAAGTTTATCATTTAAAAAATATTCTGTTTTTCTATTCTTCCTACCAAAGTGAATAACCTTGCATTTCCCTACATTATACTCCATCTGCCACCTTGCTGCCCACTCACTTAGTCTATCTATATCCCTTTGCAGACTCCGTGTTCTCCTCACAACTTACTGTCCCACCTAGCTTTGTATCATCAGCAAACTTGGATACATTACACTGGGTCCGTTGATCTAGGTCATTAATATAGATTGTAAATAACTGAGGCCCCAATACTGACATCTAAACCCATTGGCAACCTTTGCCAGGACTGAAGCAACACTGGGTTAAGTGGCAGGTCAAAATGAAGGGAAAGGCAAGGCAGCCCCGCCCCTAGATGCATCCTGCAGACAGGTTTATGGAGTAGCCAAGCAGTCCCATGTAATAGCTGAATGCCAAGTGCTGTTCTGAGTCGCTTCCAAGGAGGACTGCCCTCTGTGCCATTCCACAGTATCCGTAGGTCTGAAAATATAGCCAAGTTTCAGGCCACAGCTGACTGTTACTGCAAGTGCAAACCCTCTACTAATTGGAAGTCACGGGTGTCCTTAACAGTAGATGGGACAGCTAAGCATCTGTCTCTCTGCTGACCCAGATCCTGAGAAAACAGGTCCCAATAGTCATCGAGATACTATTCCCAGACCTACAATATTTGGTGACACCTTGGCAGGTACTGATCACTCTGGCACACACTATCATGTTAAGTATGGTGTGCGGTCATTGGAGTGCTTCAGAAGAACCTTCTAGGAGGATGGCTAGTCGTGTATTCGCATCTCAGTGGTATGAGAAGGACTCTATGGGAACATCATCCTTTGAGAAGAGGAGCCCCCACCAATGTAACTTAATGTTACTATATTCAAGACATTGTTTATTTAACATGTTACGTGTGACACCTGAACTTCAAATGGTAAAATAGATAAAGAACTTACATCTATAAAACTTATGTCCACAGGACATTTCCTCAATCAATCTTAGGCAGTCCCTCGGAACCGAGGATGACTTGCTTCCACACTAAAAAGGAGTTCTCAGGTGACTGAGGAGTCCAATGCGGGACCTACAGTCTCTGTCACAGGTGGGGCAGACAGTGGTTGAAGGGGCTGGTGGGTGGGGTGCTTGGGTTGACGTGCGCTGCCTGCGCTTGGCTTCCGCTTGCTCCCGGTGAAGAGACTCGAGGTGTTCGGCGCCTTCCCGGATGCTTCTCCTCCACTTTGTGCGGTCTTGGGCCAGGGATTCCCAGGTGTCGGTGGGGATGTTGCACTTTTTCCTAAGGAGGCTTTGAGGGTGCCCTTGAAGCGTTTCCTCTGCCCACCTGGGGCTCTCTTGCCGTGTCGGAGCTCCGAGTAGAGCGCTTGTTTTGGGAGTCTCGTATCGGGCGTGCGGACGATTGTGGCACATCCAGCGGAGCTGATCGAGCGTGGTCAAAGCTTCGATGCTGGCCCGAGCGAGAAGACGGACGCTAGTGCACAAGACATTTCCAACCACTTCACAGCTAACAAATTGCTTTGAAGTGTAGTCAGTGTTATGCAGGCTAACAGCAGCTGGTTTGTGCACAGCAAGGTCCCTCAAATAGCAATGAGATAAATGGCCATTTATTCTATTTTGGCAGTGTTGGTTGAGGGGTAGATATTGGTCAGGACATCTGGAGAACTCCCCTGCTCTTTTTTTGAACAGTACCATGAGATCCTTTACATCCACCTGAACAGGAAACCAGGGCCTCAGTTTAACATTTTATGCAAGACACAGCACCTCTGACAATGCAGGACTATCTTATTATTGCACTCATGTGGCAGCCTAGATTATGTGCTAGAGTCCTGTAGTGAAAATTGAACCTGTAAACCTTCGGTCTCCCAGGTGAGAGTTTTACCACTGACCCAAACTGACAATTTGGCGTAGAAATCTGTTCACGCCAGCCTGCTGGCACTAACTGGATGCAGGGAACGATCCCTGCACCAGAACAGGTAGGCCAGAGATACAGTCAACATTGGGCCCTCAATCGGGAGGGGGCTGAGAACAGTCTTCGGCATGCCTGCTTCTCTCGGCTTCACATTCAGGTAACTTTTTTTTTTAAACAGAGATTTACCTTTTTGGCAGCGGCCGCCAGTGGTCCCTTTAAGGACTGCTGGTTAGACCACATGTAGGTCATATTTTCCTTAGCACAGCCCAAATTAGCGAAGGGGGCTTCAAACAAATGCTTGGCCACCTAACATCTTTTCAGGCACGGACCCTGGACAACTCTACCAATATAGCAGGCAGCACATTTTCGTTACACGATGTGTGTTCGCATGCCACCAGTCATACTGGGTGCCTGGGCAACCATTTTACCCCAGTAAAACATAGTATGAACCAATTTCTAGTCATGGCACTTTCAAATTTTGCCATAGTTTAATTTTTATATATTTTGTGAAATACTTTACATGCATTTCTTAAATTTATGTGTTTCTGAGAGGGAACTGAAAAATCCAGCAGAAAAATTACAATTCCTTAAAAGACTACTATTACTTAATAAGAACATAAGAAATAGGAGCAGGAATAGGCCATTTAGCCCTCCGAGCCTGCTCCGCTATTCAATCAGATCATGGCTGATCATCTACCTCAACTCCCCCTTCCCGCACGATCCCCATGAGAGCTCATTTAATTTAACCTGGACGTTTTACTAACACCAAATCCAGTGCAGGGATATTTGGTAAAGGAGTAGGATAAAAATTAGATTCATAATTTATTCAGTTTTATATTTTCTGGTATCAATTGTCAAAACTTGCAACCTAAATATACTGCCTATTTAATATTGTAGGTAAAGACTGTTTTTAAAAGGAACATTAATATTTTTACTCATGACATTGTATCCTATATCTGTAAAGAAGTGAAAATAAGCCAAGATATATAAAACCATGTTTAGAGAAAAAATGGTTAAAACAGGCAGCAGCAACCTGGTTCAGAGCCATAGCATGTCCACAAATCTTAGTTTCTGTTGCCATGCTCTGTCAAGATTTACAATTGTAAATTGCTATGGCGATATTTCCCATTTATAATGTAGTGCAGGTTCTGGCGACAAGTGACTCTGTGGAGCGAGTTTAAAAACTTGTATTCATTAACCAACCATGGGCAATGCCACAGGCAATTTACTAATATACAATTCTTGCAGTATCACTTACATCTTGTAATAGTTTCTCAATCACACTTTGTTGATTTACTTTGAGCCAAAGAGCAGCAAATCAGAACTCGAGAGATAGGGATATGCAATTCAAAAGTGAAGGAAGTGGCTAGAACATTTTCATCGAAAAACGATTAAGGACTTATAATAACCAATCTTGAATGACCAGTCAGGAGAATGTACCAATAAACAAAAGAAACTGAACCAACTGAATCGCTCAAAACACTTCAGAACATTTTACCCACAATTATTTTCCTGAGTAACTGAAATTTCTGTCTAAAATAAGGTTTTAAACAAATTTCTTTTTAAAATCAAAAACTACATATTTTGTAATAACATAATTAAACGTGCCCACTGAATTGTTTTTGTGTCTTGTAATAATTTCATTAATGCCCTGACTTTGTATAGATATTATTTCTCCGGGGGTGGTGCCAGAGGACGAGAGAATTGCAAATGTTAAACTCTTTTTTGAGCAAGGGTGTAAGGATAAACCCAGCAACTACAGACCAGTCAGTTTAACCTCAGTAGTGGGGAAGATCTGAGAAACGATAATCTGGGACAAAATTAACAGTCACTTGGACAAGTGTGGATTAATTAAGGAAAGCCAGCACGGATTTGTCAAAGGCAAATAGTGTTTAACTAACTTGATTGAGTTTTTTGATGAGGTAACAGAGGGTTGATGAGGGCAATGCAGTTGATGTGGGGTGCATTGGCTTCCAAAAGGCGTTTGATAAAGCACCACATAATAGGCTTGCCAGCAAAGTTGAAGCCCATGGAATAAAAGTGGCAGCATGGATACGAAATTGGCTAAGTGACAGCAAACGGAGAGTAGTGAACAGTTGTTTTTCGAACTGGAGGAAGGTATACAGTGGTGTTCCCCAGGGGGTTGGTACGAGGACCACTGCTTTTCTTGATATACATTAATGACTTGGACTTGGGTGTAAAGGGCACAATTTCAAAATTTGCAGAGGACACAAAACTTGGAAGTATAGTGAACAGTGAGGAGGAGAGGGATAGACTTCAAGAGGACATAAACAGGCTGGTTGAATGGGTGGACACATGGCAGATGAAATTTAATGCAGAAAAGTGCGAAGTGATACATTTCGGTAGGATGAACGAGGACAGGCAATATAAACTAAAGGGTACAATTCTAAAGGGGGGGTGCATGACCAGACAGACCTGGGGGGTATATGTACATTAATTGTTGAAGGTGGCAAGGCAGGTTGAGAAAGTGGTTACTAAAGCATACAGGATCCTGGGCTTCATAAATAGAGGCATAGAATCATTACAGCACAGTAGGAGGCCATTCCGCCCCTCGAGCCCGTGCCGGCTCTCTGCAAGAGCACTATTGCTAGTCCCAATTCCCCGCCCTTTCTCCGTAGCCCTGCAATTTTTTTTTCTTTTCAGTTACTTATCTAATTCCCTTTTGAAAGACACGATTGAATCTGCCTCCTCCACGCTTTCAGGCAGTGCATTCCAGATCATAACCACTCGCTGTGTAAAAAAGTTTTTCTCATGCCACCTTTGGACCTTCAGCCAATCACCTTAAATCTGTGTCCTCTGGTTCTCAACCCTTCCGCCAATGGGAACAGTTTCTCTCTATCTACTCTTTCTGGACCCCTCATGGTTTTGAACACCTCTATCGAATCTCCTCTCAATATTCTCTGCTCTAAGGAGAACCACCCCAATTTCTCCAGTCTATCCAAGTGATTGAAGTCCCTCATCCCTGGAACCATTCTCGTCAATCTTTTCTGCACCCTCTCCAAATCCTTCCTAAAGTGTGGTGCCCAGAATTGGACACAATACTCCAGTTGTGGCCAAACCAGTGCTTTATAAAAGGTTCATCATTACTTCCTTGCTTTTGTACTCTATGCCTCTATTTATAAAGCCCAGGATCCCATCTGGCTTTTTTATTTTTTTAAAAACAGCTCTCAACCTGCCCTGCCACCTTCAATGATCTATGCACATAGAACCCCAGGTCTCTGTTTCTGCACCCCCTTCAGAATTGTTTCCTTTAGTTTATATTGCCTCTTCTCATTCTTCCTACCAAAACGTCTCACATCGCACTTTTCTGCATTAAACTTCATCTGCCGCAAACAGCAATTGATGCTAGAGCAATTGTTAATTTTAAATCTGAGATAGGTAACTTTTTGTTAACCAAAGGTATTAAGGGATATGGGCCAAAGGCGGGTGTATGGAGTTAGGTCGCAGATCAGCCATGATCTCACTGAATGGCGGAACAGGCTCGAGGGGCAGAGAGAGCAGGAGGGGCGAGGAGAGAGTGGGCGGGGCTTTATTAATAGAGGTATAGAGTACAAAAGCAAGGAAGTTATGAACCACCTTTATAAAACACTGGTTCAGCCGCAACTGGAGTATTGTGTCCAATTCTGCACACCACACTTTCGGAAGGGTGTGAAGACCTTAGAGGATACAGAAAAGATTTACGAGAATGATTCCAGGGATGAGGGGCTTTAGTTACGTGGATAGACTAGAGAAGCTGGGGTTGTTCGCCTTAGAGCAGAGAAGGTTGAGAGGAGATTTGATTGAAGTGCCCAACATCATGAGGGGGTCTAGACAAAGTAGATAAAGAGGAACTGTTCCCATTGGCGGAAGGGTCGAGAAACAGAGGACACAGATTTAAAGTGATTGGCAGAAGAACGAAAGGCGGCATGAGGAAAAACTTTTTTACGCAACGAGTGGCGAGGGTCTGGAATGCACTGCCTGAAAGGATGGTGGAGGCAGATTCAATCGTGACTTTCAAAAGGGAATTGAATAAGTACCTGAAGGAAAAAAAATTGCAGGGCTACGAGGAAAGGGCAGGGGAGTGGGACTAGCTGAAGTGCTCTTGCAGAGAGCCGGCACGGACTCGACGAGTCGAAAGGCCTCCTTCTGTGCTTGTAACCATTCTATGATTCTATGAAAAGTTCATGGTACAGTAGTTATCAATCACATCTGTGCATTTTAAAGTATATGTCGTTTCTGGTGTGTCTCCCTACATTAGAGAATTTTAGAATTTATTTGCTTTTTCCAAGACTTCAAAGAAAACTGGAGAGTGAATTCTCAAAATGTTATTTCAGACAAGTCACAGAGAGTCGTACATCACAGAAAGAGGCCCTTCGGCCCATCGTGTCTGCGCCAGCCATCAAGCCGTGTCTCTTCTAATCCCATTTTCCAGCACTTGGTCCGTAGCCTTGCACGCTATGGCGTTTCAAGTGCTCATCTAAATGCTTCTTGAATGTTGTGAGGGTTCCTGCCTCTACCACCCTTTCAGGCAGCGAGTTCCAGATTCCAACCACCCTCTGGGTGAAAAAGTTTTTCCTCAAATCCCCTCCAAACCTCCTGCCCCTTACCTTGAAACTATGCCCCCTGGTTATTGACTCCTCTACTAAGGGGAAAAGTTCCTTTCTATCTACCCTATCTATGCCCCTCATAGTTTTGTACACCTCAATCAGTCTCACATTAAAAAATTAACAGCTCCTTTTCTATTATGAACTGCTAAATGTTTTATGTCAGAAAATGCCTGTGTTTAACACCACCTGTAGTTTCTTTTGTTGACATTTAGAAAGCAGAAAAAGACTATCAAAAATTGAGTTATTTTTGCAATGCAAAAGTCCAATAGTATTTAATTTTGTTTTTACAGGTGATTTAAGCCTGGATGGAAGATAAAGTTAATTCCCAACTGGTTACTGTCCATGTCAATCACAGAAAGCCACTTCCCTCTTCACGTGGCTCTGAACTCAGTTAAAATCTTTTTCTTCAAAGAAAGACAATGGACATGTATTTTAGTATAAAAATTGAAAACAATATAAATGCTGAAATGCAAATGTTTTATACAGAATTTTTTTGTTTCTGGAAAAGTGTGTATTCTAAAGACCATCTAAATCATAAAATGCACCCTGTGCTCAAAAGTGAGGCGCAGGAGAGGGGGGGGGGGGGGGGGGGGAAAGGGGAAAGAGAAAGAGCAGGGGGGAGCAAGAAGAGCGGGGCAGAAATAGAAACATAGAAGATAGGAGCAGGAGTAGGCCATTCGGCCACTCGAGCCTGCTGCGCCATTCAATGAGATCATGGCTGATCATCCAAATTCAGTACCCTGTCCCTGCCTTCTCCCCATATCCCTTGATCCCTTTAGCCTTAAGAAATATATCCAACTCCTTCTTGAATATATTTAATGAATTGGCCTCTACTGCCTTCTTTGGTAGAGAATTCCACAGGTTCACCACTCTCGGTGAAGAAATTCCCCCTCATCAGTCCTAAATGGCTTACCCCTTATCCTTAGACTGTGACCCCTGGTTCTGGACTCCCTGACCATCAGGAACATCCTTCCAGCATCTAGTCTGTCTAGTCCTGTTAGAATTTTATAAGTTTCGATGAGATCCCCTCTCATTCTTCTAAACTCCAGCGAGTACAAGCCCAATCGACCCAATCTCTCTTCATACGTCATTCCTGCCATCCCAGGTATCAGCCTGGTGATTCTTCGCTGCACTCCTTCCATGGCAAGAACATCCTTCCTCAGATAAGGCGACCAAAACTGCACACAATACTCCAGATGTGGTCTCACCAAGGCCCTGTACAACTGCAGCAAGACATCCTTGTTCCTGTACTCAAACCCTCTCGCTACGAAGGCCAACATACCATTTGCCTTCTTAACCGCCTGCTGCACCTGCATGCTTACTTTCAGCGACTGGTGCACAAGGACGCCCAGGTCTCGTTGCACTTCCCCTTCAGATAATAATCTGCCTTCCTGTTTTTGACACCAAAGTGGATAACTTCACATTTATCCACGTTATATTGCATCTGCCATGCTTCTGCCCAATCACCCAACCTGTCCAAATCATACTGGAGTTTCTCGGCATCCTCTTCACAGCACACACGCCCACCCAGCTTTGTCGTCTGCAAACTTGGAGATATTACATCTAGTTCCCTCGTCCAGATCATTAATATATATTGTGAATAGCTGGGGTCCCAGCACCAATCCCTGCGGTACCCCACTAGTCACTGCCTGCCACTCGGAAAAAGAGCTGTTTATTCCAACTCTTTGCTTTCTGTCTGCCAACCAGTTCTCTATCCAAGTCAATACCTTGCCCCCAATCCCATGTGCCTTAATTTTACACGCTAATCTCTTATGCGGGACCTTATCGAAAGCCTTTTGAAAATCCAAATACACCACATCCACTGGTTCTCCCTTATCTATTTTACCAGTTACATCCTCAAAAAATTCCAGTAGATTAGTCAAGCACGATTTACCTTTTCTAACTCCATGTTGACTTTGTCCGATCCGGTCACTTTTTTCCAAGTGCTCTGCTATTACATCCTTTATAATGGACTCTAGCATTTTCCCCACTACCAACGTCAGGCTTACCAGTCTGTAATTCCCCGTTTTCTCTCTACCACCCTTTTTGAACAGTGGGGTAACATTAGCTACCTGCCAATCCATGGGTACTGTTCCAGAGTCTATCGAATTTTGGAAGATGACCAGCAATGCAGCTACTATTTCTAGGGCCACTTCCTTAAGTACCCTAGGATGTAGATCATCAGGCCTTGGGGATTTATCGGCTCTCAATTCCATCAATTTCCCTAACATCATTTCCCTACAAATACTGATTTCTCTCAGTTCCTCCCTGTCATTAGACCCTGTGTTCCCCGACCTCTTTCGGAGGTTATTTGTGTCCTTTGTGAAGACAGAACCAAAGTATGTATTGGTCTGCCATTTCTTTGTTCCCCATTATAAATTCCCCTGATTCTGACTGCAAGGGACCTACGCTTGACTTCACCAATCTTTTTCTCTTCACATATCTATAAAAGCTTTTACACTAAGTTTTTATGTTCCCTGCAAGCTTACTCTCATACTCTATTTTCCCCCTCTTAATAAATCCCTTTGTCGAACCCTAAACTGCTCCCAATCCTCAGGTTTACTGCTTTTTCTGGCCAACTTATATGTCCTCTCCTTGGATCTTATGCTATCCCTAATTTCCCTCGTTAGCCACGGTTGAGTCACCTTTTTTGTTTTATTTTTATGCCAAACTGCGATGAACAAGTTCTGTAGTTCATCCATGCGATCTTTGAATGTTTGCCATTGCCCATCCGCTGTCAACTCTTTGAGTGGCATTCCCCAATCAATCCTACACAACTCGCACCTCATACCATCGTAGTCTCCTTTATTTAAATTCAGGACCCTAGTCTCCGAGTCAACTATTTCACTCTCCATCTTAAATGAAGAATTCTATCATATTATGATCGCTCTGACCCAAGGGGCCTCGCACAAGACTGCTAATTAATCCTCTCTCATTACATAATACCCAGTCTAAGATGACCTGATCTCTAGCTGGTTCCTCGACATATTGGTCCAGGAAACCATCCCGTATACACTCCAGGAATTCCTCCTCCACAATATTGTTACTAATTTGGTTAGCCCAATCTATATGTAGATATAGTCACCCATGATAACTGCTGTGCCCTTATTGCACGCTTCTCTAATTTCCCGTTTAATGCCATCCCCAACTTCCGCATTACTGTTTGGAGGTCTGTATACCACTCCGACTAACGTTTTCTGCCCCTTGGTATTTTTCAGTTCTACCCATACAGATTCTACATCATCAGAGCTAATATCCTTCCTTTCAATTGTGTTAATCCCCTCTTTAACCAGCAATGCTACACCACCTCCTTTTCCTTTTTGCCTATCTTTCCTGAATATTGAATACCTCTGGATGTTGAGTTCCCAGCCTTGGCCACCCTGGAGCCATGTTTCCGTAATCCCAATCATATCATATTCGCTTACCTCTATTTGTGCAGCTAATTCATCCACCTTATTACGAATGCTCCTTGCATTAAGACACAGCCTTCAGGCTTGTTTTTTTAACGCTTAGATCTTTTAGAATTATTATTTACTGTGGCTATGTTTGATTTAAACCCTTGATTTATATGTAGTGGTGGTATTTATTACATCCACCTTCTGTGGTTAAAGGAAATACTATTTTCCAGGACCAAATCAAAATGTGTTTAATTTGCTGTCTCTGAGGAGATCACAAACTTATTTCCAAATCTTGTCGGTGGCAATGTGACTTCATCTTCCTCCTCTACGTCCCAGCACACCCTGCACTTGCAACACTGTAACCTGTGACTCACAATGAGCAACAATATGAGAACTCTGCCAGCATATAAAGACATTTCCATCTACTGTAGTACATTTTTGTTCTTCACACTTTGGCAACACGCTTGCAAATTTCTGTGATTGCTCAAATTTCACAATCATAAAGCAAATCACAACTGAATAGGTAAGCAAAATACCAAACAGCAAGTGGGAACATAAAAGTTCAAAAAAAACTCCAATCAAAAATCAGCAGCTAGCACACAGCAAGCTATCGAAGGTAAGCTAATAAAATTGCACCAAAGGGTTTTCAAAAAATATTTCAGATGTCATCTTGCCACAAAAGGTGAGAACTTAAAATAAGGTTTGTAAGATAATAGACGTAACAAAATTACAAAACATGATAATGATAAAATATTTCTGTATTGGTAATTTTAGAGAGTTTGGAATGCCTCCAACAATAGATTCCATCTTAAGCCTATGCCCATTTCAGAAGCCTGCGTCTTCAGTTCATAGGATCTCAGGGTCATCGCTCTCTGTCAAAAACAGCAGCCTATTTGTCTACAAACAGTAACGAGATGAATGGCCAGTTATTTTTTTTTATGGGTGCTGTTGGTTGAGGGTTAAATATTGCCCATGACACCAGGAGAGCACCCCACTCTTGTTTGAAAAAGTGCCATGGAATCTTTTACATCCACCTGAATAGGGAGACATGGCCTCAGCTTTACATCTCATCTGAAAGATGGCACCTACAATAATGCAGCATTGCCTCAATACTCCAAGTGTCAGCCAAGATTATGTGCTCAAGTCATGGATTGGGTCTACTAAGTGACAAAATGCTACCACTGAGCCAAGCTGACAATGCTACAGAACTGCATTGGAAAGCAATTCTCAACTTTCAAATTTACTTGTATGTGGATGAAACCACTGTGCATTTCATACTGGCACATAAGCGACTTCCTCTTACTTTGCTTTATTAAAGAGGGCTTTTACTCATAAGGAGTCACGGTGGTAGTTAGGCTGTCATTGTGAGAGACTTAGAGCCTTTGAAGATGTTGGTTCAAATTGCTCTGTGGTTAGATGGTGCAGCAGTTCAACAGCAATAGTGTAAAAAAAACTGAATTAAGGCAGACACACAAAGAACAGAACAGCTTGCAGCAAGGAATTGATGGATTTTCTTTACATCACCTCAAATTTGCTTTCAAATCCACCACCATAGTAGCTGAATATGGTGAGTGAGGTTTTCTTTTGATAAATGGCAAACAAGTGGGCTTCCATTGGTTCACACGTGCTGGCTCTCCCCTGGCCTCCTCTCACTCACTAAGAGTGGTGCAAGTTTGGAGCTTGGTACTAACCCTAACCAAAGTCCATGTTAAGTTTACTATTATTTCCTTGTATAGTTTCCATTAGGTAGTTGCTTTAATAATTGTTGTTTTACCCCATCATTTATCAATGGACAGCAGTAACTAGTCAATTTTCTTTACTATGCAATATCTCCCCGACTTGTCATCACAAGAGTATACCTAACCAGAAGAAAGCAATCCACTGACCCCCCCCCCCCCCCACACACTTACGAGACTAATGAGACCGCCCCAAGAAATGTAATTTTACTTTTGAAGGTTACCAGTGAGCCAGATTAACTTTATTTGATCATTTTAAGGGCTCAACTCCTGTTGAGGCATTGGTGACTAGTAAAGTTGCTTCAGATGAGCTAGTCACTCCCTCCCTAACAGCACTGTGGGAGTACTTTCACCACAGACTGCGGCGATTCAAGAAGGCAGCTCACCACCACCTTCTCAAGGGCAATTAGGGATGGGCAATAAATGCTGGCCTTGCCAGCGATGCCCACATCCCATGAACGAATAAACAAAATTCACAGTGACTGGGTTTGAAAACTAAGGGAACATAATTATAAGGAGTAAATAAAAAAAAATTAGGGAGTGCTATTCTCCTAAAAGGCTCAGTTGCTAAATAGAACACATGGTGTGGTACTAATCACCATGAGATCTGCAGGTTTAATTCTTGGTCTGCAGTAAGTTAGCTAATTTCAGATGTGACAGTGGTGGGGCATCACATTTGACCTTAGTGAAGCAGGGCTAGGAAGAGGAGGAGGGGGAAAATAATCTGTTTTTGAATCAGTCAATATTCCAAATCATAATTCCAATCTGGTTATGTATGCCAGAAAGTCCACTTGTGCAGACATCGACTGAGAACACAGCCTATGACATTCACTATCCAAGTTCACCCATGAAGAATGGTAACTGGGCTAAGATACCGTTGTGCTGCTAGTCCGAGTCATCACCTTCATACAAACGATAATAGACAAGTTATGAGGGAAGGCGATTGAATCAAGTCTGGGATAACTGGATGTATTTCTGGAGAAAAGGGGATAGGATTAATAGAGGAGGTGTGGATGGAGATTAACCCAAAAAAGATGTGTTTATTGAAATAAATATATTTTTCTTGTTCCTAACATTTCCTATGTTATTTACTTCAAGCAAAATATTATCTATTAAAACAAATGAACAGTAAATTTAGATTCTGTAAACAAAGAAACCATACCCTAGCACAAAAAAGCAGAGTACTAGGCACTATGAATGTGAATCACCATCCTTCCAAAGTAGAGTGGAGCAATTTTAAAAAGCTAAATATAGCAACTGCCCTATTCGTGCTGCAATCTAGGTCTTCAATTAATACACTGCAAAACAACAGGAGCATGGAATTTCACTCAAATCAAGAATGGGTATTCACAGTTCTTGCAGTCTGCAAGAAATACAAGTATATTGTTACAAAGCCAAACATATTCTCAATGGTTCCTTGTACACCATCCTCCACTGCACCTGGCATAAGTCCAGAGTCTGTGCAGCAGCTTACATATATCAAGGCAACAAGTACCTAGTTGGGAATTAGGCCACTGGTTTTCAAACACCTACAAATATTAATGAACTTTTAAGGATCCCTGCTCTAACTTACAAATTATAGTATGAGCTACCAAAATAAACACCGTGCAATCATTCCAGAAAACCTGTTTTATTTGTATACAACAAAAATAACATTATAAGACAAAAAAGTGAAATATTAAGGCGTCATCCTTGGCTCAGTTGGTAACACTCTCGCCTCAGAGTTCAAGTCCCACTCCAGAGACTTGAGCACAAAAATCTAGGCCGACACTCCAGTGCAGTACTGAGGGAGTGCTTTCTTTCGGATGAGATGTTAAACCGAGGCCTGATCTGCTCCCTCAGGTGGGCATAAAAGATCCTATAGCCCTATTTCAAAGAAGAGCTGGGGAATTATCCCCCAGTGCCCTGACCAATATTTATCCCTCATTCAACAACTGATTATCTGGTCATTATCACATTGCTATTTCTGGAAGATTGCTGTGTGCAAATTGACTGTCGCCTTTCCTACATTACAACAGTGACTACACTTCAAAAGTACTTCATTGACCGTAAAGCGCTTTGGGACATCCTGAGGTGATATAAGGCGCTATATAAATGCAAGCTTTTCTTTCACTCTATATTCAAAAACTTGGTCATCCTGAGGACAAGAATTCTAAATTGAAAACCTATCATTCTGGCGACACTGAAGTACAATATCTGCATGCTGTGGAAGGGGATTGACAAAACTCACATTTTACAACAGCCACTGAACTATCTTGTAAATTATGCTAAGTTATGTTTTTTTAAACTGACTGTTTTGAGTCATTAAAATGTTAGTTTACTTGGGTTTAGTCCTACTGTAAAGAATGATATGCCACTCTAATTTCCCAATTTACTTCCAGTACTGCATTATGATCAATTGCGAAATTTAGAACACACCCAAGGACTCGCCTACAAGTTTTCTAGAAGTCAATGTTTTGGAAGTCAATGTTTTATTAAATTGAATTAGAATTTACAACCAAAACATTAGAAATCACAAATATACCCCATTTTTCAGTCTGCATTTCAGATTCTCCTCAGCTGAGAACGAGTGCCACAAGCTAGCTTTTTTGTTGCTGTTCAAGAACCACATGTTTGTAATTGGTATATTCTCAGCACAGACACAACCTCTTAAAAAAAAAATCAATATTAATTTTACCTGGGTTAAACTTTTGGAATGTGTCCTCTTTTCCAAACTTATTTGAAGAAATGCCACCTGGCTTTTACTGCTCAAGTCTTTTGCAGGTATAGTTGGGGGAAGGTGGGGCTTACAGACAACAATGTAGTACATCCTATGAACAACAAATTTTGCTGCCAATAATAAAAAAAACCTGCTGCACTATGCATGCCTGTCGTTCCAAAATGTGGTGATGTCTCTTGGATTCAGAGGGGAGGCTGCAGCTTTCTGGGAGCTGTAAGGCAGACTACTAGCACAGATTTACACTGCTGCATTCCAGGACCAGCTTGAGCTTCTTTACTTATAGAATGTTACTGCACAGAAACAGGCCACTCAGTCCAACAGGTTTGCACTGGTGTTCTTCTCCACAAGTTACCAAGTTTAAGCTTGGTAGTCAGAATTGACTTTCTGAACACGGCGCTGTAAGAATAGCTGACGTGTCCCTACGGGGAGTAAGCATTCCATTGTACTCGTTACATATGGCAAATAAAATGGAATTGAAAATTGAATTTAAGCTCCGACTGCTTCCCATACTCTTAATATTTCTTTTTTTCAATCAGCTATCTAATTCCCTTTTAAAAGAAATAGCCAGAAAATCTGTTTTAGTTCTGTTAATTGAAGGATAAATGTTGGATACCAAGAAAACTCCCCAGCTCATCTTCGAATAATGTCACAGGATTTGTATGTCCACCTGAGGGCAGACAGGCCTCAGTTTAACGTTTCTTCCGAAAGACAACACCTCTGACAGTGCAGCTACCCTTCAGTACTGCAATGAACCATCAGCCTAGATTATGTGCTAAAGTCTCTGGATTGGAACTTGAACCCACAACCTTTCAACTCAGAGGCAAGAGTTCTACCGCTGAGCCAAGGTCGACATATTAGTAGCTATTTACTCAGTGCTGATTATGACTATTAGCCTTCATACATCCTTCGTGCTTCATTAGTATGTTCCCTGCCTATTCATTTGTGATTTGTTGCTGTTTTAGGAGTATGAAATTTGATCAATCAGATGGAAGTGACACAAATTTGCATATGAACATTGTGATGCCTTCAGTGACAGACAAAACATGTGCTCTAAGTGTTATATACGAATTCTCCTGTGGCATTGTTCACCAAGTTGAATAATGCGCTGTTTCATAAGGACAGGAGTTTAAACGACGTACTAACCAATGCATTACTCTGCAACAGCAGAGCCATGACCTTTTAAAAAAAAATAGCAAGACTTGCATTTATATACCGCCTTTCATGTCCACCAGACGTCCCAAAGCGCTTTACAACCAATTAAGTGCTTTTTGAAGTGTAATCACTGTTGTAATGTAGGTAATGTTGTAATTTAAGGCAACAAAGTCTAATTGTTAAGTGAACACAACGGCACAACGTTTTTGTTTGGTCATGGAACTTTTCAAATGGTCACGTGTTTGTCAGTTCTCACTCCAGATCAAAAGCACTCAGTATTAATTAAGTGACTTTTTCTCATCTTTAATATTGCAAATAGAGATAAAATAGTATGTCAGCCACACCAGATGTCACTGTTTCACACCAATCTTTGCATTAACATCCAGGCTGAAACAGACAAGTACCATTCCAATATCCAAATTTCCATCACCAAATAACAACTAAACACTAAAGTTGGTGATGGAAATTTGTGTATATATATATTTAAAAAAATTAACCTGGTTTCTCTCTCCACAGATGCTGCCTGTATTTCCAGCATTTTCTGCTTTTATAACACTAAATATCTTCAAGCCCGTTTACTTATAAATTAGACTTTGTGAACCATAATGGGGCACATTTCTACCTTACGATAATACATTGTTGGGCATAACACTCCTGTCTTTATAAAAAAAAGTGTTATGTCACTTAGTGAGCAACACCACTTTAGAGTGTCAGCTGTGGCTCAGTGGGTAGCACCCTCGCCTCCGAGTCAGAAGGTTGTGGGTTCAAGTTGCACTCCAGAGACTGGAGCAAAAAAATCTAGCCTGACACTCCAGTGCAGTACTGAGGGAGTGCTGCACTGTCGGAGGTGCAGTCTTTCGGATGAGACGGTAAACCGAGGCCCCATCTACACTCTCAGGTGGATGTAAAAGATCCCATGGCACTATTTCGAAGAAGAGCAGGGGAGTTATCCCCGGTATCCTGGCCAATATTTATCCCTCAACCAACACCACTAACAACAGATTATCTGGTCATTATCACATTGCTGTTTGTGGGAGCTTGTTGTGCGCAAATTGACTGCCACGTTTCCTACATTACAAAAGTGATTACACATTAGAAAGTGCAGGCAGATTCAATCATGGCTTTCAAAAGGGTCTTGGATAAGTACCTAATAGAAAAAAATTTGCAGGGCTACGGGGAAAGGGCGGAGGAGTGGGACTAGCTAAAGTGCTCTTGCAGAGAGCCGGCACTGGCTCAACGGGCTGAATGGCCTCTGTCTGTGCTGTAACCATTCTATGATTCTACTTCATTGGCTGTGAAGTGCTGTGGGACATCCGGTGGTCGTGAAAGACGCTATATAAATGGAAGTCTTTTGTTATGCATTAGTAATATATAAAAAAACGGCACCTCACTTTCAAGTTTCAGCAGAAAAGCACCCAACAGCTTAAGATTATTTGGCATCTCTAACAGGATGTATACTTTTTAACATTTTATTAGTTATATTATATCCGATGTGTTAGTTCAAATATTAAATGCAAGGAACAGAAGGGTATGACCTTAAGCCATCAAACTTAAAAACGGACAGGACTTTCCTAGCACAATCCTTTAGGTAATTTCCATTTGAAAGTGCAAGAGCAGTTGACTTAATTGCTTCCTATCATCATTATTTAACACTCTAGAATCATACTAGCAAGCAGTATTCACTATTTCACAAACAAAAATACCATAAAATGCCCTACAGCCCCAGGTACCATTTACAATAGAATTACACAGAATTTACAACACAGAAACATGCCATTCGGCCAAACTGGTGTTTATGCTCCACACAAGCCTCCTCCCACTTTATTTACTTAATCTCACCCCATCAACGTAATAGTTACAGCAGGTACCAGCTCATACGCAAATTATATTAGAACCTTAAGAAATTTATAGAAAAGAAAAGGGAATTCCCTGGGCCTGGGTTCAATGGGAGGGGAGGATCCTGGGGTTCCAGGAACACTAGCTATATGCTTTGTTATCCCAGGTTTCTCTAAATGCTCACTATGATCTCAAAATACAGATTTTAAGAGATTGCTCACAACTGATATTAGACTAACTAGACTACAGTTACCCAACTCTCTTCCTTCTTGAACAGAGGTACTAACCTCCAATCCCCTGGCACACTGGCTCGATTTTAACCCTGCTCGCTCAGAGGAACAAGGGAGGACAGTTAGAATGCCCACAGTAACTTACCCCCTCCAATCTCACTGCCTTCCCACAGGTTGGAAAATTAACCTGCTCTTTTGAGCAGGTGAGTGTGACACCCGTCAAAAGACAGCGGGGTCCTTCTCGATATCATTGGGGCCCAGCTGCAATTTTAACCCGAAGCCAGCATAGATTACGGTTACTGCTTAATATAGGGCTATGAAGTCACTGAAAAGTATCAGGTTTAAATTATTTTACTGAATAGAAATCATAAGCAAGGGTGTTCTCTGAGGAAATTCCATAACCACATTCTTGTCTTGCATTTATTCATTAGGCTATCTGCATCTTGAAGGTAGCTTGTTATGGCTGTGCTCACTAACCTACACTGGCTCCCAGTCCACCAACTCCTCAAATTTAAAATTCTCACTCGCGTTGAAATCCATGGCCACATCCAGCCCTCATCCCTAACCTTCTCTAGCCCTACAACCGTCAGAGAACTCTGCGTTCCTTCAACTCTGGCCTCTTACGCATGCCCCAATCTCTTCGCCCCACTAGTCATGGCCGTGCCTTCAACTGTCTTAGTCCTAAATTCTGGAATTTTTTCTCTAAACCTCTCTGCCTCTCTCTCCTCATTGAAGACCCTCCTTAAAACCTACCCCTTTACCCAATCTTTTAGTTACGTCTCCTAACATCTCCCTCATTGGCACTGTGTCAATTTTTGTCCAATTACACTCCTGTTAAGCGCCTTAGGACATTTCCCTATGTATAAATGCAAATTGTTGCTATTGTTTTTTTTAAATAACTCAAGCGCAGGAACCCTGGCTAATTTTCCCCTTTCTAACTGATACTTACTAACATTTGTAGGCTGCCTGAGATCAGCTAACTGAGCCATTCTGAGCAGAAAGGTTGCAGATTCAATTGGCAGTTTGTGCTCAGCCACTCGGTGAATAAACTTGCTGAGTCATCAAAGGAGCCAAGATGCGTTCTTCATTTATGAACCTAGAAGATAGTGAATGCTGGCATGCTTTTCAAAGTCATCTGAACCCCATTCTGCCTCATTTGATAGCCACATACATTACTTTCAGCAATGCTCATTGGATAGTCATTAGAAGCTGGGATCTTTGCTTGTTTTCTCCTCCTGTACCAGGCATGTATAGAACAATTGTAGCATTCCTGCTGTCCACAGCACCCAAGATCAGCTAACTCAGGACTGCCCAGGAATCAAATGTAGGACCTTCTGTTTTGCTTGACACAACTACAGCTTTAATGCCTAATACACGGTTAAGGGAACACTTCAACAGACTTTTCATTAAAGTCAACAGTTTTAAGAATGGCTGGAGTTACTGATTTTCTATCCCAAAATATCATTGCAATACCGGGCGTACATTAGCACCATAAAGTTTTCATCATTATATTACTTTCAGTGGAACAGAACTGTGTTAATTTCTCTGAATGGGTTCCAAGTAGCCCCTACTAAGCCAGCTGCTGCTTTATTTATCTCCAGTAAGTTTAGTTTGGAACTTTAATCAATGCCCAGCTTCATCATTCTACTCATCTTCTATCCCAGGGTCACATGACAGTTGAGGACAGTTTTAAAATGCATATAGTTCAATGTAAAGACATGTTTTGATTTACACTGATCCAGTATAATTGAAGTCTGCAGAACAGACAACTAGATTTGATAGAATAAAAACAAATTATCACTTTGGATCTTACAGAATAATCTGATGGAACCTTGGGATGCTACATCAGCTGCAAGAAAAAGTCTAAGTAGGAAGTATCATGAGCAGAGTTATTTTTTGCGATGTAGAGGGGAAAGAAGGGAAATGAGGAAGGATCTTCACTAACTTCAGTAGGCAATAGGTTTATAAACAGGTCTGAATCATAATGGCCTGTTTAAGAGTTTCGACTCTGTACATTTTTTTTTTACAAGAAAGCAATGGACTTAAATACACCATTTTAAGATCAGGCAGTGAGTGCAGCTTTAACTCAGTTGACCTTCCAGATCTTGTAACAAATGCACATATAATTGTTTGGCAGTTAGATTTTGACCTTGCATACAAGATTTGCTACAACACAAGAATTTTTAGGAAAAATCCAAAAAGTCCATAAGATACAAAAGCCAGTCATGTTCCATTGATTAATTCTACCAATCAACTTTCCCACCAGATCCCTCAATCTCTCTCTCTCGAAATGTACCAATTGTCTCTTGAACCCATTGATACTACCTGCTTCAAATAATTAAATTTACACTTCGGGTGGCCAAATTCCACCCAATTTCCTATACTTCTGAATTACAAATTTTTTTTAAACTCGTGACCCCTGGTACTTAAACGCTTCACCATTCTTCATCTGCAAAATATCTTTGTGAAAATCACCATCCACAGAATAAATGATAATAACCAATGATCAAAAAGCTGATAAATGTCAACTCCTATATCAAAAATAGTGAAATGGAATGTTACCCGTTTTTGATGGAGAGGGTGAAAGAGAAAGAACATCATGAAGTTGAAAAAAATCCAAACTTCTCTTCTGAAAACACTGACTAATCCTGCAGTTATGATTCCACAGATGTCAGTTCTCATGTACTTAATTATTCACAAGCTTTTACTGGTTATCTGACCTATGGAAGGTGGCGTAGGGTCATCAGAGCCAAATAAAATGATGTTCTCAAATCATTTGAAACAGCGATCTTCATTGCTGTATACAGGCCATGGTGGTCATAGATTCAATCCCTGATCTATACTAAATTAGACAATCTTGGGCAGGGTGGCAGTTAGCGTATTACAATTGGCTTCAGCATCTCCAAATTAGGGAAGTGAAAATACGGCAAACACCACCCACCACTATCCAGGTACACCTGTAAGTATGCATCAGGTGAAGACAGCATTGTCATTGGCTGTGGTGCCCAGTGGTCAAATACACTGCCTACAGTCCCTAGACGCTCACAAATAATATTCACTTGGGAAAGGTACTAGAAGGCATCCACATCCATGAAACCAGGCCCTGGAAAGAAGCCAACATCTTTAGAAGAGATGGTGCTCAGGACATTGGTGGAAAAGGGTGGGGAAATAAAGACTCTGGGACCTTCTTCATCTGTATGACTTAGTAACGCACTTACTCAGAGCCATCCATCAAGGCTACTTCAAAATATTATGCATCTTGCAATAAATTAACACCTCTCACAATAGCCCATCAAAAGCACTCCGTGTAGTACCAAGTCATACAAGCCAGAAGGTCCCAGGTTCAATTTTCAGTCAATACTGAATTAGCTGATCTCAACCTAGGCTTTAGCTGGTGTGCTACAATTGGCTTCAGCAACTTTGAAAGGGGAGGGATAGCAGAGAAATCAAATCAGAACTGACCTACTCTGCCACTGTTCGCCATGGCAGCTCTATTTTTAATCCCTTCTCCCCATTTCTTCATCTCCCTTAATATCCTTACTTCCAAGTATCTGTACCTTTTTAAATGCCAGTTGATTATGCCTTTATGGCCTTCTGGGGCAATGCATTCCACATTATCACAACCCTTTTTGTAAACAACTATTTTTCTGGATTTGCTTTTAACTGGCTTTGTTTGTATTTCAAGATTACATCCCCTTATTTTAGATACCCCTACTGGAGGCAAGATTTGTTCCCCATTTACCTGGTCAACTTTCTTCATTATGTTAGTAACCTCAATTAGATCACCCTTTAACCTCTTCATCTACAGGGAGTATAACTCAAGTTTAACAATTTTCATCAGAGGCTAGCTTTTCTCCAAGGCCAACATTACCCTTCCTAAGGTGGAACCTACAAACAAGGTCTGACCAGCACTCTATAACTGCAGTGGAACTTCCTCACTTTTATATTCTACATTCAAGTCTTGTCAAATCAGCTAGGTTTCCCACTCCCAGTGTCATTCAGAAAGCTATGCTGAAATACACGAGGACAACAGAATCACAATCGACTGTAATCCCCTCCATGATCCGGAAACCTGCTAACATTGTCTAGGCTCACACGTCAAGAATAGCCAGTTGGGTGACGTACCAAAGGGCTTTAGCACCCATTAAACCATACTCCAGCAAGAGTTGATGCTTTACATAGGATTACATAGGATACATGGCACAGAAACAGGCCATTCGACCCAACCAGTTAGTGCCGGCATTTATGCTCCACTCGAGCCTCCTCCAGTCTTTCCTCATCTAAATCTATCAGCGTAACCCTCTATTCCTTTCTCCCTCATATGCTTGTCAAGCCTCCCCTTAAATGCATCCATACTATTCACTTCAACCACTCCCTGTGGTAGCGAGTTCCACATTTTCACCACTCTTTGGGTAAAGAAGTTTCTTCCGAATTCCCTGTTGGATTTCTTGGTGACTATCTTATATTGATGGCCTCTAGTTATGCGCTTACCCACAAGTGGAAACACTCTCTCTGTATCTACTCCATTAAAACCTTTCATAATTTTAAAGACCTCGATTACGTCACCCCTCAGCCTTCTTTTTTCAAAGAGGAAAGAGACCCAGCCTGTTCATCCTTTCCTGATATGTTATACCCTCGCATTTCTGGTATCATCCTTGTACATCTTCTCTACACCCTCTCCCTCTGCTTTGAGGAAAAGGACAGAAAACTGGAAAAAGAAAAAATACTAGTTAAGAACATCTTACTTGGATTCAACTGGTTATTTAATGGATCACAGATAAAAGATATTTTGCTCCACATATCTATGGCTAGGTTTTGCAGTTTTCCTGTCTGCACCTTCTGATAACATAGATAGCCTATAATCATACACGACTATCAGGAGCAAAATGTTACCAAGTCATCCTACACACTTTTGAATGGCCAGCTCAAAAGCAGTCATTGGCCAAGAAATGGGAGAAGATTGCCCATCCTCTCTGCCACAGTACGGAGTTGGGCCTTGAAGACCTACAAAAGAGGGGAGAAAAAATAAAAAGCCTTTCCTAATGTTGCTGATGCAGCTCTGTGGTTAGTTGGCATATGTTAGTGCTGTTGGGGAGGGTTTAAACTAGCTTGGCAGAGGGGTGGGCACCAGCATATAAGAGTAGAAAAGAGGAATAAGGGGCATAAAAGAGTGAGTGTGTTGGACAGTACTAGAGAAGATAGTACTAGAGGCAGTAGTGGTACCATATTAGATAAGAGCAGACCAAGAAAGACTACAAAAAATTCATAAATGGGTTTAGAATGCATGTACGTAAACGCACAAAGTGTGGTGAATAAGGTTGGTGAGCTACAAGCACAATTAGCCGTGTGGCAATATGATGTTGTGGCAATAACGGAAATGTGGCTTAAAAACGGTGAGGACTGGGCACTTAATATTCAAGGGTACAAGGTGTTCAGAAAAGATCGGGAAGGAAAAAAGGGAGGTGGGGTGGCAGTGCTGATTAAGGAACACATTGTAGTGTTGGAAAGGGAGGATGTTCTTGAGGGGACAAGGACAGAATCCATTTGGTTAGAGTCGAGGAACAAAAAGGGTATGATGATGCTATTGGGGATATTCTATAGGCCTCCAAATAGTGAGAGGGAGATAGAGGAGCAAATCTGCAGGGAAATTGCAGAGATATGCAAGAGGTGTTGAGTGGTGATATTGGGGGACTTTAATTGGGATAATGCTAGGGTAAAGGGAAAGGAGGGGGAGGAATTTCTGAAATGTGTTCAGGAGAATTTCCTTGACCAATATGTTCTTGACCCAACTAGAAAGGAGGCATTGCTGGATCTGGTACTGGGGAATGAGCTGGGCCAGGTCGACCAAGTGTCTGTGGGAGAACACTTGGGTACGAGTGATCATCGTATCATAAGATTTAGATTAGCAATGGAGAGGTGGAAGGAACAATCTAGAGTGGAACTTCTAAACTGGAAATGGGCTAACTTCAATGGGATGCAAAAGGATCTAGCCAGGGTAAAATGGAACCAAAGACAGGCAGGAAAAACTGTAATGGAACAATGGGTGATCTTTAAGGAGATGTTCCAAGTACCGGCTAGGTACATTCCAACAAAAGGGAAGGGTAAGGGAACCAAAGCAAGGGCTCCTTGGATGACAAGAGAGATAGAGAAGATAATGAAACAGAAAAAAAATGGGTGTATGATGCATGTCAGGTGAATTCTTCCAGGGAGAACCAGACCAAATACAATAAGTTGAGAGGGAATGTGAAGATGAAAATAAGATTGGCAAAGAGAGAATGAGAGTAGAATGGCGGTTAACATAAAAGGGAATCCAAATATATTCGACCAGCATGTAAACAGTAAGCGGGAAGTAAGAAGCGGGGTGGGGCCTATTAGGGACAAAGAAGGTGATATATGCTTAGAGGTGCAGGGCAAGGCTAGAATACTCAATGAATACGTTGTATCAGTGTTTACTAAGGAAGTGGATGCTGACAAAATATCGGTAGAAGTGGAAAAGGTAGAAGCAATGGAAGGGGTGAAAATTGATAGACAGGATGTACTAGAATGGCTGGGTATGCTTAGAGTGGACAAGTCACCTGGTCCAGATGGCTTGCATCCCAGGTTGCTAAGGGAATTGGGGGAGGAGATAACGGAAGGGCTGGCCATAATTTTCCAATCTTCCCTAGATGCGGGGAAGGTGCCTTAGGATTGGAAAGTGGCAAATGTGACACCATTGTTCAAGAAAGGGTGCAAGGACAATCCTAGTAACTACAGGCCGGTCAGTTTAACATCAGTGGTAGGTAAAGTTTTAGAAACAATAATCAAGGAAAAAAATTGACGGGCATTTGGAGAGGTTTAAGCTAATTAAGGAGAGCCATCACGGGTTTGTAAAAGGCAGATCGTGTTTGACTAATCTAATTGAATTTTTTGATGAAGTAACAGAGGATTGATGAAGGGAATGCAATGGATGTTGTCTACATAGATTTTCGGAAGATGTTTGACAAAGTACCACATAAAAAGCTGGTTAGCAAAATTGAGGCTCATGGAATAGGTGGGTCAGTGGCAGCTTGGATAAGGAATTGGCTTAAGGACAGAAAACAGCAAGTTGTGGTAAATGTCTGTTTTTCAGACTGGAGGGTGGTAGACAGTGGTGTTCCCCAAGGGTCACTGCTTTTTTAGATATACAAGAAACTTTGAGCTATCCGGAAGTTGAATGTCCGGCAACTTTGATCTAACGGCAGAAATCAGCAGCCGTTTTGGTTAGGTGTTTTTTTTTCTCCTAGCATTCTTTTCACAGGCAGGCTCTGGAAAGCGTCTGTCGCTTAGCAACAGCTTCAGGGACGCTTCCAAGCTACTGGGCCGAGTGTTTACAAGCTGTTGCTGAGCAACAGTGTTTGTGGTCAGACACGGCAGGCTCTAGAAAGCATCTCTGTATCTTAGCAACAGCTTCAGAGACGCTTCCAAGCCACGGGCCGAGTGTTTACAAGCTGTTGCTGAGCAACAGTGTTTGTGGTCAGATACTGCGATGAAAAGCTCCTATCTGATAACATTGACGCTGGTCTATCCAGAGCTTTTAAAAAAACGGCAGTGGCTCGGTCCCATGGGTGCCGGATAGCACAAAGTTTCCTGTATATAGATATTCGCTACCTCTCTTTCCTCCTTTAAGATGCTCCTTAAAACCTACCTCTTTGACCAAGCTTTTGGTCACCTGCCCTAATTTATCCTTATGTGGATCGGTGTCAAGTTTTTTGACTTAAAATACTCCTGTGCAGCGCTTTGGGATGTTTTACTACGTTAAAGGCACTATATAAATACAAGTTGTTGTTGTTATATAAATGACCTGGATATTGGAATACAAAGTAGAATTTCTAAATTTGACAATGACACCAAACTTGGGGGTGTGACAAACAGTGATGATATCAATTGAATGCAACAGGGCATAGAAAGGCTAGCAGAATGGGTAGGCAAGTGGCAGATGGAATTTAATACAGAGAAGTGTGAGGTGATGCATTTTGGCAGAAGGAACAGGGAGAGGCAATATACACTTAATGGCACAGTTTTAAAGAGTGTGAAGGGACAAAGTGACCTGGGAGTTAATGTGCATAGGTCCCTGAAGGTGGCAGGACATACTGAGAGAGTGGTTAACAAAGCATATGGGATCTTGGGCTTCATAAATAGAGTACAAAAGTAGAGAAGTTATAAGCGCTGGTTAGGCCACAACTGGAGTATTGCATCCAGTTCTGGTCACCATACTTTAGGAAGGATGTGAAGGCCCTCGAGAGGGTGCAGAGGAGAATTACCAGAATGGTTCCAGGGATGGGGGATCTTAGCTACAAGGACAGGTTGAAGAAGCTGGATTTGTTTTCATTAGAACAAAGGAAGTTGAGGGGTGATTTGATAGAGGTGTACAAGATTATGACAGGTTTGGATAGGCTAGACAGGGAAAGGCTGTTCCCACTAGTTGATGGTACAAGGACTAGGGGACACAGATTTAAGGTTTTGGGCAAGAGATACAGGGGGATATGAGGAAAAACTTTTTTACGCAGCGAGTTGTGATGACCTGGAATTTGCTGCCGATGGAAGTGGTGGAAGCGGAGACACTCAATGTTTTCAAGGGGAGCCTGGATAGGCACTTGAGGGAAATAAACTTGCAGGGCTACGGGGATAGAGCGAGGGAATGGGACTGACTGGATTGCTCTACAGAAAGCCGGCACGGACTCGATGGGCCGAATGGCCTCCTTCTGTGCCGTTATGATTAAGAAATTGTACAATGAATATGGGACCTTGTGATGAAGATCCATCTCATAACAGTAGACCAAGCTGTGACTGTGCTGAAACAGCTCATGCTCACATGATTAAAATGGACAGAAAAGCAATACATAGTTAAATAAAGATTTTAACTAATTAAATAAATAAAACAAGGTTAGACTAAGAAATGCCAAAGCAGGTTGTGTGTCTGGACTGCAGTACGAGAGAGTGTTTGCGGACAGCGAGACTGTCCCGCATCAACACAGCTGCATAGATGTCTCCATCCTGAATCACTCTGGCTCAAAGTCATTGAGCTGGGGTGTGAGTTGGAGACATTCCGACACATAAGGGAGGGGGAAAGAATATCTGGACAGTTTGCTCCAGACTTCGGTTGCATCTCGTAGAGGTGTGCAGGTTCAGAATGGGGTTGGTGTGACCGATAGTGTGCAGAGTAGGGGAACCCAGGTAAGAAAGGGAACGAGGATACAAAGAAACCAATCCTATTCAACAGATACAATGTACTTCCTACCCGTGAGGATAAGGATAAAGACTGTCGGAAGGACAGTCAGAGTGCAGACCATGGCACTTTGGAGCAGGAGGCTGTCCTAAGGAGGGATGGGGAGGAGGAGAGGAAGCCTAATGTGGTAGTTGTATGGGATTCTATAATAATTCGGGGGACAGATAGCATCCTTTGTAATCAAGATCGAGAGTCTCACATGGTATGTTGCCTACCTGGTGCCAGGGCGAGGGACATCTCAAAAGGATATTGGAGAGGGAGGGGAAGGATCCAGTCATTGTGGTCCATGTTGGGATCAACAACATAGGGAAGAGTAGGCAAGAGGTCCTGTTTGGGGAGTCCCAAGAACTAGGAGCTAAATTAAAGAACAGGACCTCAAGGGTTATAATCTCTGGATTATTACCTGTGCCACATGCAAATTGGCGCAGGGATAAGCTGATTAGGGACGTGAACACGTGGCTAAAGGAGTGGTGTGGGAAAGAGGGGCTCCATTTCATGGGGCACTGGCACCAATATTGGGACAGGAAGGAACTGTACCATTGGGACAGGCTCCACCTGAACTGGTCTGGGACCAGGGTCCTAGCCTTAAAAGGATAAATAGGGCGGTCACAAGGACTTTAAACTAGTAAGTGGGGAGGGAGGGCTCTGGTGGAAATGTAGTTCAAAAACAAACGAAAGGGAAGAGAGTAGAGTAACAGTCAAAAATTGATCTTTAGGCACTACATGTAAAGGGAAAACTAAAAGATGTAAAGTGATTAAACCAGGAGAGAGAAATAAGAAACAAGTGAGTAAAACATTAGAGCTGAAGGGCAGGCTAGGGTGTGTGGCCCAAATAAGCATTCTTTATACAAACACACGGAGTATAAGGAATAAACTGAAGGTGCAAATTTATTTTGGACGCTATGACATGGTAGCCATTACTGAGACATGGCTGCAAGACGGTCACAACTGGTAACTGAATATATCAGGTTATAAGGTCTCCAGGAAAGATAGGGAAATTGGCAGAGGGGAGGAGTAGCCTTAGTGATTAAGGATGAAATCACTTCATTGATAAGAGAGGATACAACGAGAAGTAGCCAGTGGAGACTTTATGGGTAGAATTAAAAAATAGGAAAAGACTTAAGACTGTAGTGCGAGTTGTGTATAGCCCCCTGGTAGCAGCTGTGAAGTGCTAGATTGTATAAATGCAGAGATTAGACAAGCTAATAGCAAAGGCAGAATGGTTTTAATGGGGATTTCAACTTTCATATAGATTGGAATAAGCAGTCTAGCACCTGTCAGAAAAGTAGTGAATTTCTTGAGTGTGTCCGGGATAGATTTCTACAACAATATATCCTAGAGGCAACAAGGGGGCATGCCATATTAAATTTAGTAATGAGACAGATTTAGTTAACAGCCTAACTGTGCATGAACATTTATCCAATAGCGATCATAACATGATCGAGTTCAACGTAGCGTTTGAAAGGGAGAAACACAAAACTGCCTCTAAGATTCTAGATTTGGGTAAGGCTGACTTCAATGGGATGAGACAGAGACTGTTCACAGTAAACTGGGCAAATCTGTTAATGGGTAAAAAGGCAGAAGATCAGTGGGAGATGTTCAAAAAAGAATTTAAGGTGATACAGAACCAGTTTATTCCCGAGGGGCAAGAGCTCTACTTGCCCAAAAAAAAGCCATGGACGACTAAAGAGGTATGAGGCAGCATAAAACAAAGAAAAAAACCATACAAAAATGCAAAATATCCTGGCGAATGGGAAAGATACAAAGAACAGCAAATGGTCACAAAATGATAGTAAGCGCTACAAAAAGGGATATGAAAAGAAACTTGCAAGGGATATCAAGATCAACACAAAGAACTTTTACAACTATATTAGGAAAAAAGAGGGTCGTCAGGAGCAATGTTGGCCCCTTAAAAACTGAAAGCGGTGATATTATCAATGATAATAAGGAAATGGCGGACATGTTGAATAATTACTTTGCGTCAGTATTTACAGCAGAGGAAGAGGATAGCATGCCAGAAATCCCAAGGAAACTAATATTAAATAAACTAAGCAAAATAACAGTAATGAAGAAAATAATGGCACTAAAGAGTGACAAATCCCAGGATTTTAAAGGAAGTAGGTGGGAACACTGCAGATGCCCTAACTATAATCTTCCAAAGTTCTCTCGATTCAGGAACTGTTCCTTTAGATTGGAAAATTGTGCCCGTCACTCTGCTATTTAAGAATGGCGAGAGAGGGAAACCAGAGAATTATAGACCAGTTAGCCGAACATCTGTTGTCGGGAAATGGCTAGAGTCTATAATTAAGGATAGGGTGACTGAACACCTTGAAAATTCTCAGTTGATCAGAGAGCAAGCATGGATTTGTGAAAGGTAGGTCATGCCTGACAAACCTGATTGAATTTTTTGAGGAGGTGGCTAAAGTAGTGGACAGGGGAATGTCTATGGATGTTATTTATATGGACTTCCAGAAGGCATTTGATAAAGTTCCACATAAGAGACTGTTAACAAAGGTTGCCCACGGAATTGAGGGCAAATTATTGACCTGGTTAGGAAATTGGCTGAGCGGCAGGAGACAGGCAATAGGGATAATGGGTAGGTACTCAAATTAGCAGGATGTGACTAGTGGTGTCCCTCGGGGATCTATGTTGGGGCCTTAACTGTTCACAGTATTTATTAATTACTTAGATGATGGCATAGAAAGTCATATTAAAATTTGCCGATGACACAAAGATAGGCAGCATTGTAGAGGAAACCATAAAATTACAAAGGGATATCGACAGATTAAGTGAATGGGCAAAACTGTGGCAAATGGATTTCAATGTAGGCAAATGCAAGGTCATCCACTTTGGACCTAAAAAGAATAGGACAGGGTACTTTCTAAATGATGAAAAGCTAAAAACAGTAGCAGTCCAAAGAGGCTTAGGGCTCCAGGTACATAGGTCATTAAAATGTCATGAATAGATATAAAAAGGCTAATGGAATGCTGGTCTTTATATCTAGAGGACTAGAATACAAGGGGGTAGAAGTTATGCTGCAGCTATACAAAACCCTGGTTAGACCACACCTGGAGTACTGAGAGTTGTTCTGGGCACCACACCTTAGGAAGGACATATTGGCCTTGGAGGGAGTGCAGCGTTGGTTTACTAGAATGATACCCGGACTTCAAGGGTTAAGTTACGAGGAGAGATTACACAAATTAGGGTTGTATTCCCTAGAATTTATAAGGTTATCGGGTGATCTGATCAAAGTTTTCAAGATCTTAAAGGGGGACAGATAGGGTAGATAGAGAGAAACTATTTCCACAGGTTGGGGATTCTCGGACTAGGGGGCTTAGTCTAAAAATTAGAGCCAGACCTTTCAGGAGTGAAATTAGGAAACACTTCTACACACAAAGGGGTGGTAGAAGTTTGGAACTCTCTTCCACAAACAGCAATTGATGCTCGATCAATTATTAATTTAAAATCGGGGATTGATTGCTTTTTGTTAACTAAAGGCATTAAGGGATATGGGCCAAAGGCGGGTATATGGAGTTAGGTCGCAGATCAGCCATGGTCTCATTGAATGGCGGAACAGGTTCGAGGGGCTCAATGGCCTACTCCTGTTCCTATTGGCATTTCACTGCTGTACATTTCCAGGCATTCACAAGTGTCATGAAATGTTGGTGTTTTAAAATTAAAATCATTGTTGCAAATATTAAAAACTGAAACTTCTTAAAAGTTAGACTGTAAATTAAACCTATTGAAGTAAATCAACCATTTCATAATAAATATAAATGTTTTATATCATGATCATTTAAATCACTTAAATAGTAGTTAGTAGGCCTAAGTACCTACAAGATACATTTACTTAAATTCAGTAATAATTTTGCTAGCAATCTTAAAGCGCCCAACTGTGCAGACTGAATTAGACTATATGAATTTTAAGAAACAGGAAAAGACCAAAAGGCCAACCCTGTCCTTTTTGTTTGATTTCAACTCCAAGCAGTCTTTTCACTATATCCCTTCTCTCTTCGGAAACACATCTTGTGGCCTCTTAAATCTATTTATATCGTGAACTTCAATGGCCTGCCTTGTAACTTATTCCACAAGTCTATTATCCTTCCGTAGGAAACTTCTGCTCGACTTCCTTCTTAATTCCTAATTTTTAAATTGTTTCCCTGGTATTTGAACCCTTTGCTAGAGTGAACAATTTGCCTGCATCAGTCCAACCCAACCATTCACCGTATTGAAAACTTCAGTTAGGTCAACTCAAAGTGTGCTTTTTTCCTAAAGAAAAACCTATACTCCTTAACAACTCCTCTAAATTTCTGCTCCTTAGAATTACTTTAATGGACAATAATTTTTTTCCTGTGATTAGGAGACAGGAGCTGTACCTTATAACCCCTTATGCAACAATGTAACTGTTATAGCATGGAGCTGTTGTACAATAAATACAACATAGTATCTTAAGTGCCTTTTTTGCTGTAGCTGAGAATTACCCAATAACCCCAAGACCTCTTTCCTGATCAGCATATTTTATGATTATTCAATTTTAACACATACTCCTTTCCTTTGGTTTCTTGCTTCAATATAATCTACATTTATGCACATTGAATTGCATCAGTCACAGACTAGCCTAATTACTTAAAAAATCCAAAACTTTCTGTATCTCATTACAGGAAACTCTCTTTTTACCGGCACCTAAATAACCGGAAATCTCTCTTAACCGGCAAGATTCCGGAGTAGGTTCAGGCAAGTTTTACTTCATATTAGTGGCCGTGTAATCGGGGTTCCTGGATCTGTGGCCATGTAACCGGGGTTCCTGCATCTGTTGCCATGCAACAGGGACGCCTGGACCTATGGCCATGTAACCAGGGTTCCTGCACCTGTTGCCATGCAACAGGGACGCCTGGACCTATGGCCATGTAACCGGGGTTCCTGCACCTGTTGCCATACAACAGGGACGCCTGGATTTGTGGCCATGTACGGGGCTCTCGTACCTTAATAAGTATACCTCTCTGTAATCCGGACTTTTTGGATCAACCGGCACCACGTCGGTCCCGTATAAAACAGTTTCCTGTACATTGATTCTCATTATTTGCTCTGCCTCTTATTTACTTCGGATTCCCTCATCCAAATAATTGCATATATAGAAGACAGCAAGGTCCCAAGACTGGACTGTTGAGCTAATAACCTCTTTCTAGCTTGAAAGCTTCCATTTATGTTGAGTTTGTATCACTTTTTTAAAATATAGTGTCATATTCTACCCCTTAATGACTCCTTACCATCACAATTAATCGTTGATGTGAACGAACCTTGTCAAAACTTTCTGAAAATCCAATTCATTATATAGCAACTGCATTACTCATGCATACTGAACTCAACAGGGTTGATGTTGCAGCATTATTAATGAGACATAAATACTATGAGGATTCAATATTTTAAGTGTAGTTTTAGCTCAAATTTGAAAAGTTCTATTATGAATTAAGATTAAATGGTGGACCGGGAACCAATGTAGGTCAGTGAGCACAGGGGTGATGGGCGAGCAGGTGCAGGTTAGGATATGGGCATCGGAGCTTTGGATGAGCTCATGGAGGGTGGAAGCTGGGAGGACAGCCAGGTCAGCATTGGAATCGTCGAGTCTGGAGGTAACAAAAGCATGGATGAAGGTTTCAGCAGCAGATAAACTGAGGCAGGGGCTGAGACAGGCAATGTTATGGAGATGAAAGTAGGCAGTCTTCGTAATGAGAGGGGATTTGGAGTTGGAAGTTCAGCTCAGGGTCAAATAGGATGCCAAGCTCCCGGTCCATCAAGGCTTTGATTTTATAATTTTCATTCCCCTCATCAAATCCCTCCATGGTCTCGCCCCTCCCCACCTCTAACCTCCTCCAACACCTCTTGCGTTCCTCCAGCTCTGGCCTATTTTTGATTCCCGAATCCCCTTCACCCCTTCAGGCATGTAGGCCCTAGCTCTGGAATTCCCTCCCTAAATCTCTCCGCTTCTCCACCTCTCTCTCCTC
This sequence comes from Somniosus microcephalus, assembly GCF_052327205.1. Classification (NCBI taxonomy): domain Eukaryota; kingdom Metazoa; phylum Chordata; class Chondrichthyes; order Squaliformes; family Somniosidae; genus Somniosus; species Somniosus microcephalus. The sequence continues at coordinate 72,979,221 of NC_140991.1, forward strand.
CTTTAAGGCCCCCCATAAAACCTCTAACAAACGTTAGTCACCATCCTAATATCTCCTCCTTTGGCTCGGTGCTTATTTTTGTCTATGTTACACTCCTATGAAGCACCATGGGACATTTTTCTACATTAAAGGTGCTATATAAATTCAAGTTTTTGTTGGTGTTGTAAAATCCAGTCGCAGAACAAACTAGATCTCGAGTCCCTTGTTTTTAAAACAAGGATTGCATTCGGAATTTTTCTTTGTCATCTAGATATCTGGCATGGAGAAATTTGTCATCCTGTTCAACAGTCTCCAAATCAAGCTACTGAGAAATCTACACCCACCTATAGGGTTTTGGTTTTTGCAATATGGAGTACGCACACTCCCCTGTAGAAACATGTTACCACTCATCCAAGTCCAGAGAGCTTAGGCTCAGGTTGACAGAGCCAAGACCTAGAACATCCAAATGTTCAGAGGGGTGCCGCTGGAGTTTAAACAGCTAAAACCACACAGCTTACAGTACTGAGCTTCCTGCTGGTTATTTAGTTAGGACTACCCTACCCACTGGAGCACATGCTTGCAGGATTATCTGGAGCCAAGTGGGATCCACCCTCTTTCCTTTCCCTCCCAAAAGCCAAGCAAAGTTGAGCTAGTTGTGGCACATTTTAAGGTGTTTTATCTTGCAAATCCAATTTGGAGTCCCACATCTGTAGATTCCATCCGATTTATACTTCAGGACAGATTTTACAACAGCCAGAACAGAAAAACAATCGATCAATCATGTAGTTTTTAAGTCATGATTCACAGATCTTGATTTCTAGCCAACTTACCTTTCCTAATAGTCATGGAAGGTACATACTGCACTATAAAGTAAACGCAGTACGAGGTACAAGAAGTTAATGACATTGGCAGTGTACGAGAAACAGACTGTCTGGCATACCAGGAGTGAGAGAAACTTTTTTTTAAAATCCTATTTACCTTATTTAAGTTGCACATTTATACTCAAGAAAATCAATGTTTTAAAACATTTTACAGGGCTCCCTCAATGGTTTAGCAAGATAATGCACTGCCTAATGTGGTACTGAACTACATAGACTGGAAAATCCAACATTCAATCGCATCTGTGTTGAATTTATTGATCTCTGTCAGGCTTTAATTAGTAAGTACACGTTAAGTGGAAACAGGACTATGTTTGCGTTTGATGGCCTCCATATATGGATAATTTGCTGGTGATCACTGTCTATGCTCATATAAAAGCGTGGCCACTTGGGTGAGACACCAGAGGGCTGCTGACAACTGTGGAATATACCCCTGCAAGAGTCCCTGGCTTCAGCACAAAGAGAGAAAGTTGAAAAGAATAAAACGTCAGAGGTTTCTCAATCTAATTTGAAAACATCAATTTGACTCTCTACAACTTAATTTGAGTTGTAAACACATACTGCACTGTAACAGTGTGTGCTTCAGTACTTTCTATAAAATAGTGACAGTCATGCTCTTTAAAAATGGTTAAAACTGCTACAAATAATTGATTTCAATTTTAATGTTGGGCATTTGTTGTAAGTGATAGGTTTAAAAAAAATCAGCTCAGTCCTTGGTGATGGGCAAAAAAACTCAAGAGCAGACTAATACCATACAAGAGATTGTTTTTAATCCAAAAGAAAAAAGTTCTCCCCACATCACATTTCTATTTTAGCAACAAAAAAATCACTTGCTCACAAACACACATACATTGTGAAAATAAGGTCACATCTGGGTTTTCTCCAGGTAAAACACATGGAGTGCTGTGCAGCATGACTGGTAATTTGAGTCTGCTAACTTCTGTTTCTCACACTGCACAATATGGGAAGAGACATTTGAGAACGGCCAGAATAAGTGACTTAAGATTTTCTCTACCCATGCAGAAGGCCTCTTAGCAACTTAAAAGGCCCGATTTCAAATTGAAATTTCAAATGGTGAGGAGACCCACTGGGCCACTAGAACCAACATTTCTGTTGGAATCAACTGACAGGAAGTCCACTTGTAATGAGATAGAACAAGTAATGTCATATCCTTGAAAAACATCAAATTTTACGAAAATGAGATGTTCCCATAGATTACACAACGGAAGTGTAACACTGCTTCTTCAAAGTGCTGAGCTAACAGCCTGGCCAAGAACTATTCCAACTAGTAGCAAGCAAGTAGATTAGTCACAGGTAGCCCAGAGACTCAAGCCTGAAGTAATTTAGTTAGAAGTGTGTGCTTGAATGCTTACACTACAAACTACCTGAAAATTAGTATAATTTTGGTTTTGGTTTAATAATTTAATTACCTTGTTGAAGCGTTCATGGGGAACGTACTGTAGTACAATGGGTTCCATTGTAGTAACATTTGCAAACTGCACCTCTGGAATATAAAGTGCACAAACCACATGGGCCCAACCTGCACATAAACCAAAACAAAACAAAAAACAAAACACATTATAAACTACAGAAAGTCACACAAAGTTTAGATTTTGTTAAGTGTAAAAACAAAAATCTTTCAATTTAGTCTGCAAGAAAAAGTATTCCTTAAATTAGTCTGTGAGCAATTAAAAAAAACACAATATTACATTCATATTAAATTGACCGAAGGTATCTAGGCACTAAGCTCGGAAATCCTAATACTATGCTGAATGTGTTGACTCAAAAGCTTGGCATGTGTCAGTTCCTTGGCTTGTGGGGTTTCCAAACCAATAGTTTAAAAGTATGACACATTAAACGCACTGTGCTGTTAACAGGCACTGTGCCAGACACACGTGGGAAACATTGGTGAAAGACCAACAAAGAACCCTGTAGCTCAGCATTCCTGACAATCATCCAGATGGTTCAAATTTCTAACACCATCCCCCTCCTGCAATGTTAACTACTACGCATAAACAAATCTAGAGTGACCCACTGTATTGCAATCACTTTGATCACAAACACTTTAAATCCTTAAAAAACAGTAAGTAACCAATAGATTTATAACAGTAAAAATCCAAATATTACAATCTGCCCTCCAATGATGACAATAACTCTGCAGCATATAATGCATACATTTTCTCATAACCTATATTTTGTTTTCAAAATAATGGGCTATTCAGTATTTTCAATTGAACTTTTGTGCTCTTGTACCATAAATATGCCAGGATAACACCCTAAAATGAACACACACCTCGATGTTGGTTTAACACAAACTGTAAATTATCAGATCAAGTGGTTAGTAATTCAAGTTAAATCCCAAAATCATTTCCTCCCCAACAAGAAACAAACAAAAATAGTAAATATATTACTGAGTTGAGACAAAATGGTGCAAAAATCCTTAGACCATTTTTGGTTCAGGTAAAATGATTCAAGGTTTAGTATCTCAGCGTAATTTATTTTGGTAACGCTCCAGTGAAGCGCCTTGGGACGTTTTATTACGTTAAAGGCGCTATATAAAAAGGTAAGTTGTTGTTGTAAATACACCTTTAGGGTCTAGGCAGAACACAGAGGCCCAATACATTGAAACAAAGTATAATGCACACAATGAGTAGCTCAATTCAGAAACTCTCATCACATAGTTTGCACTGACAGCATCAGGCACAGCAGCCAGATTTTATGTACACATATAGATATACACCTCACAACCGTCACATAACTCCACATGTATTACATCTTTAATTCTTTTATTTATTTATTACTCTACACAAACAAAATATATTGCAAAACGTAACCTTTTACATGTCATACAAATTAATCTTAGAAGCCAAGAAGTTTACTGCCTGGAATTAAATGCTCACATTACTGTATATCTAAATCTGATCTTAGCCACTAAGTTTTCAATGTAAAACTGCCATAAAGAACCCTTCAAAACAGTAGAGATACAAATTTCCTGTCAGCAGGAACCACTGAGCCATCAACTCTCAAATTAAAGTAAAAGTTCAATTAAAAAGTCATCTTCTCAGCTTCCCCTAATTGGCTCAGTTGTTAAATGTACTGCCTAATGTGGAACTGAGCCATATGAATCAGGAAGGTCCAGAGGTCAATCCAGATGTGTCATATTTGCTGATGTCTACTAGATTAGGCATTAAATTGACCTCAATCCCCTGGGATGGGAGGGAAAAATGTGTCAGTCAGGATTCCCAGTACTGATTACTATCCAATGAAACATTCTGCAAATCTGTGTATGTGGACGACAGGGAGGACAAATCAGAGTTAGCTGTGATGCCCCAATAATCCAACAAACTGGCTATAGTCACTGTACAGAATGACTACTTGGGCTAAGAGGGCAATCAGTGCCCATGGAATTATACCCCAGCATGGTGGAGCCAGGAGAGAAAAAGTCTTCATCTTGGTGTCCTACTGATGAATCAGTAGCTAAATGCACTGCTTACCGATGGACCAGGAAGATCCCGTGTATGATCCCTGGACAATGTGGAGATCGCACATCCCTGCTGGAACAGCAGTGCTGGCACTACAATTGGTCTCAAGTTTCTAGCTTACGGAGCTTGGGGGGTGGGGTGGAAATCAGCCATCAACCCCATTCCCTAAAACTAGTGAGAGTCTGCCAGCTGGCAAATACACGTAGAGATGGAAGATGAAAACAGGATTATGTTCACTATGATGCTTCTATAGTTCATTCGCGAATTGTAGTGTCTAGACTTACACATGAACAATAGGCAGGTGAGAGAAATACAAAGGGTTATCAGCTCCTGTGGACCCACAGCCTTGCACGAGTATGTACCTTCAGAAGTGGAGAAATAAGGAGGAAGAAATATTTCTAATTCACACAAAGAGAATTCAAGTATGTTATTGTTTTGAGGGGACAGGACCGACAAAGAAAAGAAAGGAAACAGACAAAATTATCCATGTCTATTTTCAAATAAACTATCAATTTCAAGTCAATTACTACTATGTAGGCCAAAAACTATGGATTATGCACATACAATAGTAATAAATGGATGGCAGAAGAAAGCAAAGCTTGAGCAATTTGCTGGTATAACCAACTGAACCTCAAGGTTAGATTACCACCATTAACTGATAGCTTTCTTTTTTAAAGAAAATGATACAATTTTATTTCTGGCATTTTTAGACATTTGTGTTGCACTGCCCCATCTCAAACATACTCAAAAGAAAATCAAGGAAATTGAGTATTAATATCTTGTAATATGATATTAAGAAAAGGGTATTAACCTCTTGAAGATTAAGAATTGACTCATCTAGGTGCTGGAGACTGCCATTTATGAGCTTGCCTTGACAGCTAAGACTGGCTATTAGTGGAACCCATATCAATCTTCACATTCTAGGCTTTTCATTAGCCAGAAAAGCAGCTGTTCAAAAAAAAAGTTCCTTCCTCCTCTAAAATGTGTGATTGGGGCTGGAAGGCACAAGTAGTAAGGCAAACGTTAGAGAAAAAGATTAGAAAGATTAAAAGTAAAATTTAAAATAAAAACAAAATATGAACAGGATGACAGGACAAGTAAAATATTTACTTATTTATTTTATGTATAATTTTGCTTCCGTATTGAATTTAGTGGCTTTAGATTACTATTACAGTATTAAAGCTTTGTAAGATTGTTTAATGTTTGTCAATATATGTGCATGAATTGGAAAAGAAAACTGGTCAGGCCTAGGAAGATTTTCCTGAAAGTTTCAACAGACTAGAGCTGCTTGGACACTGGGAGCTGTTTAGCTCATATCACAGGAGAGTGGCAGCCACATTACTAAAGCTGGCTCCCTCACCCCGGCAGCAGAATCATAGACCATACAAGTGTGGGTTTACAATTCTGTTGCCAGTTAAGGATGCTGATTTTAACAATGTAAATTCAGAAAGCCAGTGCATAGACACCACTCTCCCATGATCTGAACTAAAGGCACCTCAACTGTTAAGCTTTAACATAAGGCTGCTTACCAAAATATAGCATACACAATTTAATTTACAATACCTGAACAGATACACGATACTAATGCGGTAACACTATATTAATTTCAGGAAGGAAATCTGTATTTCTTATAAATTGTAATCTTACGTTTGAAAATAGGAAGACACTGGATAACATTAAAATTAAGTTTCGTAAAGGACAATGTACTTTTTTTTTGTTGAAGATTTCAATATAGACCAAGTCCCAGGAAAGCTCAGATGCTGCAACTCAACAAATGAATATTCAAGAACTAAATTTGAACAGTTGTGATTTTAAGCCACTTGAATGAAGTTGTCTAGACTTCTAAAACACTCTGCTCAACAGGCCAGCTGGCACCTCAAAAGCTACAATTTAGAACATGGAAGATTTTGAAAAGCATAATGGAATTTCAACTGTAGAGCAGCAAAATTAATAAACTGCAGCATGTAGCTGCAGAATTAAAATATTACATGCAAGCACAAACAATCAAGGTACATGACAGAGACACAGAGGACTATGGGAACCAAACAGCTCAGCAACATCACAGGCAAAATCATTTTTAGCTCCAACACAAAAGTGGTTTATTCTAGTCAGCAACCACACCTCTATGTCTACATAACAATCATTCTAAATTATTTGTTGTGTGCAGCACTTAGATATGTTGACAAGAGGCACTATATAAATGCAAGTATTTATTTATCATGCACATTTATATCACATAATCAAAACTTAAGATTAGAGACAAATATCAAAGTATAAATTCAATAAAAGGTTCTGTTCTTTCAGTGTCATTTCTTTCTTCTTTCCTATAACTTTTACCACCAATTTTATCCCCACCTCTTTTGCTGAAGTCATCCACACCTTGCTGAAAGGTATCACATCCTTCCAATACCTTGCACAAGTAGCCATTTTTCAAGTATGATTCTAGACAGCAAGCGTCAGCAAGCTATGTGACCACGCCAGGTGTCACAAGTGAGCCTAATTCTGTCTTTACTGAATGTCTTAACACATACGCTTCCAGCAAGGATCATTGGATAGTGATCAGGAACAGAAAACAGAGCTGATTCCCCTCTCTAACTTCCTGAGGCCAATTGTTCTGCCCTTACTACTGCCCCAACAGAGAACAAACAAGTACAGACTGGAGATCAAACATTAGGGCCATCCAGAGATGTTTGCCTCAGCTATTCACCACATTAACTAACTGAACCATCCAGGGCAGAGGGAAGTACAAAGACAAGGAATTTAAAAACCAAGAGAACAAACTGTTAAAGAGCTCAAAGAAGCTGTAGCTGTTGGGCAGACACATTTGGCACAAAATGGCTCATGACTACCTATGGTAAGGCAACAGGGTGGGGTGTGGTGGATAAGACTTCATGCAATTGTCGAACACCCAGTGCATGTGGAGTTGCACTAGGTGGCTAGGGAAATTTGCCTAGGGAAAACTAAGTCCCCAGTTATGATACTGGAGATGCTTTCGTATTATTCTAGTATTGCCACGTTCTTGGAAGACAGATTTTTCACAGCTGACCACAAACCAATGCAAGTCTGTAGGGACTCACTCAGACCAAAAGACCTGCTGAAAAGGAGTCTTCCCAACAGCTAGTCCTAAAAGTCCCAGCAGTTTTGCATTTGGCTTACAGTAATGGTATATGGAGTTAGGTCACAGATCAGCCATGATCTCACTGAATGGCAGAACAGGCTTGAGGGGCTATGTTCCTAATCCATGCTTCGCAAACCTAGCACCTCTAGCGCAGATCTCATGCAGTGCAAGGTCTTACCAAGCAAATAGGTTTATCAAAAAATGCATCTTACAAAGAATTCATGCACTGATAAAGAGAGAGATCTGGTAAAATATTCACTTTATATTTCACTAACCCTCAGTAGTATACAGATTTAAGTGACTTAATTGGCCAAGACTAGGCATCAATGTGTGATAAAAGCAAACATTCCTGAAACCACCATGGCCTACTATGGTAATGAAAATTCCTTGCACTTTAATTCAGTTAGTTCCCTATACCAACATAAAGCAATCAGGAACACTATTTCATTAACTTCTTTGAAAGTGCTTACAAAAAAAAACTGGCTACGAAAACAATGGTACCACAAGAATCAGGTTTACCAACACAAGTCATGCCTGGTAGCGCACCACGCCTTCTTATTTGAAATCACCATACCACTAGGACTTCTAAATGGAGGCGGGTAACTTGTAAACTTTAGAAATCTTGCAGATGTCTGCAAGAGCTCCAGTTTCAGGAGATATAAATCACATTGTGTCAAACAAGGATTACGAGTAAGAAGAGAACTACCATACCATCATACATATACTTATCCTGTTACACCCACCAAGAACAAGGACACTGCTAAAGCATAAATAATGTGTCCTGTTTAATGAGCTACATAATAGAAGGTAGGCAACGCACAGACAAAGCAATAGGCTTTGAACACTGACAAAACTGTTCGAGACCTCAGCACATATACCACTGGAGATACCACTGGAGCACGCCTCCTTTTGCATATTATTCACATTTGCTGCAACTGAAATGTACATTCAAATCCAAGCCAACACATACATTTTTTTTTAATTCAATTTTACACATCCTATCCATGACCACATCACATATGTCACTTGGTACTGTAATTAATACGGTACTAGTTGTCTTAGAATTGGCCTGTTTGCACTCCTAACTCAGTAAGTTTATCCAACAGATAAGCTCATTGAGCAAACCCAGCAAAGAGTCAAAGCCTGCCAGAAAGGAACAAGAGGAGAAGACTGGCACAGGAAAAAATATGACCCCTCCCCCCCACATCGTCTCCCATCAAGGAATTTGTGCTGAGGTACAGTTCCACAGACGTCAACAGCTCTCCACTAACTCACTCAGGTAGCCATTCCTCATGTGTGAGTCTAGACAGTGCCATCAAACTATTTACCATGAAAGACACTACAGATCAACCTGATCCAGTCTTCACCTTACATCAACACACATGGAATTTACAACAAGTAAATTCATTGGATAACAATCTAAAAGAATAATCTTAGCTCATTTTTTTCCTTAGAGGACAACTGCTGCAGTGGTTCACATCAGTTAACTCAGTGATCAAACTAGGACCTTTTGGTCTGTGGCATAATACCACCGCATTTACCCACTAAGCCAACAAGGGAACCGACCATTTCTTTCAACTAGATCCCCAATAGTATATTCTATTTGATGTAACTATATGTACAGTGGTATTTATGACTTGCTTTAAAAAAAGCAGTTCAATAAACGGACCTAGTTTCTAGATACCATTTTTTGTAGCTGAGTGCATCCGAATATGCAATTTACTAGATCACATATTTATATTAAAACTCTCCTGATGAAACAGCAATTAAATTCCTGTAGATTACAATTATTCTTCAGATGCAAGACAAAAGTCAAGCATGTTACCAAAAATAAAATAAACTCAACTAGAAATGGTTGGGGCTTAAATTTAGATCTATTAATTCCCATTTCAAATAAGGCAGTCTATTTTAAAAGCTGTACAGATAATTGAATTCATTGTTCAATTTCACGTGCAGTATACTGAACACGTACCATTATATAATGCTGTCCCTCAAACACATACACATACAAACCACATATATTAAGTGCTATGAAATCAGCATATGTAAAATCACAAACAGAAACAATTTCACATACAAACAACCACTAGATGGAGTCCACATTTCAAAATACATATTTAAAAATTACTTTCTTTTTCCAGAGTATGTTATATGAAAAAACGAGTAGTTGATGTGAAACGAGTAGTGGGGCAATACACCACGTGTGACAACAGGCCTATAGTTCACTTTTATGTGTCACTTCTATAAGTTATTAGACCCAATGTCACTCAATGCGTTTTCTATAAATAACGAGTACAAAACGCAAAAACAGCAAATGCTACCAAACCTATCCTTGCATCTATCCAGCCACCAGTCTCTTCAAAGTGAATATGCTATCAAGATCATATCAAAGGCACAGAAATTCCTTCTGTAGTTGTTTCCAACAAATATTCAAATTCGGAATTGTTTTTACAAAAACGATTACTAAATAGACATTCACGCTAACTACCCTCACTTATAAAACTATTTTGCAATCGGTTAAAAATATTGCTGATCTAAAAACGCTAATGATAAGGTAATTCAACCTTAAATAAAACAGACTAAATGCTTTATATATTTTCCTGCTAAAGTAGCATTCGATCCCATGACGGCTATGCCTCCTGACAAAGCAGCGCATTTTCCGTTTATTAACAGGATCACCGCATGTTGTACAACATTCACGCAATTATCACTAAACACGCCGTTTGTAACATACACAAATATATAAAATTGTTGTAAACATAAGACAGGGTTTAGTTTGTTAAAATGTAAACCAACTTACCTCCGTTGTCAGTCCTCTTGAGAGCGCCATCCTTATGAGGGCAAAGTTCACATTTCTTGGAAAAAGAAAGGTATAAAAATAAACAAGTACTGTACTCTATACCACATGTAAACTGCTAACGTTCGCTGCCAAGCTATACTGTCGCTAGAATTAATCACAATCAATTAAGTCGCCTAGTATCTGTCATTTATTGAAATCGGTTTCGATTCAAACGCCCAACCTCGTATACTTCAATAACACCCCATTCTGTATGCATAGCGTCGTAAATTAGCACGGTCCACTTATTTTACCCCCAACTGCGCTGAAAATGTCACTTGCTCTCGCCTTCTAGTCTGAAACAACAATGTTGTGCATTGGTCTTGTGGCGCACACGCAAATACCTCGAACAGAGCAGCACTAACTAAACAAAAATGTTCATTATTTTGCCACTAAAGACAATCTGCTGATAACCAGTGCCAGAATTGTATGCATTCCCCATCCCCCACATAAACGGTGCACAACATACGAACGGAGTCGTTTGCATGAAGACGCATACAAGCGTAGATACAATTTCGGGGCAACCGAAACTCAACCAGTTAAAATTACAAAAAATAAATTCGCCTGTTTGAAACCCAACGACTGAAAATTTGAAGTACTTGGTTTTACTCCTTAAATACTGAAATGGAACCAGCACAAGTGAATCTCCACCCCCAGAAAACGTACTGAGAAGGCGATCCTTGGGTTTTGAAAAACAACTCCCTCTTGCAGCTCTGCTAAGTGAATGTCGTTAAGGCGCTGCCCTACATACTGCAAATAGCAACGCTTCACAGTCTTCCGCATATTTTATTTTCGTCACTTTAGGAGGCCGCTGATCATGTACTGAAAGCACACAATGATGACGGTGCTGTGCTCCCAACGTGATTGCTCGACCAATCGACACCAGACAACTAGGGAATTAAAAAAAAATCCACATTCTCTGCAAAACCGGCACGTGAGCAATAATAAAAGGGGGAAGGGAATAGAAGAAATCACATCCAGCCATCTCAACAGCTTTGTTATGCCAGTGGATCATTATTTTATCTTAGTGTTTTACAATCTGTGGCACAAGTTTTGAACCTTTGACTGCAGAGCTGTTCAGTCGACATTATACAGTAACTCAAAATTAGAACACAATCCATTTTAAAATATAAAAAAGCAAACAATCGCTGTCAATAGCAATAAATACAAAGTACTTTGCATATTCTTGTGCTGAACAGTTTCCATTCAGCCCGATTTCCACAAACTGAGGTTATGATGGAATTTATTGCAAATATTTATTTTAAAACTACAAAGATCACTACATCAGATTAGGTTATTTTGTCACTGTTGGTGTGCATGAGCAGCAGTTTGGAGCTGTGGTTAAACTGGAGATACAACTCTTACGGAGCCAGAGACATACTAGAAAGTATTGGACTCACCACTCGGGCAGCTCTCTCCTGCGACTCACATTTTCTACAAAACCACGGTCCAGTGGGTACTTGCACAATGCCATAACATGCTGCAATGGTAAGGACAAAAAAAAAGTCGATCTCCAACATCCCCATCACCCAGTCAACACTAATGTAAATAAAAGGCAAATAATAACCAAGTGGCAGATTAAAAATGCACAAGTTTCTTTTTACTGTGAAGTCTTGGCATATCTTTTGTAGTCTTTTAAAAAACACACCAGCACGTACATACATATAAACGTTGTTCTACACACAGTGCATACATTATAGTTTGTTTATGTAGTGTATACATACTGTATGTATTTTTGTACACACACCGCTACATTAAATACATACACTGTCTATATTAAAAATCTTGCATTTGTCATACAATCCTGTACATATTAACCTTACTCCGTGTCACTCTTTTAGACTAAGAATCCTGTGTCAATCAAAACCCCGTGTCAACTTCCATCAGTCTGTTAATGAACCACTCAAATTACACAAAATACTTAGAAAACATTTTCATACACCAATTTTTCTCTAAGTAAAATTTCTACTTTCCAAAAATAAGATTTCAAACAATTTTTTAAATAAATATAATCATGTTATTTTGAAATATGTATCAAATATTTGTCTTTTGTCTCTTAATACCATCATTACAGTTTTTACCTGAAGGCCTCAGCCTCTCCCAAAAGCCTGGGCTTGGACCAAGATCATGTTAAATTCAGACTGTCCAGATCTGCTATGTGCATTATTTCACATCAGCAGCATTTAAGGTAACTAAATGATGAAACGTTTATCTCCCAGTCTCTAACAAAATCTATTTGGTTGTTTTTTTAATTATTTGAAGAAAAGGTAAAAGACACATTTCTAAAGTTTTATGCAAGAAAAATCTATATTCAGTGTTATTTAAAACTTTGAGTGCGAGGGGGGGAAATGACAGATTTAGTGATTACACACCTGTTGTAGCTTTAGTTGGTATTAAATTTATATACTCTAAAAACTTCATAAAATGTACTAAACAGAGACTTTCCCCATTTTAATTGGTCCCGATTTTACAGAGGTCAAATCAATTGAATTTTGAAATTGAATAGCCTGTAATTATAACTTGTGCTTTGTTGATCATTAGAAAATGTAAACATTTTAATTGCCAACACTTGAGAGAAATAACAGTGTCTTTCCTTAGCTTAATCTAAGTCTTTTTTAATGCATTTAATTATTACCAGATCACTTGTGTTTGTTGATAGTTAGAAAACAGAAATTTTCTAAATACTGACACCTGTGTTCGAGAAAGGCAAATAGACACACTTCCGAGAATCAAATGACAGAAGGCAAAAATGTTACATTTACAGAGGTCTGAGTTATAGACCATTGCTGCCAGATTTGGGACACCCCAAGTACCATCAGGCACACATCCTCTTCTGACTGATGACAGTGACAAAAATGAGCAGTGAGCCAAACCACAAATTCTACCATTATACAACAGGTGCAATCACACACGTATATACAGAAACACCTCCACACAATACACTTACACACACACAAAAATACACAATATACATACATGTA